>NC_081351.1:11693948-11738752 GCF_029784015.1 Lycium ferocissimum
TCAAAAACCATGAATAATGACACCCATATTGCTATACTTCTAGCTAGGTCAAATTCTAACCCAAGAAAATTGAGGAAACGGGGCCAGAAGGGTAAAACGGGAAATTGAAAAATGAAACGTGCAATTCAAGCTCTACGTGATCAAACCAACTAATCATTTGCTAAAACAGCTCAAGATTAATCCTAATTCGGATTTAAAGCAAAACCCCCAAATTTGGGTATGAACCCTAATTCGTCAATCCTCGAATTAACTATTAATAATGGAAGAAATCAGCTTAACAACAAGTAATTCATCAAACTCTATGGTTATTCTAGTCAATTTCACCACCAATTTCTATTTTAGAAGTCTAAACCCATTTCAAGAATTTTAACACAAGACTCATCTTTTCTATCTAGATTCTAATGAATCTATGTATAGAATACGAATCTAGGAAGGTAAATGACAAGGGATAGGGTCATAGGTCTTACCTCCAAGAAGAAGTAGTCCACAAGTTGCTTTATTCCCCTAAAGAGTGCTTAGAAAAGTGATGAGAAGAATTGATAGGGTTTAAGGGTCTTAACTTTAGAAAAGAGAAATAATTCTGCCCGACTACGGCCGGTATGCCAAGGAGCCGCAGAACACGAGCTATGGCGCATATATGGCTCACCATGGTGGCCTTCACCAATCAGCATACTGCTATAGCGGCAAGGAACTTACTACGGCGGCTAATCACCAAAACTCCCCAGTCCGCTATAGCCGTCACCCAGGTGTTATAGCGTGACTGCTACAGCATTGATGATACCGCTGCAGCACCTACACCAGAACCATAATATTCTAGTTTGACCAATCTCATCCCAAAATTCAGCTATCACCCTTGGACCCACAGATTCAAACAAACATACACACACACGCGCGTTACATATTCACCCGTGGCCTCGAATTTCCCAATGGAGGTCTATTTGACCAAGTCAACCCCCAACGGCCTAAAGCCAAGTTCCCAAACCCAAGTTCCAAAATGCTCCTAATAGCATGGGGAACCGAACCGAACACACTACCAAGTCATAACTGACTATCCAGACCTCTTGAAATTGACGTAATTTCAAAAAAGGTCTGTTTACTTAAAAGTCAACTTTCAGTCAAACGAATTCTACTTTGAGGCTCAAACCTCCAAAAGTCACCCTAAAACCCGCCCGATGACCTAGGGTAAGGTCAACAGAGGTAAAAAGGTCATTAGCACTATAACGACCAATCAGGTCGTTACATGAATAATTATAATTGAATGAGTGTTAAGTGTATTAGTTGTGCTTGATTGGGTCTTTTTACAAACACACTTAAATTAGAAAATTTTACATGGCATAGCCAACTCTAAGAGCTATTTATGGTTAATAACTACACTTTAAATTAATTACCTAATATAGCTATATTATGTATTTAATTACCTACTATACCTAATTACTATGTATTCATATACAAGGACAAAAAGTACTACCATTTTCATTCCCACACACAAATCTCTCTATCTCCTTCAAGCAACAATTTTCTTTGTTCATTTTTGTCGCCATCAACCGCCACATCTGCCACCAACTCTCCACCACCATCGCCATAAAAGTATATTCAATGGCGAATTGGTGGTTTCTGAGTCCACTATTGCAGATAAGGAGCTCAAGTTTCTCCGACAAAGCTTTTTCCTCCGATGAAATTCAATTGTATTGAATCCATGGTCAGCTAGAATCCATGGCTATCGAGCCGTCAGAATTAGATCAAATATGAAAATCATAATATGAAAAGCACTATATAATATGATATGAAGGTTCAGGTAACAAGCACAATCTATATTTGTATGCCCTCTAGATCTAAAAGTTTGGTTATGCCCTCTAGATCTGGCTGGCAGAGTTCCTCTACAGAACACCTCTCCAGATTTGTATTTGTATTTCTCTAAAAATATAATCACTTATTTGTATTTCTCAAATTACCGGCGGCGTATATAAGTGTAACGACCCGCTCGGTCGTTATTTACTACTTCGTGAACACATGCCCAATCTAGGTCTACGATCTTAAATAGTAAGTCCTACGGGGTGCTAGGAGGGCAAGTATTTCATGGAAATTCAAATAGTTGTTCATCATCGAGGTAGGTTACGGTTTACTTGAGTTAGACTTTGATTAGTGAATCGTATACACATTTAGAGTTGACGGGAGATTGCATGATTAAGTCTTCGGACTCGGAGTTTGGACGGATATATTCATAATTTAATGAAAGTTATGTGTAAATAGTAATTAGGGTAACAACGAGTATCTATTTTAGTACTGGGTGTTACTATTGTTGACGTGTACGTGCTACGGGACAAGAAGTGATAATTGCGGTGGGTAAAAAGGGGTATTTTATTTTTTGAAGTAATTATCCCTAAGTATATTTGATTTCCGTATTTATTTCCATTTATAGTGAAATATTCACATGATTGCCATTCTTGTTAGGTGGATTAAAGGAAGGCATAATAATGCTACGCCCCTCAAGGGCATAATTCATGACATTGTTTTCATTCATTGGCATCATTGCATATAATGCTTGTGGTTATGAGGTAATACATAGGGCAGAAAGTGATGAGTAAGTGCCAGTTGTGTTATCCGGGTTGTATGGCCGAGTTGGGTTGAATACGAGGTACTATTCGACAGTCAATCACTGGCAGCATTGTAAGGTAAATATAAAAGGCATATTTGACCGGGAGTGAGGATGTGGCCTTGATTGTGACTCAAGTCTGAGGAGTGAATCCGGAACGAGTGGTACATGGACGCCATGGGTCCGCTGCAGGTCATGACTACCGAGCAATGACATCAGTTAGCATGTATGTACAGCGTGATTGGGCCCTTGCATCGCATCTGCATTGCATTACATTTCATACTTCTATGTCCTTATGTTTGTGTGCGTCTGTCCATTATATTGCATTGTGCATCTCCTATAATTTTGTGGTGTTGTGTGAGGTGTTGATCAATATGAAGGTAAGTGTAAGAGTGAATTACAAAAGGTAGACTTTCGTAGTAAATTCGATGGACTTAGAGAGTCCCATGATTAGTGGATGTGTGGTAAGTATGTTCCGTGGATGCATCATATCTTAGTGAGTAAACAGGATAGAAAGCTTTAAGGCTAAAAGTTAGGAATTAGATGTTAGTGTAAATGAGGAGATAAGACTTAATTAATTGGCTTAAGGGAATATAGAATAGGACTTCAATGACTAGTCAGATAACCGGTATTACTATGGGGATAAGAGAAGTGAATAACTGGGAGTAGAAAGGTAAGTGCGTATCGGTGTAATAATCTATGTTGGGAGTACTCTTGAGGGTCGTTGACTTATCTGCTTGTCTTATTGACTTTATATTGTGTTGCATGAACTAATCTTAATCGACCAATGATGCTTACCAGTACGTGTGATCTACTGATACTACTTTTGCTACATTCTTTTTGGGTTTAAGTACGTTGCAGGTTTAAGTTGAAGTTTGTTCGTGTGGATTACCAGGCATTTTCCTACAGTCTCGCTCATCTCATTCCAGGCAGAGTCTGGGTCATTTATTTTGTTTATCCTTGTGTAATAAGAGCTCTTTTACCTGTATAGACTAGATCCCGGGGAGTTTTCAGTTTTCTTGTATCAATAACAGAGTATGTATGAGCATTTACTTTTAAATATTGTGATGATTAAAAATTTGTTACTTATAAAACTGGCTGAATATTGGGTTGGTTGGCAAGGTTTCGCCTACTAATTAGTAATATGGTAGGTGCCCGCATGGCCCGTAAGTTGGGGTCGTGACAATAAGTGTATTTTGCATTTTTGAATGTAGTATTTATGTATTCCGAATGAGATTTTTGTGCAAACAAGATGTATTTTACTATATGTGTTGTTTGAATGATCTATATACATATGTTTGTATACAATTTTTTCGGGTAAACGCAATGTATATGAAATTTTGTTGTGTGCATACAAATTTACCCCTGTCATTGTTTGATACAACCGATTTACGTTTTTAATACACCCGAATACACTCTATAGTAGTGAAATACTAGCCGGCAATAACTCAAATACATTAAAAAAATTCAGCCGTGTGATGTCAGGCGACGACCTTGATAATCGGAGCTCGAATACATTCAAATACAACCAAAACAAAAGGATATCTCAATATATAAATACAATGGAATACGCAGCTCCTTCGTATATTTAAATACAGTTGCAATCATTTTGAACATACATATATTAAAGAAAATAAGGTTGCATGTATTCAAATACACGCCACATCAAATAAGGTTGGATTCAATTGAACAGTATATTCAAATACACTAAAATCACACGAATTATCCTAAATCTAGCTATGAACTGTAAATAAGTAAGAGATAGTTATGATTCATTAAGAGCTCTAAAATATAGTTATTTTTGTAAGTTACAAGAAGATGTTGCTATGTGGGTTGTTGCAATAAGGAGATAGTGCTACGTGGGCTGGTTCAGATTTAATTGTGGCTTTACTGCTTTTGATTTCTACATTTATTTGGATTTTTATTAATCAACCATTAGTTAGTAGCAGGAATTAACAAAAAAAAATACGAAAATAAAGGAGAAAAATGCCAAAAAGAGATAAAAGATAAAAGCAAATGCTGGCCATAGAGAGGTGCCACATCACCTTATTTATGTGTAACTTTAATATATATAATAGATTATTAACAAATAGCACTGAATTCCTTTTTCCTATATATGTACATACATTAGTTGGCGTTGATTCATTCACATATAAGTAGTTATCGATTCTCAAAATTTAATAGTGAATAATAATGAAATTGATCTCATAACTAGGGTTGTTCTTCTAGAACTAGAAGATTGTTAAAAGAAAGGAAGAAATTTGGAGATGGTTTATGGCTTGGATGTTCAATAGACCCCGATGGATTCAACAACTAGGAAATGAGTGTGATTGAGTTTCTCTAGATCGACTTTCATCTACAACATCGTTGTGTTCTTGACTTGTCCTTTGAAGTATAGAACAAGCCAAGAAAACAATGATGTCGTATATCAAATCTGACATCGAAAAACTCCATAACTCTCATTTTCAATTGTCGAATCCATCGGGGTCTATTGAACATCCAAGCCATAAACCATCTCCAAATTTCTTCATTTCTTTTAACACTCTTCTAATTAATTGTATTCTAGAAGAAAAACCCTAGTTATGAGATCAATTTACCATGTCAAAATTTCTCCATTTCCTTATACAATTTCCTAATCAATTGTGTTTTAGGAGAACCCTAATCATGGGGCGAATTTCACTAATATTCATGCCTAGATTTTGTGAAACATCAACGTAGATCTTGGTAGTTGAGATCCTTCGTGGGCAACTCGAGGATACAACGACCTTGATAGAGATCTTTCGAAATTCTTGTTCTTCATAACTCTTTATTTGCTTCTTCCTATAAATTTTTCATATATATATATATATATATATATATATATATATATATTTCTTTTTTTGGTTCATGATTCCTGAAGAAGCCGTTTATAATTGCAGTAGAGATGAGTTATGATAAGGATAAACTTATTTGTTTTGATTTGATTGGTGCAAGTACGTTATTCACTAATCATATTGTGTTAATGACATAATTAATTTGATTGGTCATAACACATCATTCGTACACTTGGTATGTTCTTATTAGCCTTTTTAATTTGATTTGTTACGCCATATCATTTAACGTGAGATAGAATTTTATTGGGTCTCTTATTTAATTTGGTGCCGCACGTGGCATAAGTTTGATTGATAAGATGGCACGAAATCGACCTGTGCCAGGGGAACGGGCTCACCAATTTGAAGTTGGTCCAACTAGATAGACTTGCCCAATAAAGTTAGCCTTTATTATTAAATCTATCACTTGTTTATCATTAATATTATTGTATGTCACATGTATATCAATATATACAATAGACATACACAGGACATACAATGATATATATTGATATACATAAGCCATACAAGACATATATATGTCATTCACATAGCATACAATAATATACAGACTTATTTGTACTTGTATGTCATGTATATGTATTGTATATATAGTCATACATAGGACATATAGTGAACATACAACAAATATACACCAAACATACATTCATTTTCACTTTCAAACCACCACTAAAAGACCACCATTATCACTATCCACTCCACCATAACATTGCAAAGTTATTTTCATACAAAAATAAAAGAATTTTACTGGAGCTAGATCTGTCCAAATTCATCTCGCCTGAACTATTTTTCAATGGGGAAAATGTAGTTGTAGAAGCATTTACATAAGCAAAGACAAGTGTTGTATTTTGAATTGTATTTTATCGATCAACAAAAAAATTAGAAATATCTCATGGTACAAAGTGGGGTTTTTGGCCGTGAAAATTTAATTAATGTTGGTGATATTACAATGAAATTACAATTACAATTGAAAAATAAAAATGAAGAAATAAAAATATCTTCGGTAACAGGCGCGGATATCTCGCTCTCTTTAAGGAGATTCAAGCCCTTTGCGGCAAATCTACCGGTCCGGCGATAATCTTTACGACTTGTCCCCTCCAGATACAACGGCCCGATCACGTCGTATAACCCCAACAAACTCGGACAAGATGTTGAGTCCAAAGCTCCACTAAAAGAACACCTTCCTTCAACTAGAAAAAACTCTCTCTTTTTTAACTCACTTTTCATACACTATATTTTTCTCTATATCCACAAAGTAAGGATGACAAACTATTTATAGTTGAAAAATTCATCCTTGAATTAATTTGATATGAATAGGGTAGTAAAGTAGGTAGATAATGGAAGAATAATTATTTAGAGGTTACAAGAAGAATGTGCATGAATATTGAGTTAATGGAGAATAATGACTAGAAGGTTACAAATGAACTTGTGTCCACATTCATCCATTTACTCAAATGAGTAACTAGAGGAATAATGCTCCATACGTGGATGGTCAATGCAGCATAGTGGACAAAGAAGCAAATGACACTTTAATAATATTAAAATGCTCTAAATGTCCTTCAATCCCCCACTCATTTTAATATTATACAAGAGAGTTTACCAGCTGAAGGAAGACTATTATGCATAATGAAGGTGTGCTCTGCATTGAACCTCCATTTAGTAAAACAATAATCTTTACTCCAGAGCCGTAGTGGTCTCAGACTTGAACTATGACTGCTTTAGGAAATAAAAAATTATTGCTTACACATAATAATCAAGGTGTTAACATGAGCTTTGCCCAACACATTACTATGGCCTTGTGCTATCCCGGTTTTCATGAGTGCTTTTGAGAACAAGCCCAATTCTTATAGGAAGCGGCCTACTTCCACACTCACATAGGTGAAATCTGTCAAGGATACTTCTGTAACTTAACACCCCACTCATACGAGCTACAGAATTTCATTAAGAGTTTATAAACTCAACCTCCACTCGCTTTATTCTGAGAATAATGCACCCACACCATAGGGAGGGAATAAATAAAATAGTGCATTTTCTCAAAAAGTCATCATATGATTCGTTTTTCCCATTGAACCTGGTTATAGGATCTCTAGTCCCCAGGTTGGGTTTCCTCATATACGACTCATGAATTTATGGGCTTCAATCCCATCCCCCTCGATGTGCTCCAGACCTTTTCTCTTGCCAAGGCCTTGGTTAGTGGATCTGCAAGATTATCACAAGATTTGACATAATCAACGTTAATGGTACCATTTGTCAAATATGATCTCACGAGATTGTGTTTTTTCTCCTTATAGGTACGGATTTACCGTTATAATAACGGTTTTGAACTCTACCAATTGCAGCGGTGCTATCACAATGAATTAAAATAGGAGGAATTGGTTTTTCAAAATAAGGAATTTGAAATAATAAATCTCTTAACCAATTCGCTTCTTCACTAGCTGAAGCTAAAGCAATTAGTTCAGCCCTCCATGGTAGAGTTAGCAATAATAGTTTGCTTTTTTGATTTCCAACAAATAGCACCACGCCAACGTAAAAATATAACCGGTGGTAGAACGGGAATCACCGGATAAAGTGTTCAATCTTTGCATCGAGAAAAGCCTTCAAGTACAGCAGGATATTTTTTATAAAACAAGCCATAGGTTTTTGTACCAACTAAATATTTCATAACTCTCGTTATGGCATGCCAATGTTCACTACCTGGCTTGCTTGTAACCTGCTAAGTACTCCAACTGCATACGCAATATCAGGCCTAGTGCAATCAGTCACATATCTCAAACTTCCAATTAAGCTAGCATATTCCTTTTGATTTATCACATCATTTTCACTTTGAACAGGAAACAAGTGAATACTTGAATCAAAAGGAGTTACAACATGCTTGCAATCAAGAAAGTTATATTTTTTCAAAATTTTCTCAACATAATGTGACTGGTCAAGGAAAATTCCATCACATGTTTTAGTAATTTTTATTCCAAGAATAAAATTTGCCTCACCAAGATCTTTCATGTCAAAATGGCTTCTAAGAATATTTTTAGTTTCACCAATAACATTCATGTTAGAGCCAAAGATCAATAAATCATCAACATAGAGGCAAACAATAACATGTGAATTATTCCAAGACTTATGATAGATGCACTTATCACACTCGTTTGTTTTAAAACCATTTTCAATCATGCAGGAATCAAATTTCTCATGCCATTGCTTTGGTGCCTGTTTCAAGCCATAGAGGGATTTAGTAAGTTTACACACTTTGCTTTCTTGGCCTGCTTCAATAAAACCTTCGGGTTGTTCCATATAAATTTCCTCATTTAGGTCCCCATTTAAAAAAGCAGTTTTTACATCCATTTGGTGAATATGCAAATCAAAAATTGCAGCAATAGCAATTAAAAGCCTTATGGATGTAATTCTAGTTACCGGAGAAAAAGTATCAAAAAATTCTAGGCCTTCTAGTTGTTTAAAACCTTTAGCAACTAGTCTAGCCTTATATTTATCAACAAGAGCCATCCGTTTTAACTTTTTCTAAGGACCCATTTACACCCAATTGTTTTACAACCCGGTGGTAAATCAACTAACTTCCAAGTTTTATTGGAAATAAGTGATTCCATTTCATCATTTACAGCCTCTTTCCAAAAAATAGCATCATGTGAAGATAAAGCTTCTTGTAAATTGAGAGGGTCATTTCCAACATTAAAAACATAAAAATCAGGACCAAAATCTTTTTCTACTCTAGCTCTTTTACTTCTTCTTAACTCAAAATCATCACTTTCTATATTTTTCAAAGCAGAAGTAGAAGAACTAGGTAGTGACAAAATATTTTCGTTAGTCCTATGACCCCCACTATTTTTAGAATCAAATGGAAATTTATTTTCATGAAAAATAGCATCACTCGATTCTATTATTATATTATCTTCAAGACTAAAAAATCTATAGGCTGTACTACTTGAAGCATAACCAAGAAAAGCACAAGTAGTAACTTTTTTACCCAATTTACTTATTTTGGGATCCATTAGCCTTACATAAGCTAGACAACCCCAAACTCTTAGATATCCCAAATTTGGCTTGTGACCTTTCCACAATTCAAATGGCGTTAATTTTGTCTTTTTATGAGGCACACGATTCAACACATAACAAGCAGTTAAAATAGCTTCACCCCAAAAATTTAGAGGTGCACTAGACTCAATAAGCATGGCATTAGTCAACTCAACCAAAGTTCTATTTTTTCTCTCCGCTACACCATTAGACGCAGGAGAATAAGGTGGAGTAGTTTCATGAATTATTCCCAATGATCTAACAAAAGAATTAAACTCATTAGACTCATATTCACGGCCTCTATCACTTCTAATTCTTTTTATTTTTCTACCAAACCGATTTTCAACTTCATGGAGATAAATTTTAAAATTTTCAAAAGCATCACTTTTATTTTTCATCAAGAAAACATATGTATACTTAGAAAAATCATCAATAAAAGTAATAAAATATCTATTTCCTCCACGAGTTAAAATTCCTCCAAGTTCACAAATATCGGTATGAATTAACTCTAACAATTCGCCTTTTTCTTTCAACTTGAAAATGAGGCCTTTTTGTGATTTTGGCTTTACTACAAGCTTCACATTTTTCAAAATCCTTTTTAACCATTGGGATTAATCCTAAACTACTCATGATTCCTACATAACGATTATTAATATGACACAAACGAGCATGCCAAAAATTAGTGGAAGAAAGCATGTAAACAGAATTAGTAACTTTATTCATCTCAACATTCAACTTAAACATCCCATCACAAGCATACCCCTTTCCCACAAAAATACCTTTTTTCACTATTACATATTGATCGACTCAATAATTTGCTTGAAGCCTGCTTTATTAAGAAGAAAACTAGACATCAAATTTTTTCTCATGGAAGGAGTAAAAAGTACATCTTTTAATGTTAACACCCTTCCTGAGGTAAAGCTCAACTCGACATCTCCCTTTCCAAGCACTTGAGTAGTGTGAGAATCACCAAGCATGATGGTTTTGGGCTCCTCAAATGGAGTATACACTTTGAACCAATCTTTGTCATAGCAGACATGACGGTTTGCACCAGAATCGACCCCACCATCCATCAACATTTTCAACCATATTTATATCAAGTATCACCGCCACAAGTGGCTCTTCGGTAACGTTCGCACGAGGTGTAGGACCACGTTTCCGAAACTTGCAAAATCGAGCAATATGCCCACTCTTGCCACAGACAAAGCATGGTCCTCCATTTTGTGCTTGTTGATTTTGTGCTTGGTTGTTACCATCATTATTTTTCTTGGGAGGTCTACCATTATTTTTCTTGAATATTTTCTTCTTAGGCTTCATAGAGGTATTTTTGTTAGCATTAGGAGCAGCATTATTTGAAGTAATTAAATTTACCTTATTTGTGACGGGTTGTAAGTTGCTCTCTTCCGTTTGCAAAAGTGCATCTTGGCCTCTTGCCTCTTCCTCCATGCGGATTCGCATAATCAACGTCTCAAGAGAGGTTTCCTTTTGTTTGTGGCGCATAGTTTTTTGAAATTCCTTCCATGAAGGTGGAAGTTTATCTATTATGCCACAAACAATAAGGTTATCACCAATTTTGATCTCCTCGGACCTAAGCTCTCCAACAATCATTATAAAGTCTTGAGCTTGATCTACCACTGATTTGTTGTCCACCATTTGGAAACGAAAAAATCTACTAAGAAGATATTTTTTCGCTCCAAATTTCCTCGTATCATATTTACTCTGCAACGCTTTCCAAATTTTCTTTGCAGTAGAGTAAGTTCTATCATAATAATCATAAAAATTATCTGATAGACAATTAAGTAAATAATACCGACACTTGTATGAATCTTCATCGTACTTTTCAATTTTTTCTTGAAGAGAAATAAGTTCTTCATCATTCATGGAAGAGTTGTCTACTTTATTTGGATTCTTCTCAGTTAACACATAAGAAACATTGAGAAGACTTAAGTAGAAAAGTACTTTACCCTTCCATCTCTTAAAATGAGTACCGTTGAACCGAAATGGCTTGTTAAGATCTCCTACTTTGACATCCGCCGATTTTTCAATTGTAGCCATATGAATCTCCTTAAAATTGTTGGTGATATTACAATGAAATTACAATTACAATTGAAAAATAAAATGAAGAAATAAAAATATCTTCTCGGTTAACACATAAGAAACATTGAGAAGACTTAAGTAGAAAAGTACTTTACCCTTCCATCTCTTAAGGCAACCGAAATGGCGGATATCTCGATTTTTCTCCTCTTTAAGGAGATTCAATGAAATTACAATTACAATTGAAAAATAAAAATGAAGAAATAAAAATATCTTCGGCGAGGCGCGGAAAGCTCCTCTTTAAGGAGATTCAAAGAAATCTACAGTCGGTCCAAAGACTAAAGTAATCTTTCGACTTGTCCCCTCCAGGATACAACAGTCGATCACGTCGTATAACTCAACAAACCCGGACAAGATGTTGAGTCCAAAGCTCCACCAAAAGAACACCTTCCTTCAACTAGAAAAAACTCTCTCTTTTTTAACTCACTTTTCATACACTATATTTTTCTCTATATCCACAAAGTAAGGATGACAAACTATTTATAGTTGAAAAATTCATCCTTGAATTAATTTGATATGAATAGGGTAGTAAAGTAGGTAGATAATGGAAGAATAATTATTTAGAGGTTACAAGAAGAATGTGCATGAATATTGAGTTAATGGAGAATAATGACTAAAGGTTACAAATGAACTTGTGTCCACATTCATCCATTTACTCAAATGAGTAACTAGAGGAATAATGCTCCATACGTGGATGGTCAATGCAGATAGTGGACAAAGAAGCAAATGACACTTTAATAATATTAAAATGCTCTAAATGTCCTTTAAAATCAAGAGATACATGTTTTATTGAATTGTTATATTTTAAAAATAGTATTATCTTCTATCTATTATATTATTAAAGAGGATAGTTTGCCCTAAGATTTTGACAAGTGGCAGCGTAGAATATGACACGTGGTAGTTTTAGGACAAAAATATAGTTAATTAGATAATAATTAGTTATTGTTTTCAATTAAAAATAGTTAAATTAATATTTACATTTTTTAAGGAAATATATACGCGGTTAAAAAACTGCTCCATATATGCACGATGAGTCTTAAAACCGTGCAGCCATAATTCAAGGCATGTTTAGGACTTTTTTTTGGAAGTTTTCATATTTTATATTTAGATCCACTAAAATTTTTTGAAAACCAACACCAAAAATATAGCCAAGTGAGAATTAAAATGGGACACGACGGTGGGGAAGTTGAAATTAGCCCAAAAAAACTGAAAACCCCGATTAAACTCGAGGTTGAAAGACCCGACTTGTATTGATTTGATTAGGTTTATAGATTTTAAAACCCATCACAATTAATTTAATTTGGTGTTTGAATAACCCAAACTAACCCGATCTAAGTGCACTCCTAACTCCAATTATCATAAAATAGTGATATGATTCGTACTAATGAGTAATGACTAAAGTTTTTGTATGTAATATTTTAAATGCAAATGGGAAAAACAAAATTAACCGCAAGTTTCATTGTTCGAAGCAAAAAACTCTGAGACAACAACAACATACCCAGTATAATTCCACAAAATTGAAATCTGGGTAGGTTAGAGTATACGCGGCTCTTACCCTTTCCTCATAAAGGTAGAGATATTGCTTCCGAAAAATCCTTGACTTAAGTGTCGCAAATCAAATAGCTATGGAAATGAAAATGAGATAAAAAAAAAAAAAAAAACCATGACAGGCGGTAAGTAGGGGGTGTAGATGGGACAGTTGTTGGTTCGGATTTTTAAACACCAAACCAAACCAATTGCGTCGGGTTTTTAAATTTATACACTAAATCAAACCAATAAGATTCGGATTTTTCAACCTCGGGATTATCTCGGTTTTCTCGAGTTTTTCGAATTTTTTTTGGAATAGTCTTGATACAAAACATATAACTTTTACTTCAAATATTTCTTTAGTCCTAGAAGATACAACTATATAATTAAGGTGTTTCGCTAAAAAATAACACAAAACGTGAGAAGAGTGATGACATTGTATTAAAATATTCAACAAAAGATAATAAAATCGGTTAAAATAAATATTGTTAATTAATAAGCCATAATAAAATAACCATAATCTAAAATTACTAAATCATGCTAAAATAATTATGGCTAATAAGTATTAATTACATGACAAGAAAAAAAAATGTTATGTATTTTCACTCTCTAAACCAATTATGCAAAACTAAAGAATAGATATCCACTATTATTATCGTTCCTAGTGGTAAATTGAATATCTTTTGTTAGTATTAGTGTTGAGTTGGTTTTGGTTTGGACTTTATATGTGTTACTAACATCCATAGGATATAAAACTTACTGACATTCAAAATTCTAAGTTTAAGCTTGAAAAATATGATAATAGATAAAAAACTATAAAAAAAATTAACAAATATTTATAAATTACATTACAAATAAATATTTTTACGTATAAAATATTTTAAAAATTGAATACATGTAATGTCGGGTTAGTTTGGTTCGGTTTGACTTTTTTAGCTAAAAAACCAAACCAAACCAATTATGATCGGGTTTTCTTTTCAACAAAATCAAGTCAAAATGACCACTAGTCGAGTTTTTTTCTCAGTTTGAATAGATTTATCGATTTGGTGTAGTTTATCGGTTTATTTTGTTCACCCCTGCCGGTGAGGAAAGCACTCAAATAAGAGAACAGTAGTAACTCTGAGACCCACAATTAAATGTATAACAAGAATGAACTCTTGCTAAAACTAATGACTGTTCAGTCATGTCAACTTTAATAGAATAACTTAGATTGCATTCAGTTTTTCAAGAAGTCTTTCTTAAACTAATTTTCTCTTGCCTACTACACTGTATAATCACGTTCGATAATTAGTTACGTCATTATTTAAGAGAACCTAAGAGGGTGCTTACCTTTGACATTATTCAAACAGATCTTATGATACTTGCAAAATAAACAGATCTGACGACATTTGCAGCCTAATTCGCGTTGGTTTAAGAAAATGATGCCACTCTACATTTCATTGGTGCTTGAATCAGTCTTAAGAGGGTAACCAGTGGAGAAGCCAAAATTTTCGCTAAGGGGGTTCAAAATATGTAGAAGTAAACACACAAAAAGTCGAAGGGGGTTGACATTTTCTTAAATATACATAAAAATTATTTTAACCATGCATAAGTAGTATAATTTTTCGCCGAAGGAAAACCCCTTGGCTATGCCTGGCTCCGCCCCTGAGTGTAACCATATATAATTCATGTTTAATCTATTCCGGAAAAGGCTTAGGGCGAGGCTAAACCTCCCTCAAAGTCATGAAGTACCATAACTCTAAAACTGGTGATATTTCCTTAACTGGGAATTCATTAGCACCAATTATTAACCCCAAAAACAACAGGAAAGAAAGCACCGTCAACCCAAACTGTCACGCCAGCAATGGGAGCAGATAGTGAAACAGAACTAACGACAGATATTTAAAAACCTGAACCGACTGAAGTGATAACGTTTTGACCCTTTCTGAACTGCTCCAAAGAACTAACATGCATTTCTTTTGCATTGGGCTCTTTTATTAACTGACATAAATATCAGTTAGTCTGCCATTTTTTTTTTTCTGGACAGAAAAACTTCTAGCGGCTGAGCCACGACTTGGAAAACTTATCCCGTCCTCTATTGAATCAAATTGACAAATTCATTTCAGAAGTCCGAAAAAGAATACTTTCAAGAGGCGAACAAACTACGCCAAACAAATTCAATATTGTAACGGGGACACCAGTTATGCTAATCCTCCAATTATATTACCTCATTCGAACCATGGAAGAATTAAATAAAAACAATCACCTTTTGCAAAGGAGTTGAAGTTTTACCTAACAATGTACATCTAATGGTGAAAATAAGTCTCTTGCTTCCCCATTGTCATAAATTTATCTCCGAAAGATATAACAGGCATGAAATGGTTCATCGCAATTAGTAAATGCAGCATCTAAACTGTGGGCATTATTCTACAAACGAAAGAAACTAGATACTGTACAGTGGTGATTCATTATGTCATTATCTTTAAGTTAGAGATGGAGCAAACTCATATCCGACCAAGCCTCACCAAATGCTGTTGGTGCTTTTCAGCAGCCGCCTTATCAGCAGCTTCACGTTTGAGTGCTCTCTTTGCACGCCGGCCAACAGTTTCTTTAGGACCAGCAGCAGCGTCTTTCTTCTTAGCCTGGCGTGATGAAGAGCCAGCACCTAAATCCTGGGAGTTTGGACGATGAGCTGGCCTTGCTTCTTGCCTTCCTGCCCTGACATAACCATTATCGCCCCATCTCCTGTTGCCTATGCGGAGACTTGGTGAGCTAGTATAATAAAAGTCTTCTAGCTCTTCGTCATCCTCATATGCATATGCATAGAGGTGATCCATTTCATCATTGACTTCTAATTTCTCCTCCACGACCAAGGGTTTGAACCATGTTGCTCTCAGGAGAAGGCAGACGCTCTCCTCAAACATGTAGTCCTGAATACTGTTGAAAAGATCATGTTTTCTTAGGATAAAAATAACTAACCACAACTATGGAATGTTCAAAAACAAAATACTTCCTCTTTTCTAATTTATGTTACACTTTTCGCTTCTCGAAATTCATACTTCTTAATTTCAACAGTACATTTGGACATAAACTCTTTTAGTTTTCCGAAATAAAATTTACACATTTGAAAACTATGTAAGAAGTACTATAAGCTACAATAATTAATAGTTCAAAATATTTTTTAAAAAAAACATATGAAAAAAATGTGGTCAAAGAATAATTTGTTTGACTCTCAAAATTTGAACACTGTCACATGAATTGGGACGGTAACGAAAAATATACAAGGAGAAGACCTCAAAAAAGATTTTGATCCACGATACAACCCAAAAACATGCTTTTGACAAAACCCCCCATATTTTTCCGAGGACAATATAGATCTCTCTTAACTTGGAGATCCATTGCAAGGGATCTACCAAGAATTACTTATTTAGGTGACTTCAGATTAGATATGGATGGATGCATCTCTTGGAGCTTAGTAACACCAACAATGGTCAGATTCTTTAGAAGTAAACTTGTTGCATATTCAGAATAGAGAACTGGCAATTGACCAAAACAGACAACATTTACCACCCCATTTTTACTGGTCTACTTACCAAGGCAACAATACAGCTCTATGGTTCTTACTAAAATCAACTAGATAATTAGATAATTATGCTAGTGAATAAGACAATCGCAAATAGCCCATCAAGGCATCAACATAAAACAGATTAAGAAAACAAGCGATGGATCAAGAAAAAAAAGTTACAGTTTCTACTAATTTAACCTCTAATAAATACATTTTTTCCTCCTGGAAGAATTATGCACATGGTTTCACACTTATTAGTGCAAATAAGAATGTACATTAATATACTACACATGCCATATTATTAGCATCATCATGTATCACATATATTTAGACTAAAGAAACTTAAAACAACATAATCGATTACCTTCCATCAAGTGAGCGATGGATGTAGAGAAACTCAAATGGATGTTTACACTGAGGGCATGTTGGTTTCTCTTTGTAGGTTGCCCACCGAAGGATGCAAGTCACACTGAACACCAAATTAAGGATACATATTGCTGTCAGTACTTTCTCATTATTACCAAGAAGTAGATATACTGAAAAGCCATGGAGACTTAGAGGGCGATGCAAACATTAGAAGATTGTTACAGTATCTCTGAGAGGTCACCATTTATAGCAATATACGTCTAGTCATAAGAAGACCGTAATGAAGTCACATTTCGACCAAAAGCTAAGCAACTTAAACCTTTGTTCTTTTTTCAAGTAAGCTTATAGAACTTAACAGGTTCAGTCCAGCTGAAAACAGCAATGCATAATCTTTAAAAACCTAACAAACTAACACAAAGATCAATGCAATTTGATGCACAAAAGTCAATCATAAGTATTAACTAGACCGAATCCCCTGAAATCAACAAAAAGGCTATTAATACAACTGAAACAGAACATTCTTTCGGCGTAGAGCAGATTGAGCATAGAATCACTAGAACAGAGCTTGCTATTGATTGCGGAGAGGTAGTAAGAAAAACTACAGAAAATCATCACTCCTCCATACCATCACCACCCCCAGGGGGTGGGGGTGGAGGAGGAGTATATCTTGGGTAAGAAGTGGTAGAGAGAGAGAGAAACATTTTCTCTTCTTTTTTTTTTTTCCTTCCTGTTTTCACCTAACATAGAAAGCAAAAGGAAAGTAAGACAACAATTATGTGTCTTAGTTTGACTAGGCACGGAGTTTACGAAAATAAAGAAGACTTTTGAATTGTGTGGCCTTAAACTAAAGATATGTATAATGTACCAAGTTTCCATTTAATCTTGTGGTCTTAAACATCCCATGCGCAAGGTTGAAATTAAAGAATTGCCAAATTAAGAAAGAGGCATTTTCTTAAAACAGACTAAAAAGGAAAGTAAGACAACAAATTGAAACAGATGAAGTAGTTCATTTACCATCAATTTACTGCCATTTTGATAACCCTAATAACAAAAATACAACAAGCTATCTTTCTTGATAGTTTGATGCAAACCAAATGTAAGTGATTGGTTCCCCTAAACAGTAAACTGGATAAATCCTATCGGAAGCATGCTGAATTGTTGATCATATTTATGTAGATAACTAACAAACGTAGAATAATTAGCTCGGGACCAACTTTAAGTGATAAAATCTATCGAAAACAGTAAAACTGGATATGATCCTATCAGGGAGTGATGATCAAAATGGCAGTAAATAGATGGAGATTTGTTCTATATACAAACCAGTAGGCGTGCTTCAACCTTTTACAAGAGCAGTTTCTTGAAGCACTATCTTATTCAAACATATGGCACACACACCATGATGATTGTTCTCGCAGCCAACTTGGTGGCTTTCCTCAGAGATGCCCTTCATTTTCTGAAAATCAAAATTCACATCAATCAGCTTAACCTGTATCGTCTAATCAAATAACACAGCATAAAGCCTGTACCAACATGGAAAGATTATATTCTATATTTCTATTTGTTAAATAGTAACAAGCAACGCAACACGGGCCATAATCCGGTACCAAGATGGAAACAGGAAGAAAGGTTATTGCCATTAATGGAATTCAAATATCTTAACTCTCATTATAAGGATTCAAGGGCACCAAAAGATATTTAAACAAGGATCTCTAACTAACTGCTATATCCAAATTCCAAATACTTCTGATTGACCATTGTTTAAAGATTTCTATCACTTGAATATGCAAGAAATCTCTAGTAATAGAGAACCCCTAATTAATTTTTTTTATTTTTTATTTTTTCACAATTGTGGTGTCCGGGCTAGCTTGCGCACTTCTCGACTAGTTCCATGGGTTACCTAGAAATGGCCTAGTGTTTTTTTACCTCTACTGGAAATTGAACTTGAGACCTCATAGTTTTCAACCCACTTCATTGACCACTAGGCCATGCACTTGGGTGCTGCACCCCTAATTTGGATTGAAAGACATTATTGAGTATTAAAATAAAATGTGTTCAGCTAGAACATAATGATATTAATTGAAGATACTAATTGAACTTTTAATCAATAGATACTAATTAAACTTATAATAATCAATACTCCAATCTATTCAACGACATTAAGTCATAAGACCACATCAAATAGTTACGGGTTCGGCAGAGTCTGGTAGTTGTAGCTCAACTCCAATATTTGTATTAGGAAATTGAGTTAATATGTATAAATAATACATCCTGAATGCAGTATTTAGGGTTCGTTTGGCCATGGATAATTTTCACTTATCCGGAGTTGTATTTCGGAATCATGTTTGGACATAGGATTGTTATAATTTTCCGGAATTCGAAAAAATCCAAATACTTGTTTTCACATTTTTTCACTCCAAATCACTCACAAAAATACTAACATAATTTTCCAAGTTGTATTCATGTCCGGACACAACTCCAATTTGGAGTTACCATTTTTCAACTGTTTTTCCAAATACTAAATTTTTCATGTCCAAACTGGCACTTAGAACCCTGAATTTTGTCTCTGAGATCAAATCCAGCTAACACACAAATCAATTTAATCTCTATTACTTCTTGTAACACACAAATATAACCACAAACTTATTACTTCACCAATTATCAGAACCCTTTTGTAATATATTTCAATGAAAATGAACTTTGGTACACCCTTGGTACTCAAGTGACACACAAAAAAACAGTAAAGATAAAAATTTTAAAAAAAAATAGTAATAATTTTTGTAATTTTTTTTAATACCTGGTCTTGAATGGATAGATCCTGAATGTTATTCATCACGAGTTGTTGGCCCTCAACGTCAAGCTCCACAACTGTAGACATGGCCTAAAGATGGGATTTGAAAAGGGAAAAAAGAAAAAGAGAGAGATATGTACTATAACTAACTAATTTCACGTATATATTTATGTACAAGGGCTGTGAGGATAAAGAAATTTACAAGAAAACAAAGAGAGAGAGAGAGAGAGAGAGAGATTCTAGAGAATTATGCCTTTATTCCAAGAGAGGTTCGAACAGGTGAACGAAGCCGATGGAGATTGGGATTATGCTAATTTTTTATACCCCCCACCCACCCACCCTACATCAACTACCCCGTACCGCCTTAAGAGAGAGAGAGAAAACAATGGTGTGGAAGTAAGGTGTGTTGGTACTCCCTCGGTCCCAATTGAAATAATTGAGGTTTCACAAAATTAAGAAAATATTTAGTTCCCTTTCTTAATTTGCCCTTTGATACATTTTCATATCTTTATAATAATTATGTAAACCTTAAAGAAAAAAAAAATTAACTTAGAGTATTTTAGTCAAAACATCTTTTGATTTTTAGGAGCTAAACTTAAAACCTCAATTATTTTGGACAGGAAGAAGTATTAAGAAAATGTTTTTCATCAAAAATCTTATTTTGAAAAATAAGTGAGTTTCTTGTTTATTTCAAGTGTTTGATAAATAAGGAAAAAATATTACTCTAATGGTGTGTTCGATATGGAGAAAAATGTTTTCCTGAAAAATGTGTTCTTGGAAGTGAATTTCTACTTATTTTCTCATGTTGGGTTGGATAGTGAAAAAATAAGTGAATTTCTTAACTATTTTCTCATGTTCGGTTGGTTGGTAGAAAATATTTTCGCGCGCGCGCGGGAACCCACGAACCCCTACCTTTACGTATCCCACGGAACCCCGCGCGCGCGCGCGCGCGCGCGCGCGCAACGCCCACCCGCCCGCGCTCACCACCGCGCGCGCCGCACGCCACCGACCGCGCGCGCATTCCATCCAGCCTACCTTTGCCCCCCCGCACTCACTCCCAAATTTTTTATTTCATATATTTTATTTTATTTTATAAAAAAAAAATGAACTTTTTCTTCTTATCACTCCACACTTTCTCTCTCTCTCTCTCTCTCTCTCTCTTACCCACCCCCACACACACCCAACTACCCACCCTTAAATTTAACCACGCAAACTTTCAATTTTTATAAAGTTAAAATTAACTATGAAGCAGAAAATTCGGGAGGGAGGGTGTAGCAAATCAAAAACTTCTTTAAAAAAAAAAAAAAAATTGGAGGGGGGTAGCGTGTGCCTCAGTAAACCCAAAAAAAAAACTTTTCAAAACCTTTTTTTTTTAAGTTACTTTTTTTTGGAGGAGGTGGTGGGGTGTCGTAGAAAACCAAAAAAAAAAAAAAAAAAAAAAAACTTTTCAAAACTTTTAAAATAAAAATAAAAATTGAGGGGGTGTGGAGGGGTGGGTAGTGTAAAAAACCAGACAAAGAAACTTTTTAAAAAAATTTGGAGGGGGTGGGGATCTCAGGGACTGGGGGGTGAGGGGGACGGGTGGTGTAGAAAACCCAAAAAAATTTAAAAACTTTAAAAAGAAAATTTTAGGGTCGGGGTGGGGTGGGAGGTGTGTGGGGTTGTGGGAGTTCTTGGGGTTTGGTGGTTGGGGGTGGTAGGGTGATTGGTAAAATGTTAATTGTGGACTTGCTTTCTCTACTTCTATTAGGGAAGTCATTTTCTTTATTTTTAAGAAATTTGTTTTCCTAAAGAAAACGTTTTTCAAAAATTTTGACTAAAAAAAAAATGTTTTCCTTAATACCGAACACACCCTAAGAACATTTATATATAATGCAACAAACAATATGGGGTGGAATGAGGTGGGGAGGTTTGGGGTTACGAGTGGCTTGGCCAGATGGAATGAATAAAGGGACGGGGGTTGGAGAGCGTTGGAGGTGAGTAGGAAGAGAAACAATAAACTCGTAATATCGGCTTATAGAGAAACATTTTTACTCTTGCCATTAGAAGTGTTTCTTTATTTTTGAAAAACTTGTTTTTAGATGATGTTTTCCGAATATTTTTGTCAATTAAACATTAAAAAAAATTCTGGTAATGTTTGCCTCCGTACCAAACGCACCTTAATTTGATCAGAACTGTTACTCTATTTATCTTGTCTCGAATTAAAAGACAAAATTACAAATGTCTGCTAAAACAATTGTGTTGACATAATGACATTTGGATGACCTTCAAACAATCCACGAAAGATCCCTTTACCAGGTATCCAATTTTGATTTTTTTTTTTTTTTGCTAAAATTATTGCTTATCTCACACTTCCTCTTTTTCAAATTATTTATATTGATTCTCTTTTACATATTCTTAGAAAAACACTAATTAAGAGCGTTTGGATTTATTTATTATTTGTCTAAATATATAATTTCTCTTCATTAGATATTACTTTATTTATGTGTTATCTTGAGGTATTAGTTGTCTTCAAAAATAATTATTGCTAAGGATAATATGAGGGAAAAAATTAATTCCATCTTGAACTTCTTAAATGACAAATAATCTGCGATTACTATTTAAAAAAAAAAAAAACACGGCAATTAATTTGAGACCCAAGTGTATGGGGTTGGTCTATGTTTGCTCTTCAAGTATAACCTTAAACATCTTTAGTGCAATTAACTGTTTAGTAGAACATTTTTGGCATTTTTTTTTTTTTTTTTTTTTTTTTTTTTTTAATAAGTCTCTTTATTTTAAAAAAGTGAGGTGTTCCGACCAAATTTTAGAAGAGAAATAATTACTTTTTAGGGGCTAATAAATCGGTTTCCGAAGCTAAAAAAATAATTTTGCCCAAAAACACTTTTTTTTTTGAAAAATACTTTTGAAAAAAATACACTTAGAAGCACTTTTTTAAAAAGCTTGAAATCTTAATTGTTGTTCAAAATACTTTTTAAATTAATTGACTAAGAAAACACAAACTGATTTTCGTCAACAACACTATTTTGAAAAGTACTTTTAAAAAAAATATTTTTTAAAATAAGTTGATTTTAGAAATTTGGTCAAACAGGCTAAATTTTGTTAAATAGGAGCACGTTTGATCACCCTAATAGAACTAATTTAAAAAGTATGGGTAGATAAAATCGAAAAATCAAACCTAGCAATTAATTTAGTTCTTCGGTTAATGTGCTAACCGAATTAATTAGGTTCTTCGGTTCCGATTTTTTGATTCGATATTAACTTTAAATACTTCCATTTTCGGTTCGATACTCACTTTTAAGATCTCGGTACTCTTCAGGTTAATAATTATGGAGGCAAATTGCTAAGGGGAGATTCCCAAGTCACTATGAAATATCGTGGCATTGAATTTATTAGCGATACGATTGAAGCTATTTGCATAAGTCTATTATTATTTTTTTATTCGTATTTGCATAATCTTATTGGAGTAATATAATACTAAGTGATGATTCATATAGCCTTTCTTAACTCCCTGTTTGGATGGTTGTTCAAGTATGATTTCGTTATTACATTGTTTTTTACATGAAATGGTATTTGTTTCGTTATTTTTAAAATTATATTATATGATGTTATAAGTAAATTGTAATTTATTGGTTATATAACTATAAAAAAAATTTAATTTTTTGAAATAGCATGTTGGTGATTTTACGTAATTACATATTTCATTTACCCGTTATCTTCCCCCCCCCCTCCATCGACATCTAAACCCACCCCCTTACCTCGCCCCTCGCGTTGGGTGGACCTAATCTATTAGGAGAGGGGGCACGTGCGCCCTTTAACTTCGGAAAAAAAACTATGTATATGTGTGTGTGTGTATATATACATTAGAATTCACATCGGGGAAAAAGGACCCTCTAACATATTTGTCGAGGTGACCACCCACTTGTGGTTCGCGTGCCTCGGGCTCTGTTTTCGGCCTTGACCTGAGTTCGATTAGGTGCGGCAACATTTTTTTTTTTTTTTTTTTGCACTTTCGTTTTCAGTTGATAATTGAAAAAAATGCATAAAAAGAGGCGTTCTCATGAGTTTCGAATAGACAACCTATCACATGGAAAGGGGTGCCCAAACCACCAGTGCGCGAAAAAAGTTTCATCCATATGTACCATTTAATTTGTATTATATGTTAGTATATTGGTTCTATGGGTGTTTTAATATAATTTCGAGCCAGTATTACATGGCGTCTCTCTCTTATTAGCATTCTCTATGTCTTTGGTGATAAAGTCCGATAACTGAATCACTAGATTAAATCTCTCTGCCTACCCTACTTATTTTTTTAAAGGATTCATATTTTATACTACGTAATTTATTAATATATATAAATAAACTAATTTATAATTACGGGCTAAGGCTATTCTAGAAAACTTATAGTAGTATGTTATTATATAATGTATCCTGATAGAATAAATAATAAAAATGTTATTAATAACAACAGTTATCTGATCTGTCGAATATTGTGATACGTTAAACCGGTATAATGTCTGTCTGTCTGATCACCTCCACGTAATATTGCATAGAGTCCCAAGTGTCATAATTTGTCAGGAGGTTGACGTGGCAGCCTCCTGATTGGTTGAGACAACCAATTTACACGTGCCTCTCCCAATAGAAATCTTTCAAATCCCCAAATTAAACAGTTAATTGACTTATTTAACTCAAAACTTAAAACCCCTAATTTGACTTTAAAACAAAAGTCAAAATTAAAACGTTACAAAAATCTTTCTTATTGAAAAATCTCTCTTGATCTGTGTACCCTTTAGATCAGTTTACTTCTGTTGTAAGGTAAAAATGAATAAAAACTTTCTAATGCATATGTTTTGACTTAATGTTTGGGAATAATTATTGTTTCTTGAATTGTGTTTTGCATGTATTTTTTTTTAAAATATAAAGTATTGCCTTTAAGCGAATTGGTCTTTTTTAATTGATATGATATGGGTTTTTTGTTTGAAATTTTGAATTTTGAATTGGGATTTTTTTTTTTTTGAAAATTTTGATTTTTGAATATTTTATTGGGGTTTGTTTTTTTTTTTTTTTTTTTTGAAATTTGGATTTTTTTTTGAAATTTTCAATTAATTGGGTGTCCATGTTTTTAGAGGTAAATCATGCAATTAAGAGATTTTTTTTTTTTTTAAAATAAAATATTTTCAGTTGATTTGTTTCCATTTTTAGAGGCAAATTTATTAATTTCCTAAACTTGGGTTTTTGTTGAAATGTTCAGAGAGATAAATCTTGATAAGATTATACTTCTCTAAATTTTGGTGAGAAATATTGCTAAAGATTGCATCTTTTTCCTTTACATTAATGTTTTAAGACCTGATAAGATGTAAATATTGATTATTGTTACTGATACTTCTTTTTTGTGGTTTGTTGTAGCTTATCTCTTGTTATTGTGGGACGAAAACGGAGAGTGTTTTTGAGTTAATAGTCGGCGAGGATGATGAATAGCGAGCGATTAGCAAATGTCGCTTTAGCAGGTTCGATTTGATTCATTCGTGTTTATCTTGTTGCAATTTGATTCATGCTAGAATTTTTAGTTTATGGGTTCTAGACGACTATTCTTGTTGCTTACTGGGTTCTGAATAGATTATTTGTACTATTAACTTAATTTTTTAACGCAAATATAGGGTTTGAATCAAAGTTACTTGGTTCTGCCGGGCCTGCATTTACCAATATGGCTCCCCCCTGGTTCATGAATGTTTCTTTTGGTAACCAATAGTATAATGAGTTTGATTTATTTTTGTGATAACTTGGAAATGAAGGAATTTTTGTGCAGGATATGAGATGAGCAACAGTGTTTATTGAGTTTCTTTTGATAAATCTTTAGAACTCGCGAGTCTTAAGTTTCTTCTTAAATTATGAGGAACAGATTTATGAGTGTTTGGATGTGTGTCATTTAGATTCGCAGAGATAATAGATGCTACAACTGTATATGTATGATTTTGTGCTAAATATTTTTTCCCACTTTAGATTTGTTGTAACACATATTAGTTCCGCTATTCCAATGTAATACTTCTATCCCTTATGCTTGTCAAAGACCTAATATCCGACTCTAAAACTGCTATAGTATTTTGTTGCTCATTGGAAGAGATCAAAACTGTGGAAATTCTTGTTGGCTTCACGTTACTGTATTTCTTAAGCTTGTTGACTTTAATACGTTGTTTATATCAAATGGTGCGGCGGGCCCACAGGCATCATTTTATAAATTTGTGCTTCTGAAGTAGGCATTGGGCTTATTCTTTAAGGGACCTATGGGACCTTCCTTGTTACTCTTGAACTTCAATGCATGTCGAGCAAAATTTACTTTACTAGGTTAAGTGATGTTTGGGCCTCGCTGACCCGAACTACTTTGGGAATTAAGGCGTAGTTGATTGCTCGATTGATATGTGTGTGTGTGTGTGTGCATATATATCCCCTAGTTTTATATATATATATATATATATATGACAATACTTTCTTGATTCTTGTTTCTTGGTTTTCTCTGCAATCAACTTTCCTTGTTAGTTTTGAGCTGCCAGAATTTGATGATTGCTGTTGTCCCTTTTCATTTTTTCCACCCTTCCCCCGGTGCATCATGTTTGTGATTAGAAACAAGTTTCTGGTTGTATGGAATGTGGAGAGAAGGAAAGCCTGCTGGTTATTCCAAATCTCATTCGATATTTCATTTTTTTGGGATTACCTTGAGAACTCTTGCTTTTTTGCTGTGAATTTCAGGTTTGAGTTTGGCACCACTGGTTGTGAATGTGGACCCAAATTTAAATGTTGTATTAACGGCTTGCCTCACTGTTTATGTGGGTTGCTACCGTTCTGTTAAGCCAACTCCACCTTCGGTAATATTCCCGGGACTCCAAGTTTTAGCCTCCCTTTTATTTGTTTATTTGTTTTACACACACACACACACACACACACATACTTGTCCTATTCTACTTTGTAGGAGACAATGTCGAATGAACATGCAATGAGATTCCCCTTGGTTGGAAGTGCAATGCTCTTGTCGTTGTTCTTGCTTTTTAAGTTCCTCTCAAAAGACCTGGTTAACGCTGTATTGACGTGCTACTTTTTTGTACTTGGGATTGCTGCTTTTTCGTATGTTCTTTCCGTATGGATCATTCTACTATGCTTAATATATTCTTTTCCAATTTTCTAAGAAGTAGTTTCGTCATATGTATTTATATCATCCCTTTCTTTGGTGCTTTGCAGTGCAACACTGTTACCTGCTATCAAAAGATTCTTGCCGGAAAAGTGGAATGAAGATCTCATAATATGGCACTTCCCATATTTCCGCTGTACGGACCACCTCTTTCTTCTCTTGCAAAATTACTAGTTGGTGACTTATTCTTTCTTTTTTTCCCCAAAAGATTTTGAATCGTGGTTTTGCTTACTGTAAAATCATTATTGAATGGCATTTCCCCACATCCCTACTGTGTGGTACACCTTCATCACTCTTCTGAAAATGGCATTTGATGACTGAACTTCTCTTTTCTTTAATCAAGTATGGTAGTCCTTTTTTCCCCTTTCCAAAGTGGAGTAGCTCATAAAATGGTACTTACCATATTTCTTTTATGTGACATATTCTTGGCTATTCTGACAGCATTAATTGGACCCTACATCTTCGTAAAATTCTGAGGCTTTGAAGTTGCTATATGTTTCCTCATTTGCTTATTTTTATTAGTAGAGTCAGTATAATAAGTATTGTTGGCTTTCCATTATTGATGTATTAGATTCAATATAGGATTAGAATAGTAGAGTCTTGGAGTACTTTTGTAGATATGGTTTCAGTACAACCTATGTAGTGTTTTGTTCATATGGAATACAATACAGTTACCAGTTTAAATATAGGATTAAAAAATAATATGGATTGTTGGCTGTTATGGTGATTGGTGCTCCTTTTCTAAAATTGTGCCATAAGAACTATTTTCTTGTGTCTTCTTATATGGTTTTGATGAGCTTGCACTTGTGAATCTTTAAGTCATATAATTATGCGTTTGAACGAATCGACTAGCTTGTTGGGGTTTTGATATCGTACATGAGATATTTTCTGAACTTCTAAGAAGAAATTCAGTTTTCCAGTCTGGTCCATTTTCAACTTGAAGCATGGGCACATTCAAACTTAAAAATTTTGAGGGATCTAGGGTTGTAATGTTGACATTGTTCGAGCATTTTGTTATTTTTTCTTTTTGAATAAAGATTTTCTTCAATCCATTGACTGGACTTCGTTGGTTTTCTGCCTTTTCTTTTTCTCTAGATATGATGTTGTATTTGTTTCTTTCTCAGCTTTGGAGGTTGAGTTCACAAGGTCCCAGATTGTTGCTGCAATTCCTGGAACTATCTTCTGTGCATGGTATGCTAAACAGAAGCATTGGCTAGCTAACAATGTATTAGGCCTTGCATTTTCTATTCAGGTTTGTCTACAGAACTAGCATTGTTACATTATCTGTTGCTTTCATATATATATATATATACATATATATCTATATATATATATCTTTTCTATATATATGTTTGGACATATATATATATGAATGTTTATTTCTGTTAACAAAGCTTGTTACTACATTGCTGCAGCTAGTTCTGTCACCATTGTGTTTTGCATCTATTATAAATTGTAGATCTTGTTTTGATTACTAGAGCTAGTGATGTTTGATTGATCTTGCTTCATTTTCTGCATAAATTTTGTTTTGGTTCTTATTTAGCAAAAACAAATTCTACTTTGTAGTTTTTCCACTTGTTTTGGCAAAAATATATCTTTGCGTCAACCATTTCTCTAGGATTTTTGTACATGAATCTCTCTCTCTCTCTCTATTAGGATGTCTATCAACCATCGAAATCCAATGAATTTAGCCCATTCTTTTTTGAGCACCCAAGGGTGTGGCCTAGTGGTCAATAAAGTGGGAGGAGAACCATGAGCATCTAAGCCTTGGTGGACGGAGATGCATGGTACCTATGTTGCTTAGACTCTTCACTTATGGTGCCGCATCCGTTTCGACACGACATCGGTGTGGGATCCGTACCCGATCTGGTCATCCAATTTTGGGTACTTGACCAAAGTCGAGGGAGAAATTCTGGACAGATTCAATGATTTATGTAATCAAAACAAAAGCTATGGTGAAATTGAAGAAAATGGAATAACTTGTATATAGAAATTTCTATGTCACTCATTTTCCTTTTATATCCTTCTGAGATTCTCCTCTTGATCAATATTTTCTCCTCAAGTTCTCCACATAATATCTCATAATTTAGGTTTTATAACTCTATTTTTAGAATTTTGAATTATTTTTGCGGAATCCCTGCACCCGTATCCGTACCCACGAAGGTTAAAATTTAGATGATGATGAATCCGACCTCTAGATTTGTACCCGTATCCGACACCCACAGTAGAGTCCGAGCAACATAGCATGGTACCTGTTGCTGGTGGGAGGTAGTAGGTATACCGTGGAGTTAGTCGAGGTGAGTGCAAGCTGACTCGGAGACACACAATTTTCAAAAAGAAAAAAAATTAGCCCATTCCTTTTAATCGTTACTTCTAGATAGGTTATATAGATTGTTAGTTCAACTTACATTCATTTAGTACAGTTTACTTGTCTATGAGTCCTCTATTGCCCACAAACGTTCCTGATATCCTTTGGAAGAAGCTCATATGTTTACATAGCTTATCACTACCATTTTGATCCACAATGACCCTTGCTGACTCACTTTCTCCACTGGTTTGATTTTTTCCATTTCATAGGTAGATGTTTCTTATCTGTACAAAAGTTCAAGGTGGCCATTCCGCAGTTTTTATTACATAACTGAAGTATTGACTTTGTTTTGCCATTTTAACTTGCAGGGAATTGAAATGCTTTCACTTGGATCATTTAAGACTGGTGCCATACTATTGGTAAGGGGAAAGGTTTTACTTTAATATGTAATAATTAGTTGAGCATAGTTCAGAGGTGTCATTCTGTTTGTTTTAATTGGGCTCAAACTGCACGACCAAATAGTTGAAGTGGGACCCTTCAACGAGCCATCTCTTAAGGTGTGCATTACATAATCACGTCCTTTTTCTCATGTATAACACTAAGGGTGTCAAAACTAGCCCATGAAAACATGAGCCGCCAACCCCCTCAAGTTTGTGTTGGTCAATGATCCCTCCATTTATTAGCCAACCCATTTTAGCCCCAACCCGTTTCAGCCAATCTAAAAATTGGGCTGATATGTAGCCGAAATTGACCCATGGAATTGGGTGGGTTGGGTTATGACCTGCATTTTAGGCTTTTTAGCCAATCCGTTTCAGCCCAATTAATTGACACGCCCATTGATTAACTCAGCCCATTTTGACCTGCCCAAATTAGCCCAACCCACCCATTTGACACCGCTATATAAAACCTAGTGGTCAAGAAGTTAAAAGAGTGCCCCGAGGTTTATATGACATTGGTTCTGGCACTTCCTCTATGCATTAACTTAATTGTCTTTGTGCTGAAACTATGCTATGATCTGTTGCTGCAGGCTGGACTTTTTGTGTATGACATCTTCTGGGTCTTTTTTACCCCAGTGATGGTTAGTGTTGCTAAGTCTTTTGATGCTCCTATCAAGGTGCGTATTGTATTTTTTCTTTTTCATTTAGCTTTTCTTCCAATTTGTTACTAGAGATATTTTAGATATTTTTCGTCATTTTTACTGTATGGTGGTAGTCATAATTTTTATTTTTTGCAGCTTTTGTTCCCCACCCCAGATTTGAAACGTCCCTTTTCAATGCTGGGTCTCGGTGATATTGTAATTCCTGGTATAACATCCTTCACTGTTTCTTTTAAGTTGCTTTTTCATCGACTACAGATGCCGTTTTATGGATTTGCAATAGAGGACTTTATCCATCGCTGAACTTACTCTGTTTCTTACCTCCCATTATCAGTTGGGATAATACCTTCTTGGGCCACCCTAAAAATAATAGCCGGCAAATGTATATGTTTTGTATATTAAGTATAAATATACATATTGTATACATAAATATACATATAATATCATAGTATATACATAATCAGTGTATATGTTTTGAATATTTAGGCTAGCATCCGTAATTAATTTCGAATGAAAAAAGGCCTTAGTTGTTTTGTCATAAAATAGTAATTATCCTGTTATTCAGGCATTTTTGTGGCATTGGCACTGCGCTTTGATGTCTCCAGAGGGAAGGAGCCTCAATACTTTAAAAGTGCATTTTTGGGATACGCAGTTGGTGTGGTTTCAACCATTATTGTTATGAACTGGTTTCAAGCTGCACAGGTTGGTGTCCCAGAAAAGCTTTTCTGTTTTATTCCTGTAGCAGGGCTATGGTACTCTTATTTTTCAAGCTTCTAGTTATCTGATGCACTCTGTTTACTCATTTCTTTTTTCCAGCCCGCATTGTTATATATTGTTCCAGCTGTAATTGGATTTTTGGCCGTGCACTGCATTTGGAATGGGGATGTGAAGCCGGTAAACTTTTCTTTTGATAATCTATAATTTCCTCACACCATTTGCTTCTGTCTTACTGTTTATGGGCCTTTTGAATGCGTGTTTATTCTTTACTCCAAATTGCGAGGGGTTATGGATATTGGATTCAGTCCTTGTTGTTTCGGCCAAAAAAAATATTGACATCGTTTAGGAGTAGATAAGAGAAAAGCTTTCTTCACGGTTTGTTTTGAACTAGGGAAAGGGAGAGAACAGTAAAGATGAAAAATGCAAAGACAATGAAGGAAAATCCTACTCAGTTTGGTTTGAAAAGAAAGTAGTGGGAATTATTGTAATTGTGCATTTTTCTCCGCTCATTTTTGTCATATTTTGATAACAGTGGTGTCCAGACCAACTTGCACGCTCCTCGATTATTATGTCGAGTACCTGCCATCTTCCACCGGCACATGTATCGAATAACTTTGCTAAGGTTTAGGTTTAGGCAAATGGAAAGAAATCACCTACCTTATTTTTTTATTTTTATTTTTTATTTTTACCTATGTTGGGATTTGAACTTGTTTCTTCATGGTTTTCATCTCACTTCATTGACTACTATGCCACGTGTGGCCTCCTCTCATTTAATCAAATTACGTGTCTTTAAGGGAAGAATAATCTCTAATCTTGTTTTATCATCTCCTTTACCCAAACCAAACTCTAGAAGAGAAGTGAAAACTACCCCTACCTTTCTTTACTACCCCTACCTCTCTTTAGAACTCCCTTAGCTTCTGTATTTCAACATGCATTAAATATGATTTTTACTTCATAAAAACCCAAAAAAAAAAAAAGAAAAAAAAAAGGAAGAGTTAAAGATGACTTTTCTTATGAGAGCAACACCGGATGGGGTTTCTTCTAAAGCTCTAAACATTACATTTTTCATTCAAGCTGAATTGTATTCTTGGTTTTTGGTTGAGCAGTTGTTGGAGTTCGATGAGTCGAAAACACAGAGCACTGAAGAAGTCGCCGCCAAAGAGAGCAAGAAAGTAGAGTAGTGAGGCTAAGAAGACTTTCAGTAGGATATATGACCTTCCAACTGCAGAAATTGTTGGTTAAGGGAAAATCTTTTTGTTGTACTAGATTATTATTAGTGCAACACTGATGAGATTGGCTTCATATGTTATTTATCCAAAACAATTCAATCGTCAATCTTGGAACATTTTTTCCCTACACCATTAGATTTGAAGTGGTTTGGGGATTGAGGCATAGTTGTTATTTACCAATGGTTGATCTATGGGTACCTCAATACAGATTCGTGCATATCGTCCCCGGACATAGCTGATTAAGTGCGTCTAGTTTTAGAAGTTGTCTTATACTGTTGCCAAGTTTCTTTAGAATACCTGGATCATAAAATTCAAGTGGTAACTCGAGTAGTTCGAAGTGAACCTTACACCTTATAGGTTATGGATTCGATTTGTGGAATCAATTACTGATGCTTATTTCAGGATAAATTGTCTACCTCACATTCCTTTTTATGCACCGAACTGTCATTTTATTAACTTAGGGAATCTGATCCAAATCACGTTGTGCGTTAGTTGCGCCTCATATGCTACGAATTTTCGTTCCCACCTTTTTACTGAAAAAAAAAAAAATGGTTGACGACGAACCAAAGACCCTTGTGTATGGTTGTATGCATATTTTCCTCATTTTTGAACTTGATGAGAAATTAATCATACTTAATACCTGAAGGGGTCGTTTGGTTGGAAATAAGTTATCCCAGGATAACTTATCCTGAGATTAGTTATTCCACCTCCTACAGGGATAAAATAACACTACAATTTCGAGGTAACTAATCCCGGGATTAGTTATACCACCATTTTATCCCAACCAAACGTTGAATAAATTCATCTCAAATATAATTCCAGAATTATTTATCCTTATCCTTTGTACCAAACGAGCCCTAAGTTAATCAATAGTACCATAGTTAGAATTTAGCAACATGGGCTATCTCTTAGGGTTTGTGAGTTCTAAGAGAAGGGGAGCTACAGACAGGGGCGGATCTACGTATTGTCGAGGGTGTTACCCTCGGTTAAAAATTACAGTATATATGTAAGGTAAATTTTCTGTGTTTATGTGCATATATTAACTTTTGAACACCCTCGACAAAAAATTATAGTGTATATTTAGCTCCCTTTTTTTTCCGAACACCCTGAATGAAAATCCTGGATCAGCCACTGGCTACAGAGGACAAAGAGCTTAAGGATCTATATGATATTTCTAACAAAATATCTTTATTGACTAAAAGGTTGATTCTCAGGATCAACAAGCCTGAAGTTTCATTATATTTTAGTTTTCTTTTATTCTTTTCTTTTTGTTTTTTTCCCTTGAATTATATTCGTTTAGGATGTGTTTGGTACGATAGAAAGACATTTTTCATGGAACATATCTTCCTGAAAAAGAATTTCAATTTTTTTTTTTTTTGGTTTTGGCGTGATTGAAAAATATTTTCAAAAATTATTATACTATTAAAATTAATAATAATATCTGTATTGAGACTGTTGAAATGTTTAGTAACAATGATTAAAAATTAAGATTAACTGCTAGTTGAAGCAAATAATATGAAATGAGAAGTCAAGATAGTTGTAAGACCAGAAAATATTTTCTGATAACCATATATCAGAAAATGACTCCATGGAAAAAAAAAATTCCTGAAAAACAACTTCCGTCATACCAAATTAAGTGTGTGTTCTTGGTACTGAATGCATGATTGACAATATCAATTCGTTTTTCAATTTATTCGTGATGATTCTCTTGAAAGTAGAAAATTGAAAAAAGTCGTGAATTAGTTCTTTATACCAAATTACTGGCCTAAAATCTACTTATAACGTATGTATAATAATCTTCTTATAGTGTTACACTGAAGCTATCATCCTTGGCCAAAATTCATTTGATAAAAAATAAAGAACAGAGAAAAGAAAACGCATGCAAATGACAATTAGAGCCACATGGTACGAATGAATAATACAGAGGAATATGTGCCTCTGTTGTTACATTCTCAGATGCACAAAAAATAGCACCTCATTCCAAATTAAAGTTATTAGAAGCATCACCATTCCCCCAAACCCACAACAAAAAAAAAAAAAAAAAAAAAAAAAAACAACGAAGAAGAAACGGACAAAAGAAAAATGAAAATATAAATCCAAGAGTAGCTAGTGTACGTAGTAATGAAAATTCTTTTTTTAAACCAAAGAAAGATCCATTAATTTTGTGAATTTTGATAACGAGCGCGATGTCATTAAATAGGGAAGTTAGGTTTTTTTTTTTCTTGAAATATAAAAAAGAAACATGTAAATTTTTACTCCCTGTGGTCCACATATATTTTATATCAAGATTTTAGCGCGCTCCTTAGAAAAAGACATTTAACAACCTTAATCATAAGAGTAATTGTCCAAACTACTATTTATGTGTTCCTTAAATGTCTCACATAGTTTTTTTTCAAATAAAAAATCTCACTTAATTAATATTTCACTAGCTAATTAGAGCAAAGAAAAGTACGAAAATAACTTCACATTATTTAATATATTATGAAACAAATTCAATTAATCAAAATTGTACAACTAATATTTGGGACGGCAGGAAGTAACTTTTATAAACCTTTTACGCATGGATATGCACAAATATATACGATCCAACATTATGAAAGTTCCCTTACAGCTTGTTTCGACGACATTTATTTGGTGACATTTCCAATAAATGTCGGGAAATAATGAATTTCTTGACATTTATGAACAAATGTCGTAAAAAGAACGACATTTGATGCCAAATGTCATAAGAAGAACGACATCTGGGGAAAAATGTCATTAAAACAACGACATTTAGTACCAAGTGTCGCTAAAATAACGACATTTGTTAAAAAATGTTATTATTTTTAACGACATTTAGCTAAAATGTCATTAAAACAATGACATTTGATACAAATGTCGAATAATATTATGACATTTGTTGCAAAATGTCGTTGTTTTTAACGACATTTGGCGAAAATGTCGTTAAATAATGACATTTGATATAAATGTCGAATACATTATGACAATTGTTTTAAATGTCATATTATTAGTCACTAATTATCGACATTTACACCTAATGTTGGAAACTTAAGTTTTTTAAAATTATCCATCATTCTTTATAGGACAAAGGTCAAAAATTTCCCCCGGACAATACAATTTAGAGAAAATTTCATCTTATGTTATATTTTGGCCATTCCATAAAGTTCAAGGACCAATACGGATCATTTGCAAAGTTCAATGACAAATTCATTTAAACTCTACACCCTAAACAATTTATTTAAATCTCAAGAATGATAATTAAGAAGTCACTAATATTGTGAATAATCTTTTAAAGAGGACAAATACATGTTAGAGTACATCAATTTTAATTAATTAAATGTGTGAATTATTTTTTTCTTTAATATATCATCACTTAATTATGATTTTTAATTATTTTCTACATACATTACTTGATTTATCCAAACCAAATTTGAAATTAATTGCTATGTCAATTTGTAGGAAATCTTATATAGTTAGGAGAGAAACAAAATGATTTACCTTTAAACTCCGTGAATGATCTAGGTTTGTTCTATATACCATCTTCGTATGGTGGCGCGATGTTCTACGTGAATCCATGTTCGAAGGACATTGTACCAAAGTCATATAATTAGGACCACAATATGCATGGTTTTATTCTGTTTATGGCATCGAAGGTTATGTTCTTTTTTGGGCTTCTAATATAATTCTCATTCCTTTTTGGCACCTACGTTAGAGATTGAAGGTATTTGGCCCCCTGATTGAAGGTATTTGCCCCCCTTGAATTACAAATAATCTAAATTTCTGGCAAGGATAAAAGTTTAAGTCATCTATAGAAATATGAAGATTGATAGTAACTCAAAAAACGAGCCTATATATATTATTGCATAATTACTAATTGAGAATATTGCGAGGATGTATATCATTTGAACATCCTTTTGAAACTAGCTATAGACAATCGAAATTTACAACTAGGGGTGGGCATGATACGGTATTTGAAGCTTCAGTACGGTAATTTCGATTTTCGATTTCTAAAAATATTATACCATTACCATATATATCAAATTAATTGGGTATGGTTCGGTTTAAATACGATTTTGGTATTTTGCGTTACTACGGTAAATCAGTAATCATTTGATCCACTTCAACTTACATATTCATATTGTAGAGAATTATGATATTCGGCTATTTAAGAAACGTCTCAATTATATCGTACTATAACAACTCACACATGTAAAAATATTCAAAAGAAAATACAAGTAATTCCCTTATTACGTAAATCAATTACACAAAAAGATACTTCAATCAAGATAGAGTAGTCAAAGTTTCAACATTTGAACAATTTTAGTTTTGTAATAGTACTAGTTTATATATTTGTTAGTATAATAATACTAATTTTTATGAACTATATATATATATAACTATACTTCGGTATGGTATTCGTTATTTTAGTATTTTCTTTATAAATACCAAATACCATACCAAATGCCAAAAAAATTTAAATGCATACCAAATACCGTATCAAATACCATAATATCAAAACCGTGGTATAATTTTTTTGATTTTGGTATGGAAATAGGTATCTACCCACCCCTATTTACAACTAATATTGGAAATTTCTATACATTTCTTTAATTGTTAAACCATTCTTATTTAATTACCACGAGAACTCAAAATTAGTGAATACATAATATTAGTTGTATATTCAACCAAAGAGTTGGAACTAAAATATGTGATAAAAATAATATATTTAAGATAAATATATATGTAAGTCATCCAATAAGTCTTGTAAAAGTAATTAAAAAAAAAGGAATTAAACTTAGGATGTGAAAGTGCCACATCATACTCCTTGCCACATCAGCATTTTAGGGGTAAAAAAAAAAAAAAGAACTCTATTAATCAGCAAACATATAGTGCCATCCAAGACCCATTTCAAAGAATTAACAAAACTTCCCATTACCAAATCAGTGTACCCTAAGATACGGGTCTATAGATTTTGACTCAGTCTTTTCTCAAAACCAGTCCCATTTTGGTTAAAATTGGTTGAGTCCACCCCACTAATACATTGTGCTACCGAAAAATATGGAGAATTTCAGATATGGAGCGACATATATGGAAGAAAAATAAATTGGCGGTAAGATTTTGTTGGGTTTCCCTCCTTTTAGTTCTTTTTTGCTTCAAAGATTTTAGGGCTTCCTCCTTTCAATTCCTTTTTGGCTGCCCTTGAGGCAAAGAAAATTGGCGGTAAAATTTTAGGGTTCCCTCCTTTCAATTCCAAATATTGGCAATTTTAATACTTGGTATTTTTTCAAAGCTTGGAAAAAACTTTTGGCCGTGTTTGAGGCGAGTCTATTCTTCTAATTTAGATCTTTACTAATTTTAAAATAATCTAAACTAATTATATAGAGATTACTGCTGATTGTTACAGAGACTTGTGCGTTGGAACTAAATTTAGAGTTGTTGAAGTACTTATATTGCGTTCACACATTGTGTAATTTCATATGAATCTCCTTTGCACATTCTATTTATAGTATCAATTAACAGTTTTTCATTGATTTGCAGTTTGAAGAAGACGGGAAAAGGAAGCGAACACTACTGGAAGAACATTCACATAGTGTTCAAGACTTTTTTGAGGTGTTTGCAGGTTCTTATCTATCCTCTGTTTTGTTTAATCATATTGAGATCTAATTCTTTGTTATTGTAGTATTTAAAATAATAGTATTTTTGTGTTTTGAAAGTATCTTAAAAGTTTGTTCTTTCATATCGACTCTTCATATTTGTTTGTAGTCTAACTAGATGGTATATGTGCTCAATTATCCAGATTTTAGGAAACATGGGTATTTGGGATATATGAAGCTCATGTACTAGTAGCAGTTAGGGGTAGCTTCAAGCCATATAGAGCTTTTTACTTTCTTTAATGAATTTATTACCATGCACGTCACCTTGGTGGTGATGTAATTTTTTTGGCATGTGACCGCACGTTTATGTGGATGTTGGTATCTTATATAAGCAATTGTTGCTCTTCAGAACTGAATCAGTCGTTGTGGTTGCTAAAAATTTTAAATTTTAAATTTTGAGTCGTCTCATATGTGGAAATTGCTGTGAGGATGAAAATGAAAGACAAAATGAAATTTTATGTTAAAGTGAATTATGAAAGTTAATAGGAGTACAAGAAAAAGAAAAGGAGAAGATAATATGGACTAACATGGTGCTTGTAGTTTGCATGTTATGGTGTTTGATTATAAGGGTTGTGGTATTTCTTTTTCTTTTTTAAAAAAATTGAGGAGGAGTTTAGTGTGTACACTTTAAAGGTTTGATTTTTGGCATATTACTATACAACTAGAGGTGGAGCTCGGATTTTGAGTTTATGAGTTCTAGTTCTAAAAATTGCAGCTTACTTGGTTTTCGATAAGTTATTTATACGTATTAAATAAATACAGGGTTTGAGCCAAAGCTATTGGGTTATGCCGAAACCGCATACAATGCCAGCTACTAGTATGCTATGATATTGTTGCTGAGTTCTGTACTTCTGTGCTGAGTTCTGGTTTTATAAGTTTGTTTATTTTGCTTTCTGTTAGCCAATTAATTATATTTTGGGAGATGAACTGCAAAATTTCAATATGTGAATTTAGCTTTAATCTTTATAAGAAGTCATTTTGTACTTCTATGAGATTTAGTGGACAGATATTGTTTGTGATGTGATCTAGTCACAGAAACATCCTTTGGACTCTGTGTTGGTGCAAATTTGATTATACATTTCTCTCTCTCTTATTCGCGGAATTATCATTCTACCTTGTTAGATGAATTGTATTTGGTTTTACATCCCTAATTTTCGATAGGGCTAAGTTTTAGGTTCTTCATAATTACTAGTTCTTGTTAGATGAATTGTATTTGGTTTAGAGCACAATCATCGTCTTCCGTTAACATCATTCACTCATCTCAGGTCGCGGCATGAGACGCGGCCCGAAGAAAGGGGGTCGATGCGGAATATATGCGAGTATGCAAAGCAGAAAGTCTGAGAAACGAAATCATAATCGATGTAAGGTATACAGAACGTGAGCATAATAACCCAAATACCAGAATACTTAAATCCGAAATACAAGTCATCATAAGCAGTACAGAAGGCAAATATAATCATCAGAATGCCCGAAATGCTTAGCCTTATTTTGAAAAACATTTCTGACTCACATATACGGGGAATAGAACATGTCATAGAAACTGACGTTAACCGAATGATTCCATTCCAGAATACGTATATCATACCACATCATACTTCGTATTCCAAAGCTGACGATACAGTAAACAAATCTGAGTCATAATCGAAACAGAAATACAGAAAGTAAGTGCCAATCCAAAATACCAAAGTGTTTATTTTCAATATCACTCAACATACCGCGGTCAAATACCCAGCGGTCAATACCACACATACACATACCGCGGCCAGGAACCCAGCGGTCAATATCACACGTACACATACCGCGGCCGGGGAACCGGCGGTCGATATCACACGTACACATACCGCGGCCAGGAACCCAGCGGTCAATATCACTCAACATACCGCGGACAAGTACCCAGCGGCAATATCACACAACATACCGCGGACAAGTACCCAGCGGCAATATCACACATACACATACCGCGACCAAGAATCCAGCGGCAATATCACATACACACATACCGCGGCCAAGAATCCAGCGGTCATGTCACAGCCCGCGGTCAAGTATCCAGCGGACAATATCACACACACACATGCCGCGGCCAAGAATCCAGCGGTCATGTCACAGCCCGCGGTCAAGTATCCAGCGGACAATATCACACATACCGGCCCGGGACTCGGCGAAAAATGTAACAACAAAATGCACGAGCAGAATCACAAGTAACCAAATACAGTTTAAAATATTTTCAAAGACTTAATAGGTTAATCAAACGACCCATCATTTGTAAGCCAAAACAGTAGTCAAATCAGATTTCCTCCCGAATATCACTCGGGAATATATCAAACCGAACTTCCGAAACCATATTCACGTATCAAAGTCATAAGCATAAAAATCCTTATTTCAAACTCAACAGATAAATAAGTAATCATACTCTCGGGGTCGGAAGGTAGTCGATTGGATTCTTTCGAAAATAGGTCATTAGAACCAACATAGAAGGTCGCGGAACCCACGGACGAGCGTCAACCCAATCGGGCCCGCCTATGAAAATTTAAGTCATTACTCGTCATAAAGTCATTTGCGAAAGTATCAAAGTGATCGAGCCCTTCCTTGAAAGTTACGGGCGTTCGTAGTTTCAAAATCGTTTAAGAACAAATCTCTTTTGAAAACAAAACTCTTTGGCAACCTTGAAAATTTAATCATACAAAAGTCATAAGGATCATAACTCGGCCGCATTAAGGATATGAATATCAAGAAACAAATAAGAATCGTTTCCACCACATTTCAAACTCAACCATATCAAAAACATACGAACCATAGCCTGACCATGCTAAGGATACCAACATCAAAAGCAAATACGAATCACAAACATACTCGAAACTTAAGAATGGAATTACCCGAGGCACAAATCGTGTCATACCTTAATCCGTCTAAGACATGCCAAAAGAAAAGAAGGGTAAGCTTCGCATACCTAAATCTATTCTCGAAGCTAATCCAATCTTACGTCGCGAACTTCCCAAGCTCTACAATATTAAGAATCAAATATTAGCTAAGAGCATTTAGGGACCCGATTCCAAACGAATAACAAATTATGAAAATTGAAGCATTTCCCCCGTAAATACACCAACCCCGAGAATTCAACTCGGCAATATTATCAACAACAATACCAACAACCATTCTAACAACATCAATCATTAATTCAAAATGCATTCTAACATTAACAACCTTCTTTCACATAATGCAACTGACATTCACTTATATTCAATTCAACGCATATAACCAAACTAACACCAACGCTTACACATTCAATTACTAATCCAAAACCATTCAAACAATATTCAAGAACACTTTAAACAATCAGCAAAATATTCCAAACAACCCAACCACTATACTATTCCACCGAAACTTCCAAATGCCATAAGAACAACAACAATACATGTTTTTCTTCCAAATTCATAAACCATCATTTTCATTATGGAATCCATATCAACAACAACCAAAATATTAAATAAAATTAGTTCATCACTCCAACATAACCAACACCTACACGGCTTCACTTCAACGTACCATATTTCATGAATTTCCACACACCACAACACATATAAACCATCCATAACATGTGAAAAGAGGATTAAAACTTACCTTCTCCAACATTTTCTTGTTCCCATGCTCCTCTAATTCCAAATGAAATTATATTCGTGACTATGTTCTTTGCCCGGACTTCGATTGTACTTCATTACTTGAAAATTTCACTCAAAATCCTCATTTTGTGAGGTATATTTGCTCCCTTTTTTGTTGCTAAATTTTTCTGGAAAGTTTTGGAACTTTTGGCTGATAAAAATGAGATTTTTGTCGAGATAATAGTCAAAATACTCCCCAACGTTTGACCAAAATGCCAACTACACACCGAACCTTTGCTTTGGTCCTATTACCCCCTTGGACAATTTTTTTCAATATTAAAATGCCCTTTTTTGCTGATGTGGCGGTCAATATGACAACCTCAAATTATTTACAGGTGCTTGTCCACACGTTACGGCCCACGTGCTACATCTTTAATTTCCCCCTCATTTTTTATTAATTTCCCCCCTTCCTCCATCCATTTACTCTTCTTCAAAAAAAAAAAAAAAAAAAAATCTCTCAATTTTCCACACTCAGTTTTAATATGAGGATCCAAAACCCATACCCAATTCTTCTTCATCTTCATCAACATCATCATCATCATCATCTTCATTAGGAGTTGAAAAAAAAAATCACACCAACCTTCAAATTTGATCCAAAAAAACCCAAATGTGAAAGAAAGCTTCCTAATACCAAGTAGAACAAAGTTCATCCATTAATTTGATCAAATAATTAAGAATTTAAAGAAACCCCTTGGTGTCTTCATAGTTTTCTCCAAATTCCTAACAATGGAGTTTAATTTTCTCCCCAAATCAACTCGAAAGAATTAGTGCTTAGCTTAAACAACTCCAACCAAGCAACAAGTAGTAACTCCAAACAAGCAACTTTCAATCATTTTCTTTAACGGGATTAGATTTTCAACCTTTTTTTTTTTTTCCATTTTTCGGTTTTTTTTTTGATTTTTTTTTTGAATTTGATTTGGGAAAAAAATTCAAATGTGAAAGGAAGCTTCCCTAACACCAAGTAGAACAAATTTCATCCATTAATTTGATCAAACAATCAAGAATACATAAAGTGCAGGTTTCGAACCCCCGCTCAAGCATAAAATAAAAAATAATTTAAGGCGGGGTTGGGGAGAGTATGCCGGATCCGGCATACAATCTTTAAGGAAAGCTAAAGTTATGCCGGATCAAGATAACTAAAAATCTGCCCCATAAAGGCGAATTTTTCCTAAGACATAGTTTAGTTATGCCTTATGTGTGTGTGTGTGTGTGTGGCATAACAAAATTATGCCGCATAAGGCAAGAACTTTTCTTAATGCATAGACTTTGCCTTATAAGGCAAAGTTTAAGTTATACCTTAAGAAAACTTTCGCATTATGGGCATACTTTTAGTTATGTCTTTGGGGCATACTTTTTAGTTAACGCAACTAAAAAGTTTATGAAAAGTAAATATATATATATATATATATAAGCAAGTCGCCCCCGCAGACTTTTACTTAAACACAACTAAAAGTCCGCCCTATAAATGCTACTTTTACTTAAACACAACTAAAAGTCCGCCCTCCAAGCCAAACTTTTACTTAAACACAACTAAAAGTCGCTATTTAGTGCGTACTTTGAAAACATATATATATTTTTTTAACTTTTCAAGGAAACTTTTAGTAATGCCTTATTAAAAGTGTGTCCCATAAAATATAACTAAAGTATGCCCATAAGGCGTAAGTTTTCCTTAAGGTATAACAAAAGTTTACCTTATAAGGCAAAATTTAATGGGCAAACTTTTATGCCTTAATAATTTGTGAAGGAATTATCAAAGTTTTAACATGATACTTATGCCAAGTACGCCCATAAGGCGTAAGTATCCGGGTCCCAAGGCATAACTTTGGTAATTCCTTCACAAGTGTATGCCGTTGGGGGCATAGCGAAATTTAACTCCGCCTTGCGAATTTTTTTTCAAATTTTTCCGCGTGTGGGTTCGAACCCGGAACCTATGGGTTTTAGCCGAAGGGCAAAATTTAAAGATTTCAAATATGAGGGGCAAAATTTAAAGACCACCCCAAACGAAGGAGACGATTCCGTAATTGCCCTTAAAGAAACCCAGTGTGTGTTCTTCAGCTTTCTCAAATTCCTAACAATGGAGTTTAGTTTTCTCCCTAAATCAAAGAATTAGTGCTTAAACAACTCAACCAAGCAACAAGTAGCAACTCCAAACAAGCAACTTTCAATCAGATTTTCTTTAACAAGATTAGATTTTCAACCTTTTTTTTTTTTTTTTTTCCAGATTTTCGTTTTTTTTTTTTGAATTTGATTTGGGAAAACAGTGATTATAAGAATAATCACTATCCTAGCTCTAAATTTATAATGGGTATTATTTTGACAAAAAAAATGGAGATGGGTGTTAAATAGGTGAAGAAGAAGATGAAGTAGCCTAAAAATGGAGGAATTTAAATTTATCTATGTGGCATCTATGTGGCGATCCAGTTGGCATTTTAAAACACATCGGATGCTTTTTTTAAAGGCTATAACGCGCCACCGAGCGGTGTAGTCAACGCTCTTGTCCACATCGGCAAAAAGGGCATTTTATCGAAAAAATTATCCGGGGGTAATAGGTCCAACGCAAAGGTTAGGTGTGTAGTTGGCATTTTGGTCAAACGTTGGGGAGTATTTTGACTATTATCTCGATTTTTGTCCCTTAAAACGGACTGCTGAAGTCGGTTTTACTGTAGCTACAAGATGTAGCATCAGCAAGCGCATCTTGTAAATGCAATTGCTGGAAAGCTGTTTCTGCGTCGACGATTCAGTTTGTAACGTCTATAATTCTCTACTCCGATGTCCTATCAATGAACGGTTTGTTGCATTACAAACTAGACTCGACGAACTTCATTTTAGGATTTTGAAACACCTTAAAACTCCACATATACTATGAGATATGCGCCTCAAAGTTGACTAAAATCCGTCCCGCGTTTCTCAAATTTTCGTCGAATTTATTTTCTTCAATTTGCTCAATCCCGAAATATTCCAAAATTCTCCATACATGATATTTATCACTTATTACACTAATAATTGTCATGTTACCGTGTTTCAAAATATTCTTTCCGATTACGACTTACGAGATCGTAATTCACCCTTTTTCTTCGTCGTTACGTACTTTCCATGGCTCTGTGCCTTTCAAAACATCCATTACTATGTTGAGGTACATGTCAAACTCATGCTCAAAACGCT
>NC_081351.1:11738852-11753205 GCF_029784015.1 Lycium ferocissimum
TAAGTGTAGCTTTTGTTTGGGCTCTCATGCATGCTGCCTATGATGTATATATATACATATATATGATAAATGTGTACATAAGGGAATACGGGAAAAGGTGAGGCGCTATAGTCGCATAGCCACCTAATCAGCTGGTACATTATGATATCGTCCCGGAAGCGGGATGCCCGGACGCAGGATATATGGTTATATGGATCGGGCCGTTCGTTCCGCGGCAATGTGATGATAATACACGGATAAATGGATCGGGCTGCATGTTCCGCAGCAATATATGATATGATCTGATACTGCTTATTATATAGACTGGCATGCATGACTCCGCCTTAAGAGACAAGTAGTCACCGGTTATCTTTTATTCTTTATTCTGTTGTTTCTTTATTATGTTATGATGCATGCCTTACATACTCAGTACATTGTTCGTACTGACGCCCTTTTCTTTGGACGCTGTGCCTATGCCCACAGGTAGACAGGGGGACGATCCAGCTTCATAGGAGCCAGATCAGCTTGCATAGGAGCACTTCCATACTCCGGAGGTGCAGTCTCTGATACATTCTTTTGTGTACATACTGGGATACGGCGGGGTCCTGTCCCGTCTTCATGACTTCAGTATTTCAGTTAGAGGGTCGTAGATACTGGTGTGTGGGTAGTTGATGTTAGGTGACCCTCAATGTATATTTGGTATATTATTCTTTTGTTGCCGTGAGGGCTTATGTGTGTATATATATATATATATATATATATATATATATATATATATATATATATATATATATATATATATATATATGTAAATGTATGTGTTTTGAAGGATAGTTTATGATCGGGTAATGATAAGTAGCACCATGGGGACTATATGTGTACCGATTGGGTAGGTTAATGGTATGACGAGCGGTGCTCGGTGGTCAGCTCCGGGTATCCGTCATGGCCCTTTAGTCGGGTCGTGACACATAGGTCGCGTCAAGATTATCACAATAGATAATAGCGGCGGTTCCTTGAGAAAGAGAGATAACTCCTGAAGCAAAATTTGGACCCAACAAATTTCAGTTGAAGCTGAAGCAATAGCACGTGTTCAGCTTATGTTGTGAGTGAGAAACAATTCTTTGCTTCTTAGAACTACAAGAGATAGGATTGGAGCCTAAAAACACAATGTATGTTGTAGTAGAGGAGCTATCTTCAAGATTACCTGCCCGGTCTGAGTCGAAGAAGGCGTGCAAATTAGAGACTTCCATTGTGAAGAAATAGACCATTAGCAGAGCCAGCAAGATAATAAAGAACTCATTTGACCATAGCCTTATGTATAGTAGCTGGAGCATGTCACGCCCCAAATCTGGAGAGGCGTACCTGCAAATAGACAATACCAACCAAGGCCGACAAGGCCGTATCTTGAATCTTCTGTAAGTAATAACTATTACATCTGAAGGAGACACACACCCAAAACATATATACATAATTGTGCAGGCCGACGAGGCCGCATGAATGTCTACAACCAATAGTATCAAAATGAATATGTACAAATTAAAAGGGTCGGCAAGGCTACAATACTGACATACAAACATAAAGGACTAGACTACAAGCCTCTAGAGATTATAGAACTATACCATGGTCGGGACTGGGCCTCGACCTACCCAACAAGTCTATATACACAAAAGGACTCCCAAGTCTAGACCTGGTAACTCCGGATAAGTAGAGCTTACCAATCAACTAATAGCTGGTCATGCCTACTCAGGAGGTCTATCCAGCTGTTTGTCAGAACCTGCAGGCATATATGAATGCAGTGTCCCCGGCAAAAGGTACATCAGTACGAATAATGTACCGAGTATGTAAGGAAATAGAATAACCGAAAGATGGAACTTAACTGAAAAGCATAATAATCTGGAGGTCAAAGAATGCCCTGAGATATACTTACCTGATCCGACTCGACACAATACAATATAAAAATATCATTGCTAGCCGGCCACATATAGGGCTCAATGTATCTCTCACTGACCAAATGGTCAGACAACTGTAAAATCTCACTGACCATGAGGCCAGACAAATATAAAATCTCACTGACCATAGGCCGGGTAATAGTATCGTCTCACTGATCAAGTGGCCAGACAATAACATCTCTCAACCATAAGGCCAGGCAATAATAATATCTCACTGACCAAGTGGCCAGGCTATAGAAAATATATGTATATGATCTTGTATATCATGTATACAGTAGAATGCATGAAGGCACTGACATGTCTCTCTGTCTCTACTAACATCATGGAAAGTATGGAGCGGATAAGAATCCCTTGGAAGATACAATATAAACACTCGGGAAGCTATAACATCACTAAAGCCAAGATATCTATGATATGTATTTCTTCATACAATTCGTCTATCTCTTGCTAATCATGGGATCATGCCAATGAATGAAGAAGGGATAGCCATTACATACCTGTTGTCGGCAATACACACTCAACAATGAACTCGTCTTAACTAGCACTCCGACCTATAACAACGGTAGTACATTCATTAACTTAGCGAACACTAGTATCTAGTATATACCAAACGGTAACTAGTTCTAAAAAGAATCGGGCAACATTTCCCCTATTTTATAGACATCCACACTCAACCAACAAGATAAACAATATAAAAAACAAGCTTCACTTTTCTTCCCTTAAGTTCCAATCACAACAACACAAGTATGCATTCAAAACAGTCCTATATACATTTGTAAACCAACGCTCGTATACATTTCTTCCCTTTCGAATATACTTAGTATAACAATAACAAAAACTACTACTACAACTACTACCAACCCTCATGATTTTCCAGTCCTTATCAACATTAGAATATACATCAAAACAACTCATACTTCTCAACTCCAACAAGAATACTATATACGGTATATCACACGTATTTCCTTTTCAAACAAGATGACTAACGCTTAATCAAGTTAAAATACAAGTAAACAAGATCAAAAATTACCTCTAGAACTCAAGAATACTCCAATCCAGAGATTACTTCACCATGAAGTACCTTTCAATTCTACCACAAGAAGGGAAACTATAATCCGACGAGTAATCCGGGACCTTTAACACTTGAATCACACTTTAATCTTTGATTTCACCTTGGAGTTTGTTGGAATAGCTTGGAGAGGGTTTTGGGGGTGTAAGAGGTCTGGAGAAATGCTTTAAATTAATCAAAATAGAGAGGGGTCGAAATATAAGCCAAATAAAAATCTCATTGCCTCTGATATACGGTCTATATATCACCCATCCAAAATAAATTTTCGTCGAAACGTATTCTCTTCAATAAGATTAACCCCTAATCCTTCCAACACCCACTAAGCATGCTCTTAAACTTTTGTAAACTCAAGATTAACATGATTAATCACTTGTAACTCAAAGATAATTTCATTTCCCAATCTACACAAGTTAATGTTTCAACGAAATTCTACGCACGAAAGTACGAGGTGTAACAGAGCACTTGTAAACTTAGAAAATTTGCTTACAACAAAGGCAACACCTGGTTTGGTAAGGTGAAGATATTGTAAACTTCCAACTACAGTCTGATATTCTTTAGGATCCTCAAGTAAAGAGCTATCACTATTTATGGGACACGATCTGCTTGCTATTGGCCTACTCATGGGATTAGCTTCAACCATGTTGGCTCATAAAAATCTCATAAATATATTTCTGTGACTCAAGAAAATGCAGAAAGGAGAGCAAATAACTTGAACACCCAAGAAGAAATGCAAGTCACCAAGTTCTTTAATGGAGAAATGATTAGCAAGACACCCAATAAAATCTTCCATTGACTTTTAAGGAATTAGATCATCAACATAAACAATGAGATAGAGCATAAATCAAGATGTAGCATATATATAAATAAGCATTGATCTGATTGAGAGTGGCAAACTTCATAAGAAATAAGATAGGATTTGAGTTCCTCATACCATGCTCGCGAATCCTGTTTAAGCCTTTAAATTGCTTTGTAAAGCTGACTAACATGAGTGGGATATGTCTCATTCACAAAATCGGGAGGTTGAGACATATAAGCTTCTTCAGTCAGAGTGTCGTGCAATAAGGCGTTTAAGATCTAATTAACGAAGTGACCAATCAAATGAAGCAGCCAGTGAGAGAATAACATGAAAGGCAGTATGCTTTGCTACTGGAGAAAATGTATCACCATAATCAACACCTGGACACTGCAAGAAATCTTAAGCAACAAGTCGAGCTTTATAGAGGCTAATATATACTTCCATCAAAATTGAATTTAACACGAAAAACCCACTTAGACCCGATGGGTTTAGCTTGAGGATCTGCTGGTACAAGAGATCATGTGCCTTGGCCTTTAAGAGCTGATAATTCCTCATTCATGGCAGCATGCCATTTAGGATCTTTTAATTCTTGGCTAAAACTCCTAGGCTTAACCGATTTGGGTATTGAACTGGAAGAAACAAAGGACCTGGTACTTTTGCACTTAGGCAAGGTTTTGGTATTGGTACTTGAGAAAGTGGCTTGCAATTTAGAAGGTTGTGCAGCAGTTGATGATTTGGCTTTAGAAGATAGAGTAGCACTGAAACAAAGTCTTTAAATTGGCTTACTAACATTGATTTTGGAATGGGTAACCATGGGATAATTTGTTATAGGGGAAGAAGAAGGAATGGAGAAACTTTTGAAGTGGAAGGGGTTAGTAATGATAAAGAGGATGAGGAAGCAGAGTAGAAGAAGAAATGTTAGAAGACGTACCTGGAAAAGACGCGATGGAGTTTTCAAGCTCATCTGATGATTAGTGATTGCTGGTGGCGGCCTCATAAGAGAAGTATATCATTTTATTAAAATGAATGTGAATTTATACAAGAGAGCAACATCAAATAAGATAATAATCAACTAATAAAGAATTATGGTCTTCTCTTTATCATAATAGAGACTAAATCATTGATCGAGATACTAAGATATGAATGATCAATGAAGATATCCTAATACCGATCAAGAGATATCACTCATAGTTCGTTCCACAAAGATTGTTAGCAGGCTTGGAAAATGGTGAAACAACTAATACAGAGGAGGCAGAGAGAAGGAAATGAAAATTAATCTAATTAGTTGGAATAATGAAATCTGCGTATTGCTTATTTGTACAACAGTTATATTTATACACTCCATTAATAATGCTAACTAATTTCGACATATGATAATTATATTTATACACTCCATTTATAATGCTAACTAACTTCGACATATGTATCATAACATCCACACAAGTTATGTCAGAAAAGGCAAAACTTTCAACACTCACCATAATCTGAAAATTACTACACAACTTATGCTGCATAACTTAATTCCTACGGAACTTGAGCTGAGCAGGTAGAAATTTGATTTCCGAAGATAAAAATGTCACAGAACTTATGCTGAGTGAAGCAAGTCTGAATGTTTTCATTAAATAAGCACCAGAGGCAAAAATTACAGACCAATACGTTTGAAGGGAAATCCAAGCATTTGTCTTTAAAGTTTACTATTCGCTTTAGGCAAGACATAGGACGTAATACACTCTTATAATCAGATTAATTGGATTAACTCGGCATACGTACTTAGTTAATTAAATTATATTCTTTGGTGTTTAGGTAAAATGTTAGGCCATTCATTTAAACAAATCTTCATTTTTTACATCCATTCTTTCTTTTAAATCGTATATTCGCTTAGCAGTTCTTTAAAAAAAATAGCCTTTTACAAGTAAACATTCTTTTATTCTTTATACTCTTTTTCCTAATTCATTCTTGTAAAACAAAACATTCTATTACACTTTTAAATACCAAGATCACAAGTCATAAAGTTGGCTTCATTCATTCTAAAGCAAATCTTTTTTTTACACAATGAAAAATGTAAGTCAATTTGACTTAATTTTCAAATTCTTTTGTTAGATACACATCCTTTTATTCAAATTTTATACTCTTTTACACATTCATGCATTCTTTATATACTCTTTTATATATTCGTTTACGTACTCTTATACTCTTATATATATTCTTGATATACTTGTATACATTAATTAAACTAATTATAAACATTTATACTAACAATATATATTATTTATACTTGATATACATCCGTTATACACTTGATATACATACATTCTTTCATATACGTAAATATATATTTTTAATCTTGATATACAGTGCTATACATTCTTTATACATACATTCTTTTCACATATTCATTTGTCAAAACAAATATCATTTTGTACATATTTTTACTTGCAAAAAATGATTTTACCTCCTCCGATAAGTTGTTATTTTATCTTGGATTTTTGCTGAGTTTGATCAAGAAAATAGTGTATTTAATGTCGTTTACTTCCATTTTACGGGTTCTATGTGATTTGGAAGTGATCGGGAAGAAATCAAGTGAAAATGAGGCAAAAAGGAGCTAAAACGAAGAAAAGGAAAACCCGGATAGAAGTGCAAAAAATGGCCAGATTTGCAATTTCAAAATTTTGGGGCTGTTTTGGTCATTTTTTATTGTGAGAAAAAGGGGGAACTACAAAAGGAAGACAAGGGAGACATTATTTTTATCTTTGGCCACTCTTCCAAGCTAAGGAACAGGAAACTACACCTAAGGTTTGAAGATTTGGAGGCACTCAATGAGAATTTCTTTACCCATTTCTTCAACTCTTCTTATGTATTCAATATCTAAGTGTGTAGTACTCTATTTCATTACTTGATTCTTGTTTATGAATATATTCATTGTCCAAGTTTTGGATTGAAACTCTTGTTATGCTTATGTATTGAATGTTTCATTTCTAATGAAGTGCGTTAATGTTTCTCTATTTACTCTTCAAGCTTTAATGTCATTTAGTGGTTGCAAACATTAAGTGTCTTTGTTTTGTCTTGGCTTTGCTTGGAACAGAAAGTAAGGGTTGGGCAAAAAAGTAAATAGTAAGGATTTGGGGCTTTACACCTCATCTAATAACTTGAGCTAAGAATAGGATAGTTAACTTGAGGTTAAATTGATTGTGCCTTTGAAAAATTAGGGCAATTTGCAGGATTGCCCTTTGCTGGGGGTGGTCTTTAATTTTTTGCCCCTCAAAATGGTGGTCTTTAACTTTTGCCCTTCAAGCAGAATTTGGGCCTTACAGGCAGAATTTGCACATGGCAGAATATGCAAATTTCTGCCTTAAGGCCCAAATTCTGCCTTACATGGGTAGATTTGCAAAATTTTGCCTTGCATGGACAGATTTGCAAAATTCTGCCTTGTGATTTTATTTGTTTTAACTGAGCTGGGGTTCGAACGCACAATCTCGGGGTATTAGGCGAAGGGCAAAACTTAAAGACCACCCCAAATGAAGGGAAATCCAAGCAAAAAAAAAAAAAAAAAAATTAAGTCCAGCCGAGAATCATATTTTGGGAATTCAGAAGGGTTCCTAACACCTTCCTTTCGAAATACCTTGAACCCTTACATGGAATCTAAACTGATTTCGCGGACCAAATCATGAGTCATACAAGTCAATAATCTATAGGTTTCCTGATTTTCCTTAAAAATTAGGTGGTGACTCTGAACTCTAATAATTCTTTTAGAGTCTCGTAAGTTGCGTCTTATTTTAACCTGTGGTAAAAATAGGGTGCAACAGATGGAGACTCTAACGGGGATATCCAAGTTCTAACCTTGATGGACTTAATTTTTCAATTGAGGGAGTATTTCTATTTACATTTTTTGCGTATGGCAATTCTTTAATTCTTTATTTGTTTCGCGTAACGTGAATTGTATATGCTACTTACGTTTTGCACACATAAATTCTTTGATTTTGTACATATCAATTCTTTGATTCATTATTTGTTTCATATATTGTAGATTATATACACTACTCCACATTATTCTTTGCCACTCATTTTAACTATAATCACCGTTCTGTTGAGTCTTGATCATACACGGCACATATTGAGGTTCACGCGTGGTGTTGTCTTACACTCCTTCAACCCCATTTTTCGGATTCTTTAGTTTCAGAAATTGGTGGGCTACACTTACTACTTGTCAGCTCGTAGCTGTCCGAATATTCATTAGCTGTTTAGGTTAATCTACTCTTAGAATCCTTAGGCTGCTTTACATATAATTTTGATAACCGCTCCAGCCGGATCATTCTTCATTTGTTGCATATTTTTATTTGTGAAATGCTTTTTGTTTGTTACATATTACTGTAATTTCTACACATTTTTTAGTTGTACATATGTACTTTACATCCCATCTTCCGCCTCGATCGCTTTATTGGACGATTTTGATTGACTTGTGTGAGCCTGAAACTTTCCAATCCCTCACACCCATCTCCGGTCTTTACGACCATTCCTTCATAATCAAACCCTTTTTGAACTTTACCATCTTTTGCAAGACATGCCAACACAGCTTTGCACACACTTTCAATCTCGGGAACACACTTTTCCAGACCGAACTCTCACGCATAGCCTCTTTTCTTTTTTAATTAACCCCACCCAAATCAAAACTACCATATAAACATACAATTTCGTATCTATCCGAACTACATCTGACCTGATTAATCCTGTCAAGATACGTAGGCAACCCTACATAAGGGCTCGGTCACCCAACTGTTGCAAAAGAACTTTCCCAGAATAAAAAGACTGAGGAATTTTTTGGAATAGTTCAAAGACGCTCTCAAGATATCTTCTATGAGCGTCAACCGAACCCCTTCAAATCCAAACCCCCAACAAGATTAGTGCTGATGCTGGTCTTACCCCCAACTATATCAAATACCGGTCTATTACTACTATCCCCTGACTTTGGTCTGAATATCCAGGGCATAAGTCTTTTTTCTTCTCGCGAACGCCGTAGGCCACAAAACTATGGCATATAGTTCCCCACTTTATCAAGGGTTCAACATAAGTCAACCCTTACACCCTGATCATCTATCAATTGTGCCAACTGATGCGAATTAATGTCAAGGCTCCGCCGATAGTTCGACATTTAATCATCTAACAATCTCGCCGACAAGAGCGATATTTTAATCTGTGTCTGAAATTGGGTGACCCATTCCATGGGGATTCTGTGTCTGGAATTTCAGCGCAAACGACTTCGAATCAACCTCCAAGTTCATAAATTTCACTCTCTTAAGTTTTAGGGCGGAAACCACCAAATTGCCAAGCAAATCACAGACTAATCCACTAATAAACGAGGGTAATCAAGTATATATATATATAAATAGAGTTAGATTCTTATCCTCACGTTGAAACGAGAAAAAAACACCGTGAAAATTGCTCAAATCTGAGCTCTAGAAGTTCCACAAATCAATTTTGATGAACGAGGGCAAAGTTAGAATTTTAATACCAGCCACGTCCCTGCACGACCACGTGTGTCCGCTACCGAGATTGCCCTTCACCATTCTTGTTTCTATAGTTTAAAAATCACGATAGGGATCTAATGATTCAATCAAAATACAATCTTGAGGTCATTAGATTCGCTTGGTGCCGTTGATTCTCAAAATGACATCTAAATATCAAATACGAACGCAACACGAAAACCCGTCCGATAATCATAAAAATCTAATCAAAACTTGCGGAAAAGTTGAAAATTATCATACAAATCTTTTTGGAGCTTTCAAATCATGAATCTGGCCTCGTTTAGTCAACTATTTGACCGTTCATGAATCTGGCCTCGTTTAGTCAGCTATTTGACCGTGGTCATTCTTATTCTTTGAAATCACTAGTTTTCAACTTAAGCGTCCAAATCACTCCCAAACTATCCACCTTAGACCGGAAACACCATAAGGACCTATAGGAAATTTCAAACCTTGATTTCAAGTCCATTTACCTCGAATGTTGACTTTGGTCAACTCTCATTTTTTCCCCAAAGCCTTTAGTTTTTTTTTTTCTTTTTCTTTTATGATACACATTCAGGTGCCATTGTACTGACTTCAGTCACGACATTTTGTAGCAACTTAGTAAGTCGCTACAAAATGCAAGTTATTTGTGGCGACCCAACATAGTTGCCACAATAACTGACTTCTCAGTGGCGACCCTTATAATTGCCACTAAAAATGCTTTTTAGTGGCGACACTAATGAAGTTGCCACCATATATGTACCAGGTAAATGTAGCTGAGGTACTTGAGGAGACCTTTAATAAGTCGTCACTGAAAGTCTTTTGTGGCGATGTTGTCGCCACTATAAGTAGAGCTTTTGTAGCATCTTTCAAGTCGCCACTAACTCGTTTGTTTTGATATTAGAAATGCAATGGCCGATAGTGAATTAGAAGTAAAACACCCGCACCCGCATAGAATTAGTTTTCCTTTATCTAGAGCGGCCCCGCCCGCTGAGGGAAGTCAGGGAATTACTGCTGCCAAAAACAAGGTCTGTTTAATCTTTTTTATTTCAACTTTATCTTCGTTATATTTTTGCTCGATATACTCTATTCTTCTTTCATATAGATGATTTAATTCCCTTATTGTATAAGTTAATTCTTTGAAGTGAGTTGTCCTTAGGATGACAGAACAATGTTTCCTTTAGGAAAATGTTCCACAGTTTGTTAATTTAAAAATATTTAAGATCCTTTTCCTAAGGAAAGTGCACCAAAATGCAGTCATTTTACCTTTTAAATATCCCAACTCTTATTTTACCTTTACTTGTTTCAATCAATGCTTCATTGTTGTCAATATTTAATAACCAATTATTATATGTCAGCTACTTTAGTATCCGTACAAACACTAGAAAATGATCTAAAAATTGTTTTCCTAAAGGTTAAGAACACATTTATCACAGGAATTACCAAATGCCTAGGAAGCATGACTTAAATAATAACAAATAAGATACTTGTAGTTTTTGCTGTGTGGCATTTGTTGTTAATACCTTGTTATTATGAGCTTCGATCAGCTGCTTTTGGTCTCTAAAACGTGCTTCAGTTGGACCTAGTTATTAGAATGTGATTGTTCTGGAGTAAACCTTTGTTGCGCAAAGTATTCATTTGCTGCCTTATGGTTGAACTGCTGGATTTCATGATACAACAAAATGAAGCATAACAAATCTGTGTTTAGTCTTGTTCTTTAAATCAGTTGTCTAGAGAGGGAAGAAGTGGCATGTTAATTATTGTTTGTTTGTTAAACGTTTGTGATTTTTGGAGAAGGGGCGGATAAATTCGTGCATTTTACAGGTTATTCATGAAGATGAAACTTGTTTGCCCTCTTATTAGAGCGTCGAGACCTGATAATGCTAGCTATGCAACTTTTGGTGCATAGTGTTTTATTAGGTCTAATTGTTTGTGATATAGAGATGTTAATTGTTTCATTATAATCTTTGCTCGCTCATATTTGTCTAATGTCATTATGATTTGTGGTCCCCCTTCTTACTATTAGCCGTAAACTATGAAAATTGTCACAGTTATATTGTATTTTTTACCCTTAATAACAGGACGAAGATTCACGAACCATCTCAAATGGCGTTGATCAAGGAGGAGTTTGAAGGCACTTATGTTTTTATTTTTTTGGTCATATGTATATGCGTACCAAGACAATATGAACAATGAGTATTGTATAGTGTGTAATAGCTGACTTTTTAGTAATGGAACTATTTATATCTCCAGTTTGAGAATTATTTTTGTTGAATAATATCGAATGCTTAATATTGGTAGCCAACTAATAGAGATGTACCTGCATATTAGTTTTAGAAAATTAGGTGTCAACTGGGAAATATATTAGAATTTTGACCATTACATTGGTTAGGAAAAAAACGCTTCCGTGGCGACTTAATCTTGCCACAAAAACTATTAGTATTTTTGCGTCAGATGTCGCCACTATATATCAGGCTATAGTGGCGACAAGAGTTGCCACTAGAAGTATAGCGTTTTGTGACGACAATAGTTGCCACTAAAAGCTAACTTTCAGTGGCGACTTGCTTAACATCCATTTTGTGAAAACTTCTCTTGTGGCGAGAAAAGTGCCACAAAATGTTTGGTTTGGTGGCGACTATCATGATTCGCCAATCGCCAGTAATAACTTTCAGTAACGGCTTGTAGTGCCACGACCACAGTGTCGCTACTAAAACTTTTTTGTGGCGATTTTCTAGGTATTTGTAGCGACTTTAGTCGCCCCAATAGAGCATATTTCTTGTAGTGACTCGTGTCACCCGTTCATGCAAGTTATAATTCACATGTTGAACCTATGAAAAGTGTCATTTAGAGAAAAGGATTCTAGCACTCAGTATGACTGGACGAGTCGTTACAACTATGGAGAAGATATCAAATTTGAATTGTCAATTCCAAATGGATAAGTACAATATCAAAAACACTTGTTATGTTTCATTTTCAAATAAGATCAGTAAAATACTAATTATAAACGATCGAGAAGATATCAGATTTACGTTTTCAATTCCAATGAACATGTATAACAACAAAAATAATAATTATTTTTCACTTTTAAATAAAATAAATAAAATACTAATTATAAACGATCGAGAAGATTTAATGATTTACATTTTCAGTCCCAAATGGACACATATAATCAACTTTACCCTAGGATTTTCATTGTTTATACCAAAAATGACAATGCTATTCAAAATTTAAATTAAAAACTTGACCGTACAAAACCTTATTAATATTTAATTATAAAATAATTATTTATTTTATCAACTAAAACATAAAATATTGTCGTACAAATATCTTTGACTTTAGACAAATTAGATTTTTCCTGGCATCATAAACAGTTTTTATGGTAACCTAGTATGAAACCACTCGAAGTGGACCCATTTCTCCCCTGGTCTATCCAAAGGCTGCAGTATAAATATCGCTACCCCTAATCACATTGTTTATTACCATTCTAAAGTTGCTTCACAGAATTAATTTATTGTTGTATTCTTGGGTCTACTTTTCGATTTCTCCAACTACTCAGCGAGCGTGGTGTCGTATCAATGTAAGTAATCTATAAATCTGCTAAGGAATTCCCCCTTTTTTATTTTATTTATTTATTCCTATTTTGTTTATGATATTTATGAACTCATTAAATTAACTACTTTCTGTGAACCTTTTTGAGGATCCCAAACAACAGTATCAGATGGGGCAAAAAGGGTATGCATGTCTGGATTTTGCAGGCCTAGAATGTCTGAGGCTTTTATCCATGTTAAAAAAATAAAAATCCCTTTTTAACTCTAGCGTATGAGAATAATTAAATTAAAAGGTGATTCTTTTCATGTGTACCTAATTTTTGGTTCAAGATCTCAATTAGCAGTGGTAAAGGAGAATTTTTTTTTGTTAAAATGGTTGTTTCCTCTAGTTTTTTGTTGGTGTGACTTTATGCTGTAATTATAGATCTCGCAGAGTTACCAATGTAGCTTGTGAGATCGTTGAATTTTTTTAAATATTTAATTAGAGATATATGAGGTCTCTTTGGGGAAGATCCGATAAAATGATAAATAGCGATTCATAAGTTGCTATTTATAAGTTTAATTAAGACTTGAGAATATAGAACGTTTCGATAAGAAAATAATTTGTTTCTTCATAAACTTATTCGACATGAATCTAAATTATATAAGTCAATGATTTGCAACATCAAAACCAAAGCTTGTGTTCAGGCGGCTCAATATTATTGGGAGCCTAAAGCCAAACTTTATTAATCGCCTCCAAACTCAACAAATGTTCTGTGTGAATTCAGACATAATTTTTTTAATTTATTAAAATAAAATTTACATATTTAGAAATTATAAAAAATACTATAATTCACAATAATTAAAAGGTCAAATATTTAAAAAGTATGTAAGATATCATGCTCAAAGAAAATATTTGTTGACTTTTCAAATAGTAACTAAGACACATAAATTGGAATAAAAAGAGTATTATTAGAATGTAAATTAACCATTAGACACTATCGAACACATTGACTAAGTAATTATCTTTTTTAAATAAAGATCTTGTACTTTTTTGCCATAAATTCTCAAAAAAATAATAGAGGAAAATTATCATAGAATTAGCCAAAACTTTAATTGTTCCTCACACAAATGACACTAGTTTTTAGTGTGTGAGGTTTCTTTTGTATCACAAGTTGGACCCAAATCTTACACTTTTGGGTCTGCTAATTTGTGAGACAAGAAAAACCTCACAAAACTAGTGTCAGTTGTGTGAGACACAAAATAATTTTTTTCAATTAACCTATTATTCCCTCTACACCAATTTATGAAATGTGCCTTCCTTTCTAATCTGGCCCAAAAAATGATACTTTTTTACTTTTTGAAAAACAATTTAACTTTAAACACATTTTATTCTTAATGAGATGATTTCTAGTTACACAAATATTATGACTTATCTTAGATCACATTGAACAATTTTTTTTTCTTTTTAGTTCTGTATCAAGTCAAACCGCATCACACAAAATAATTTAAAATTTGACGCCTTAAAAATTTGG
>NC_081351.1:11753305-11819220 GCF_029784015.1 Lycium ferocissimum
AATCCGTCAAACACAAGAAGACATGAAGCAAGCGAATGAAGAGAATAGTCAAAAATAGATATACATCCTCACAAATTAGAAAATAATGTGGATTCAACAACAATTAAAGTATATCGTAATTCTCCTTTGGCCGATACTACGACATACTATCATCATTTAAATGTCATTTTCAACTTTAATAGGCAATTAAATATTTTCAATCAAACATATACGACATCTTTGGATATACAATACACATTTGATTAAAAAATTACTAATTTATCTCATTATGTTAACTACTCATACAATAATTGATTCACCTTTGGGTAAATCGTTAAGTTCTAGCAATAGTGAAAGTCAATTATCTATTTATTTTCAATAATAGGCATTTCATTAGTTTAATGGATAAACGATAATTTTTTGCATATTTTTCTTAAACATACTAGTTCGGCCACTTTGGTGACTAACAAACTATATTAACATAAATGCACACATAAAATAATATAATAAAATTTTATGCATGTGAACAATATAAACATTCTAATTTGGCCACTCTGATGACTAACAAACTATATAACATGATACATGCATAAAATATTATGTATGAGATGTGTTTTGGAAATATTATGCTATGAGGAGTAGTACTTTCAGCTTGCGGAAGAGTACAATGGGGAATGATGAGAGTTAGTTACACGCGGGCCCAATTAGTTATATTTATTTATGTTTGAGAAAAGACATCATTTAACCGCTGAACTTGGCACGAAAACTCGCCTTGGAAACTAAACTTAACTTCTATTTATTTATCCCCCTTAACAACTTACGTTTTAATTATTTCCCCCTAGTGGCCCAAACACAGGCAGAGTTTGATAAATACCGTTAATTAATTTTTGTTAACATTTTTTTTAATAGAAATCGACGGGGGTAACGGTTATAATACCGTTTCCCCTTTCTAATCCCAACCCGACCCACCACCCTTTAGAACCCTAAGTTGTTCTTCAACTTCATCTTCATCTTCATCACACCTTCAATCAGCCCCATTTTTTTTCCTCCATTCATGAAATTCCTCTTGCTCACACCATTGCTCCTTCATATATGTATTCTTCCTCCACGAAATTTCTCCATCAAATTTCTCCTCCAAATTTCTCGTCCATAATCACTGTCTCTAATTCGAAAATTTTGTGGGTTCATAAATGTCTCAAGGTAGTCGTTCATCTCACATAAAATGTAATTGTGGCACCATTGCAAAACACCTCACTTCATCGACTCCTAGTAATCCCGACGAAAATTCTACAAATGTCGAGGCCCAAGGGCAATTCTTGTGGATTTTGGGAATGGGAAGATGAATTGTTCCCCGAGATTCAAAGGAATAATGTTCAAAATTTGACGTCGTCGTTAGATGCGGTCAAGATCGAAAGGGACAAATTGCAAGAAGAATTAATTGCCATTGAGGCTAGACATCTAATTGAAGTGAACAAAATGAAGGAGGAATTAATTGGCTTGAAGAGTAAACAACAATTTGACTTGAAAAAAGTTCTAAACTTGGAGGAGAAACTTGCAAATACAAAGATGTTGCTTTTGATTTCGTGGGTAATATTTATTGGCTTTTTGGCAGCTTCCTTAATCAACTGAATTTCTGTTGTTGTATGTTGTAATCGCGTAGTAGGTAATGTAAGAACTTTATGCTCTTGTTGAAGAATTTTGTTTTTATGGAAAATATTACCTTGAAAATGATAGCAAAAGTCGAGAAATTTTATAAATTACTTTAAATAGAGAATCTGGAGACCTAATCTATCAGTACGATCTCCGAATCCTCCTTTACATGAACAAAAAACACTATGCGGTTCTCATCTAAACATGCCTTAAAACACAACACAACACTATGCGGTTCTCATCTAAACATGCCTTAAAACACAACACATCTCCTATCCCTAATCTGCAAAGATCGAAGGCTTTCCTCGAGCGAGGCGCGTGTTTACGCCAACCTTGTATTTCATATTATACTCATGATCGTCGTAATGAACAACAAATATTCTTTTCGTATTTGGAAGAAATTCCAAGTGTCACTGGAAGGATCCGCAAAAAAACATATTATTACCAAAAAAGGTAAAAGAACAATTGAAAATATATAATACGACAACACTTACGAAATCGTCTTTTTCGACATACGATTTCGTCAATTCTTTGTCAAAACATGCGGCCATTTCCATGTCATCCATCTTAGATGAAGGTCCGCCTTTTTAATGTCACTATATGTGTTAAGAGTTATTTGAGTTGAGTGAAAGTGAGATGGAAAGAAGGCCTATTTATAGTTGAGTTGAGTTATAGTGTTAGTGTGATCAAGTAGTTAATGATGTCTCGGATTGATTAGTTTTGACCATCACTCCCAAGTACCAACTACCATCATTACTAACTCGAATTCAATGTGTTTGACTGCTCAAATCTGTATAATGCATTTACTTGCATCCATTTAATGTGTTTGATCGCCAAATCAGTATTAATCGCTCAACGTACACTCGCTTCAAACGTGTAACCATTAAAAATCACATCGCATTTAGTGTTATACACAACATTGCCATACAAACAAGTAGCTTCTCTATGCATTTAATGTCATACACAACATTGCAAGACTGAACTGTCACAAAACCAGGAAATATACAAAAAATTGCCTATACCGCTTAATATTGCAAGAATAGAATGTCAATACAGGGCAAAATTGCAGTCACAGCTGCTTAATATTGCAACAATAGAATGTCACTACAGGGCAAAATTGCAGTCACAGCTTCAAAATTGATAAAGTCTAAGTGCATATTTGTTTGACAAATGTACATCATCTACCATAATTGTTTCACAAAAACAACATTAAAATGCTAGCAACTACCGCCGCATAACAGTCAAGCACTAAAGATATACACATACGAGACTAAACTAATTCAACTTCATTTTTCCGTTTCATTTAAGGGCAAACTCGATGAACTTGTTTGACTTAAAGAGTTCAACTCAAAAGCCTTTGCCCTTGTTCTCATTCTCTTTTGTCCACTCATTTGTCAAGACCTTGTTGTGTTATAGTGGACTACTTTTCCATTTTAGTCCTCCCGGTCTTGGTTTATGATGTCCAAGACTACCAAGACTACCGCTCGAATTCATAGGCATGGTTGAAAGATCGATTTGCTATTCCAGTCGCATTAACAAAATAGATCTCCATTAGGCTAAATAGATCTCCATTAGGCTAGATTGTTTGCAGTAAATGGTTAATGAGGTTGCAAACTTACATTGACAATTTTGAAACCACTTTGGGTCTGAAGCACTCCCATTCCCACAACTCTTGGCCTCTTAAAAGGTGCCCCTCTTCCAGTAACTGATGCACTTGCATCAGAAGCCTAAGTCACATTTAAGGTGTCAAACACTTAGAATTGTAAAATCGATTAAGTGGTAATTTAACAAGCTAAGTAATACCAGGATGTAGACGACTGTCCTATACCCCTTCCGCATTGAAATGCAGTTGTACCATGGCCTAATTCATATTTAAGTAGTTAGACTCAATGTAAGATCGTAATATTTAATCAAGTAGTAAATAACAAGGAAAGTGTTTAATTGCTTTGTAACCTCTGGTCTTCCCCTTCCTCTTCTTGGTCGGGAATTACTTGGTACCGTAGAAGAACTAACACTTGACCTTGTTGAACTAGTACTTGTCCTCTCCCTTTTTCCCTTCCTCTCGCCTCTCCATGATTGTGGATTCATAGGACAACCCTTCTTATTATGACCCTTTGCATGGCACAAGTCGCAGTCATCTCAACACCTCTTTTGACAAACTCTTCCCCGTCTTGTTTTCTCTCGTCTCGCTCCTTTCTTCTACACTTCCTTAGCCTACCTCGGCGCCTTTTTAATCTCGGTGGGAGGACAGGAGGATTGGTTGACTTTGGCCACATTTCCATATTAGTAACAAAGTTGAATGAATGAGTCAGTATGCTGAGGTAATTGTCCTTAGTGTACCAATGTGCAACATAGTCAATAGGTTCCAATTTTCTGAAATGAAGTGCGCCTATGGCATGACAAATAGGAATACCTTTCAAAGATCCAAGATCTACAAGTGCAAGTATTGTTGCTCGTATTTACTATGAATTTATTACCCCAACCTGCCCTTGACCTCAAAGCCATATTCACCATTCCATTCAAGAGTACACTTCATTGACTTTGACGTGTTCTTTTGCAATACCTTCAAAGCCATTGGTCGATGTTTGTTATCCAAGTCTCGTAAAACTCTCTTAGTTGTCCTACCCTTCTCATCATTTTGACTCTAATTTCCTCAAGCATTGTGATAATGGTCTTGTGCCTTGGCCCCAAAATCCAGAATTAAAACTCTCGGCCATGTCATTGTCAACACTATCACAACAAATTGAGGTATTTAAAGTAGACCTTGACCACCTATCTATGTTGTAATACAACAAATCTCCATTTATTCCATCACCTAACTTCTCCATATGATCCAAATTTTTTTGCAACTCCGGCTCATATGTGGACTTAGCACATCTCCAGAAGCAGTTTCTAATTTCTATGCCTTTCCATTTTTTGGAAAAATTGGCAAGCACATGTCTTAGCACACATTCTTTGTTCTCGCATTTGGCAACAGATCCTTAATGGCTATATCCGCACTCTACAATAACATGTAAAAAAATATTAGGTGATGATGAGAGCAAAGATAAGTTAAAGAGAATGAAAAAAAAAAAAAATTCAAAAATCAATAACCAAGAATAAATTACCTTTTGCATATCCGAAAGAGTCATTAAACCATCCCATCTCCAAGCTCAAGATCATGCCTTAGAATGTTGACAAACAATCTCCAAGTAAAAGTATTCTCAACTTCAACCACCGCCCAAGCCACAGGTAGCATCCGGTTGTTCCCATCCTTACAAATGTACCACAAGCAATTGCCCTTTACTAACACCTTTTAAAAAACACCCATCCAACCCAATTGCTCTCCTATAACCAGCCTTGAATGCCTTCTTCATGGCATCAAAACATATATAAAAGGACCGAAACCTTTGATTCCACCTTCAAAAGTTTCTTCACTCGCCTAATCACACATATGCTACCCGGATTAGTCCTTAAAAGCTCATCCCTATAATCCAAAATTCTTTTGAAATCCTTTACATTGTCACCCATGATTTGTTGCAAAATAATGCTTCCGCTTTCCTTGCCACAGCCCTACCAATATACACCTCCAATTCCTTTCTTACCAACTTTTGAAGCTAAAAATTCTAATGCCAGGTTCGAATAATTCTATCCTTGTACCTTTCCGAAATATACAAAGAATTTACCAACTTGTTCTTTGTCATGCCATTGCACTTCATGGAATAGGATTATAATTCTTCACAACAAAATCATTTGTTCTAGAATCGTGAATCGGCAAACAATAACCATGGACAACAAAGAAGACACTTTACCCTCACCCTAGTTGGTTCATTGACATATTTATCCAACTCTACATATTCTTGAACTGCATACCTAGTAAGTGCTTTCCTAAACTGTTTAGCACTTTCAAATGCAAGACCAGTCTCCCAAACTATTTCTTTACACTTAGGATCAAATATAACCCTATTTCTAATTCTTTTTGGTCTCCTTGACTTTTTGGTAGGATTTTCAACCTCACCTTCATCATCAGCTTCATCATCAGTCTCTATTTCAAAGCTAACAGGTTCATCTGCGTCATAAAATGGCTCATCCCCACCCAATTTTCCTTCAAATATACTCTTACTCCTAGATAAATATTCATCATGTCCCATATCTACACCCTTTGGCCCTAAATCTATCCCTTCGCATCTCTTAGCCTTTTCTTTCTTCTTTTTGATTTTAGGGCCACCCTATCTTTCCTTAGATTCCTATCCTCCTCATGGACATCACTATCAAATTCTTCTTCTTCACCTTCCTCTACCACTACATTGTCAGACTCCTCAGATTCACTCTCACTTTCTAAGTCAGAATCATCATCATCATCAGCTGCTGAAGTAGTAGTAGCTGCAGTAGCAGCTGAAGTCCCACCCAAGGGTTCATCAAGACCAGCAGCCTCTTCAAACCCTAAGCCTTCACTACCCCCAAATGTTTGACTACCCTCACCTGCCCCAACCTTTTCATTTATATCTTCACATGCAAGTTATCAAAAGCAAGAAAAGATTCCCCACCCACAGTGGGTAATAGGTGGAAGAAAGGGGGGGACCACAATAGGTTCCTCAATAAGATGAGTCACAAAAATTACAACAATATCTCCGTTTTTTAATTGAGGTGCAATACCAATAATGTCCCTATCACTTTTAACTTCTACTACAAATCGACATTTAGGTGGTCTAATATATACACAACAAGATGAAACATTATAACCGATTTCTATAACATAGTAAACAAGCTCAAAATGAGAGAATTTAACAAGATCAACATCAAAATAATCTGTTACACTACCTCCAACATACTTAATACGAGGGGTTTTTTCTAAATTACCTCCGTGGTTAAACCTCAAAGTCACAAACACATCGTCCATTTTCTTCACAAAACCTAAAATTGAAAACAAATGAAAAATTACAAGATTCAGTTACCATTTACACCAAAAATAAAATAAAAAAGAAAACGAAGTTAAAGATAAATTTTTTGCAACTGAAAAACAGTAAAATCGAAATCTAGAAACCCTAACGAGAACAACAAGAATCGTGTACCTTGTGGCTAACTAATCTTCAATATCACTCGAAACGACAAGATTTACGTATATTTTGGGTTTTTAACTTTGCAATGATCGGTTTGTGGAGGTTTGGTTGTGTAGTGGAAAGGGGAAAGTGTCGATTGGAACCGTGGTTGGGTCTTTTGTTTAGGATGGGTCGGGTTAATTAGGGCTGGGTCGGGTTTTTATGTGGGGACGGGTAAAAATACGTTGGGGAATTAAATAATGACGTGGACCAATTAGTTCGCGCGTGTCTAACACTACCCAGCCCTCAACTGGTCTGGGCCACTAGAGGGGGAAAATAATTAAAACGTAAGTCATAATGGGGGGGTAAATAAATGGGTTAAGTTTAGTTTCCAAACCGAGTTTTCGTACAAGTTCAGGGGTTAAATGATGTCTTTTCTCTTTATGTTTTAAAGTTTAGTCCTTCATTTAAAATATCTAGAGTTAGGTTAATTGCAGATTAACTCTTTTATATTTTCAATTTTTCCTTTTAGTCCTTAGTCCTTTTAGGACTGTATACGCATTTCCTTTCTCCATTTTTCTAATTATGAATGAGAATTTTAGCTTATTACTTCTTTTCTTTGTAGCTAGCTTTATTTTCCCTTTAATTTCTACTCGAATTATCCCAATTCGTATCAGTGGTATCAGAGCCTGATCACTGTGGATTAAGCTCATCAATGGCGTCTCACATTTCTGAAGTTTTAGCTCAGTTGGACAAAATTGCTACAGAGGTGGCAACGTTTACAGAAAGACAGAATCAGATGGAAACGGTACATGAGTGATCCTATTGGGAACTTCGCGAGTCCATTGATGGTGGTCGGAGAACGATAAAGGAGAAGTTGCCGGTGGTCCATGAGGAAGATGGACTCGAGTTGTATTCACCTACTATGGGTCCTGAGTTTGGATCGTTTGGAAGAGGAATCCAGATCTCCGGTGGATCTTCATCACAGAGTGAAGGTAAAACTCCTCCAGCTCCTAATATACCTAAAACTACTACACCTAAACCACTATTTAAAACCCCAATTCAACCCACTAATACCAATATTCCACCCTAGTTTGCTTCAACCAAAACATCACTCAGCTAAATTCGACTCCTATTCCCCTGAGCAACCCAATACCACATCAAATTCTGACATCTATGCCATTTACCACTAGTCAATGTCATTATCCTACCTCAATTCCATAATACCCCTATAATCAATTCCCTGCACAATCCCCAAATATTTACATGGCTAACCCCTATCCTCAACAAATGCACTCATCAGTACTGGGATCCCATTCTCTAACTAGGTACTTAAAAATTGAATTTTCTAGATTTAATGGGAAGGGTTTTCAGGATTAGTGGTATAAGGTAGAGTAGTTTTTGCCATTAGATGAGGTGAAACCCTACCAGAAAGTGTCTGTAGCATCCATTCACTTTGATGACTTAGCTATTCAATGGCATCAAGCTTACATGCGTAGCAGATTGCACCTCCCTCCTCCAAGTTAAGAGGAATATGTTATGGCTTTGTCTGATAGATTTGGTGCAGAATATGATGACCCTATGGGTGAATTGCTAAGGATTAAACAAACTGGTACTGTAATTGAATTCCAGAAAAACTTTGATAGGGTAATGATAAGGTTGAACTTAGACCCTAATCATTCTATTAGTGTATTTTTGGAGGGTCTCAAGCCTAGATTAGGAGATATTGTACGACCACATAGACCAAATTCCCTTCCACAAGAATATCATATTGCTAGAATTCAAGAATCAAATTTCATTAAGCAAGAAAAGGCTATAAAGAGCCCTGTTTATTCCAACACAACTTATAACAGAACTCAAACCCCTACCTCATCCTATAGCCAATATAAACCCAACACTACCATAAATACTCACCTACCAAAACCTTAAACTAACACCATGGTTCCTGCCAATCCAACTAGAAGGAGGAGGCTCAGTCCAACTGAACTCAGTGATAAAAGGGCTAAGGGATTCCTGTTACACCTTGGAATTTCGTGTCGCTCGCATTATGAACATGCCAATGTAAACATAAAGTGGACATGAAGCCCTTATAAGGTGAAGAAGGATTTTTGATGATTCTAATTAAGATTCGAAGGGCATTTGAGGCTGAGGAAGTAAGTCATCGGAGAAAGTTAAGTTTGAGCCATGTTTTGGGAATTTCGTATCATTTGAGCTATGCATTACCTAGAATCACATTGGGAAGAGATACGAGGTTCCTTAGATGGTTAAGAAAAGTATTTTTTATAAGTGTCAACATGTTCCATAAGGATTAGAGTTTGAACGAATCAACGAGAGAAGTCTTCGAAAAACTGTGGGTTATACGACCACTTATACGGATCGTATAAAGTTATATGACCCGTATAAATGGTCCGTATAACCATGGAAGAGAAGAGTGTTTCCATGGTGGGATTATACGGTCACTTATACGGACCGTATAAGTGTATGTATAAACTAGACGGGCAATTTTTTCTTTTTTTGTATAAATAGATGACCCTTATTCTATTTTCTCATTTCCAATATTTCCCCAAGTCTTAAAAGCTCTAGAACCTTCTCATAAATATATTGGACCAAACTCAAGAGAAATCAAGGATCAAATAGCAAGAATCAAAGGATCCAAGTGTCGGAAGGCTCATTAGGTTTATAGAACTCAAGATTTTCTTTCGTATCGAAGCTAGGTTTCATACAAGTTGGTAACTTGATCCAAAGCTCATTCCCTATGATATAAAAGTTATTTTCCACGACTATTTCATGTTTTTACAATGTTTCGGGTTGCTGGATAACTTCGATTTAAGGTGGGGTTATAGTGTATGAGTGTGTTATTTAAGTTCAAATGTAGAATTCATGATATTTGGAGTAGCAACTTACCTTGGGTTATCATTGTTATAATTTTATGATTATAATCTCATTATGAAGGGTAAAAACAATGACAAGAAAGAACAGGTACGATCGTGTAAAGTGGTCGCGTTTATCGATATAAGTCAATGCGAGAATGACCGTGGAACTTAATGAAATGTGACTACTTGGTTATGATATCGTGGATGTTATTATAGTTGTTGGAGTTGTTTTGTAATATGATGGAAGTCAATAAAACAGAGAAACGTCGCCCAATTTTCTCTAGCTCATTAATTTTTCTAACAGATTTCAAGAAATGTTGTCTTTAAGACTTAACCTTAATATGATCCTTTTTAAAGGTAGATCTTGTGAACGTGGAAGGAGAACATTAAACGATTTAGGAGACGTTAAGGTATGTTAAGACTATATTCATATATATATGCTTACCGACCCGCGACTGCATGAGTTACATACGCGTATATTATATGCATACGGGGGGCCGGGAAAGAGATAGGGCGTACATACGCACTACCACCGATCGACCGGTGCACAAGGACGATGACGAGGATATATGTGATTGGGCCGTACGTTCATCGACACTATTATATACGACCCAGACATACGTTTCTCGCACTTTATATACGGATCGGGTCGTACGTTCCTCAGCACTATGACCTATATTGCTGTAACGACTCCGTCCATCATTATTTAATATTTCTCGCAAAACCATAACCAATTTAGGTCACGTATCGTAAATATCGAGCTTCATGATACGTCAGGAAGAAAGCGAAGAATAGGGAAAATTAATTTTCGGAAAGGCTGAAAACATATCGTCGTAATTGTCACGACCGCCGTAGCGGCCGCGACCGCCGCGTCGGTACCGCTTGCGTACCGAGGGACCGCCATAAGCGTCCACGCGGAAACAATGTCCGAAATTTGATACTCAGTCTTATTTTTATCTCCTTTTTAAACAAAAGACTTTCAAGGGCTGCTCCTAGGGTTCCTCATGAAAGAAAAACCTTATCCCCTAAGAAGAAGAAAACCCTTCTAATCCCATTTTCCACCTTTCCTTATGAAGGATATTCGCTTACGATCGAATTCGAGGTTAAGAAGATAAGCAATTCATTGAGAATCAAATATCCTGTCGCCAAAGTTATAGGTTACGGTTTACTTTAGTTAGACTTTGATTACCTAACAGTATATACGCGAAGAGTTTATGGGAGAGCGATGCTTAGGTCTTCGTACACCGCAGTTCGTATGACGTACGCAATATGATTAAAAATAGGTATAATTAGGGCTGGGCGACAATAATGATTTAGCTTAATAAAGTAGCCGATGTTGTCGCTACGGAGATACCTCGTATTTACTTAATGCTATCCTAGGAGGGGGAGTGAATTTCGTGCATATCTTAGTGTCGAATATTCATACGGTTATTTCCTCGAAATTGTGAGGTCGTATTAATCAATTATGGAGTTGGCTTCTTGTATTACGCCCTGTGGCCGGGGATTATGATTGATTTGTCGCGTAGTTTCCACGCATTGCAACCGCCGTGTTCATGCGAAAATACAGTAATGTGCAAGGTACGAGTACCCATCGTGTTATTCCCGCTTTCGTGGCCGCGGGATCGAGTACTTGGATTACATATATGTATACGGATTAATGTTGCCCCCGTTCGAGGTTTTTTTCGAGCGAAGGTTTGTGGTTTCGCATCCGAGGAGTATTCTCAGAACGAGCGATACGGACATCGTGTCCTGTGTCGCGGCTACCGAGCAAAGACATCGTATGGGGCCGTGTACAAGACAAATATGTGTCGTGTCTTGCATCACATTTGCATACCGCACCGCATTCTCATGATTTATTGTTATACATGTTGTGTATTACTATTGTTAACATTGTCCATTAAACCGTGCGTGCTTGCTTCGAGCCCAAAGGGGAGAGGTTACACAAGATAAGTGTAGTGTCGGTCGTTAGATAAAGGATTTATTCGTTTCGTACGCATCGTATCACAAATGTGGTGCGACTGTGCCGACTCTTTAAACAATAAGTGTAAAAGTACAAGATACGACAAATGTGAACAAGTAGAGTTACTAGGTTGGAATTTAAAGGTATACTCATGGGTTTAAATTTGGTGCGAAGGCGAGCATCAGAGTAAAGAAGCAAGGGCGATATGGTAATGGTCTTTATCTAGGACCCGAGGTTCTTTGACTTATCCGCTACCCTCATTAACTTTATGTCGTATTGCGTGAACTAATCTTAGTCGACCTTACGATGCTTACCGCACGTGCGGTGTACCGATACTACTCTTGCTACGCCCTTTTTGGGGTGTAGATGTGTTGCGGGTGTTTTAGCCGAAGTCACGCGCGGTCTACGTATATTCTCCTACGCCTTCTCCTATCTCAACTTTTACAAGACCGTGTCATTTATCTTGTCTTCTTGTATTTTGTGAGCTCTTGTACTCGCTTCGTACTCAGATCCCGTGGTTTTATTTCGAATTTATTTATATTGAAACGAGTCCTTAATAAATGTCTACGTTTAATTTTATTATTTTTGGGTTGACGATTGTCACACGTTTCTAAGTTGTCGGGTTTTACTTCGGGTAAGGGTTCGCCTACTATCTCTTCATAAATAAGTAGTGCCCGTACGACCCGTGGGTTGGGTCGTGATACATTTATATACATGAGCATGATTATCATTGAGAGTACGCAGATTATGCGCCACCGTAGGCATTGTCGCTATACGTATACTTGTTCAAACAAATTCGCCAGAGTACGCTTAACTTTGAGTTCCTGCCTTTTGTTCATTTATCTTCACGTTTATACTTATGTTGCCTATGCCTTACATACTCGCATACGATGTCCGCATCGACTCCCTGGCCACCCCAGAGGCCGCGTTCATGCCCGCAGTTCGTGCTGATGGGTATTGCGTGTCCAAATTCGTAGACCTTCATATCCAACAAGCCACCGGCGCGTGTGCTCCATTCGATCCCGAGTCGTTAGCCTGCTCTTGGTACGCCATTCTTTTGATACGTATATACATATGGGCATGACGGGGACCCCGTCCCGTCCTTTCTACTTCGCTGATATTCCGCAAAAGTTCCGTAGGACACGATGTGTATGTCGATGGATGTGGCCCATCGTCCCTATTCGCGTACACATACGTAAGCAGCCCTAGTTGGCTCGTACCGTTTCTTTTCAACTTATAGGTATGTCAATGTACAGAGTTCATGATGTCGCCCCTTCATGTGACAGTATAAGATCAATTTAAGTCATTCATGGGCCCTTGATGTTCGGGGATACGAGTATGGGGTGTTTGGTCACAGAAAGTCGACACTCGTCACGACTCATCGTCGGGTCGCGACAAGGGTATCGCAGCAGTTATGTCCTAGGGGTTGTTCCGTACCGTGTCTAGTGTAGTCTTGCTTACGGGTGTGTTGTGCACCACACTTATAAACAAGAGGCTACGGGACATTTAGGATGCAGTCATTCTTTTCACTCTTAGATCGTGCGATAGTAGCCGCGAGCGCAGTTCGTCTTCTGAAGGATTTGTTCGATTTCCGGGCCGATGCCTCGCAAGAAAGCCACCGCCCGTAAAGGCAAGTGAGTGTCCGCAGTGTCACTATCCATACCCACACACAGACTCCTGGACGAGATTCCGTGTTGCAGCCCATCTCGTACTTCACATACCCCGCCCCCACACCCGTCCCGCTCTCACCTCGACGCACCGATAAGACGCGCGGATGTTGTACGCTATTGACTACATTGGTAACCTCCCGTGCTCGCGTGTGGGGTTAGTGTTGACTGTGCAGACAGGTCGGTAGTTCGAGGCCAAGAGAGTTTCCCTAATTGCACCCCCGCAGTTTTCGTGATAAAGAAAATACGGACCCCTAGACTTCATCGATGGCATGCAGAGAACTCGAGGGTGTTGCACGTGTGGCGGCGGTCGAGTCCTGCGAGCTAGTCGCATAGGTCGTGATATCATAGCATGCTGGTATCGTCGTACTCGGGAGCTATCTGGGGGAGATCGCTCCCACCGTTCGCGCAGTTTTCGGGGATGCTTTTATTCGCCATTATTTATTCGAAGTCGACAAGCCCGACCAAACAGCTCGCGCATCGAGCAGACGAGACGGAAAGGCCCAGGAGTATAGGTGTGTATTTTGATTCTGGCCGGGCGAGATACGCCCGGCCCGGCGGCGGGGGTCGAAGACTGGCGGAGGTAGTTCATCGTTTGCGCGGTGTTTAGGGCCGCATTCGACAGATGCTTGTACGACTACCGCATTACGGCGCGTGGATAACTCTCGTATGCGGTGCATATGCACGTACCCCAGGACCCAAGCACGCAGGATAGAAGGGCGACCGTGACCGGGCTTTCGTCGGCAAGGCGCGCATCTTTAGATACTCCGGCGAGTCCAGAGTAGACAGACGCAGTGATCCCCTATATCCATTCCATTCGGTAGGGAGTGTGCCTTCGTAATTTTTAGGTCTGAGATTTCACCTGCCTTTATTTCCAGAATGGCCGAGTTCGCAGCTGCCTTTAGCATAGACCGGAGTTTGCCGGGGACGGTGCACCCCTTGGACACGGCGCGTGCTCCGCGTGGCAAGTTACGCTGGTGTCGCGTTCGTTAGGACCGATGTTTGTTATGCTTCAGGCCAGCCGTGCCATAGGACGCGCAGTTGTCCGGCTTGGTAGTAGCCGGGTATGGTTCAGTCCACAAGGGCTTCACGGTCGGTTCTTCTTCTCAGCGTTGCGCCCTTCACGGTAAGTTCTCCGCACACCACACGGCAGGGAGGAGCGAGCAGAAGATTTGGCCTGCCGGTCCTCAAAGACCGCGTACATGCACTAGCCGCAGCAAGACTGCGAGTCATCTCCCGATGTCATCGATGTGTATATTATCGGGCCTCCTCCCATGACGCGTATTTATCGACGACCCGTGTCTCCACTTTTATCATCTCGTTACCTCATTTGTCGCCGCGCAAGTTTTGAACAGCCTAAATCGATTAAACCGTTTGAGGTGTCGACACCAGTTGGAGATCCAGTCATAGCTAGGCGGATATATTGAGGCTGTGTAGTGATAGTTTGTAATCACCGTACCTTAGCAGATTTGATTGAGTTAGACATGATTGATTTCGATGTGATTATGTGTATGGATTGGTTGGCATCCTGTTACGCTAATGTTGATTGCAGAACGAAGGTAGTCCGATTCCAGTTTGCGGGCGAGCCAGTCCTTGAGTGGAAGGGCAATGCTGCTTCGCCGAAGGGTAGGTTTATTTCCTACCTTAAGGCGACGAAGATGGTTAGAAAGGGGTACATTTATCATTTGGTTCGGGTTCAGGACGTACAAGCAGAGTCACCGACCCTTCAGTCTGTCCCTGTGGTTAATGGGTTCCCAGAGGTGTTTCTAGATGAGCTTCCAGGCATTTCGCCAGAGCGAGAGATTGATTTCACTATCGATTTACTACCAGATACTCAGCCAATATCTATTCCTCCTTATAGAATGGCACCTGCGGAGTTGAAAGAATTAAAGGAGCACCGAGGGATTTACTTCGAGAAGGGTTTTATTAGGAGCGCACATCGCCGTGGGGACCACCGATATTATTTGTAAGAAAGAAGGATAGCTCCTTGCGAATGTGTATTGACTATAGGCAATTGAATAAAGTATTTGTGTGAAGAATAAGTATTCGCTTTAAAAAATTGATGACTTGTTTGATCAGCTACGAGGCTCTAGATATTTCTTAAAAATAGACTTGAGATTGGGGTATCATCAGGTTAGGGTGAAAGAGGAAGACATTCCGAAGACGGCATTCTAGACTAGATATGGGAACTATGAGTTCCGTGTTATATCGTTCGGGTTAACCAATGCTCCAACTGTGTTCATGGACTTGATGAACCGTGTATTCAGGACCTTCCTAGACCTGATCGTGATCGTGTTTGTAGATGATATTCTGGTTTATTCTCCGTCAGAGGCGGAGCATCAGTGGGCCATTTACGATCGGTGCTTAGTAGTCCTTCGAACATTTAGCCGTATGCCAAATTCTCCAAGTGTGAGTTGGTTTTAACTACGTGGCTTTTCTTGGCCCACGGATTTCGTACGAAGGCATTAGAGTGGATACTCAAAAGATTAAAGTCAGAAAGAATTGGCCAAGGCCCATGACACCAATGGAGATACGTATTTTCTTGGGTTGGGCTGGTTATTACAGAAGGTTTGTAGAAGGGTTTGCTTCTCTTTCAACCCCGTTGACTAAGCTGACTCAAAAATCAGTTAAGTTCCAGTGGACAGATGCATGTGAGCGAAGTTTTTAGATGTTGAAGGACAAGTTGACGTCGAGACTCGTTTTGAATCTTCCGAAGGAATAGATGGCTATGTGATATATAATATGATGCTTCGGGTATTGGTTTGGGATGTGTATTGATGCAGCACGGTAAGGTTGTTGCTTATGCGTCTAGGCAGTTGAAGAAGCATGAGAAGAATTATCCAACTCATGATCTTGAGTTAGATGCGGTGATCCATGCTTTGAAATTGTGGAGACATTACTTATATGGCGCCCATGTTGATATCTATACTGATCATAAGAGCCTCCAATATATCTTTAAGCAGAAGGACTTGAATTTACATCAGAGGGGATGGCTAGAGTTACTAAAGGATTATGATGTTGACATTCTGTACCATCCTGGAAAGGCTAATGTAGTAGCCGATGCTCTTAGTCATAAATCCATGGGTAGTCTAACCGATGTGCAGCCAGAGAAAAGAGAGATAGTCCGTGAAGTTCACCAATTAGCTAGCCTTGGAGTTCGGCTGATAGACTCAGGTGATACAGGGGTTACAGTTTAGGATACAGCGATGTCATCTTTGGTGGCAGCGATAAAGGAGCGTCAGTACGAGGATCCTTTTCTAATCCATTATCGGGATATAGCTCCTCAGAAAGAAAAACATCCTTCGTTATTACAGGAGATAGAGTACTCAGATATCGAGGTAGACTGTGTGTTCCTAATATTGCTGGCCTCCGTCAGCAGGTTATGGGGGAAGCCCCCGAGCATAACCAAGATGTATCATGATCTCAAGGAAGTGTATTGGTGGGGTGGCATGAAGAGAGATATAGCAAAATTTCTTGTTCAGTGTCCGAATTTTCAGCAAGTTAAAATAGAGCATCAGAAGCCTAGAGGTTTATTACAGGCTATGGAGATGCCGACATGGAAATGGGAGGTTATTAATATGAATTTCATTACAGGGTTGCCCCGTACTCAGCGGAAGTATTATTCCATATGGGTCATAGTTGATAGACTTACTACCGGTCAGAACTACTTATTCAGCTGAAGATTATGCGAAGCATTTTCTTAAGGAGATTGTACGACTTCACGGTGTCCCTATAGCCATTATTTCAAATAGAGATGCACAGTTCACAGCTAATTTCTGGAGATCTTTTCAGCAAGGATTGAGGACTCAGGTGAGTTTTAGTACTGCATTTCACCCGCAGACAGAAGGACAAGCGAAGCGTACTATACAGACACTTGAAGATATGTTGAGAGCTTATGTACTTGATTTTCAAGGCAGTTGGGATGAATACCTCTTATTAAGTTTACCTATAATAACAGCTGTCATTCCAGTATCCAGATGGCTCCTTATGAGGCTTTGTATGGGCGAAGATACAGACCCCCTATAGGATGGTTTGATGTTGGAAAAAACCAGTTAATTGGCCCGGATTTGATACAGCAAGCAGTTGGCAAAGTAAAAGTAATTCAGGAAAGATTGCTAGCAGCTCAGAGTCGACAGAAATCCTATGCAGATAATCGACGATGCAAGTTGGAATTTAAAGTAGGCGATTGGGTTTTCCTGAAGGTTTCACCTATGAAAGGAGTGATGAGATTTGGCAAGAAAGGTAAGTTGAGCCCTCGATACATCGGACCATACAGAATTGTTCATACAGTGGGTAAGGTGGCATATGAGTTAGAGCTACCTTCCGCGCTGGAGTCTGTGTATTCGATTTTTTATATGTCGATGCTTCGTAAGTGCATTGGTGATCCTTCCAAAATTGTACCTGTAGATGATGTTCAAGTCACCGAGCAACTGTCCTACGAAGAAGTTCCTATTGCTATTCTAGATAGGCATGTTTGGAGACTCAGAACCAAGGATGTAGCTTCAGTTAAAGTCTTGTGGAGAAATAATAATAGAGAGAAAATGACGTGGGAAGTGGAAAAAGACATGAAGCTCAAGTACCCACATTTATTTCCACCTCCAGAGGAGACTCGAGTAGAGACACCATTTTCTCCAGGTATATAATGCTTTCTTTGATGCTTTCTTGGTCGTGTGTGGCTATGGTTGCTGTTGTTGTTGTAGCCCTATGAGGAGATATATTTTGAGTTGCTGTGATAAGATGGTAGTGCCATATTACAGGGGAAACTCTGGCAAAATTTTCATAGAATTCCCAAGAGCCTTAACATTCGAGGACGAATGTTCCTAAGAGGGGGGGAGAATGTTACACCTTGGAATTTCGTGTCGCTCGCATTATGAACTTGCCAATGTAAACCTAAAGTTGACATGAAGCCCTTGTAAGGTGAAGAATGATGTTTGATGATTCTAATTAAGACTCCAAGGGCATTTGAGGCTGAGGAAGTAAGTCATCGGAGAAAGTTAAGGTTGAGCCATGTTTTGGGAATTTCGTATCATTTGAGCTATGCATTACCTAGAATCACCTTGGGGAAGTGATATAAGGTACCTTAGATGGTTAATGAAGTGTTTTATAAGTGTCAAGAAGGTTCCATAAGGATTGGAGGTTGAACGAATCGACAAGAGAAGTCTTTGAAAAACTGTGGGTTATACGACCACTTACACGGACCGTATAAAGTTATACGGCCCATATAAATGGTCCGTATTACCATGATAGAGAAGGGTGTTTCCATGGTGGGATTATACGGTCACTTATACGGACCGTATAAGTGTCCGTATAACCAAGACGGGCAACATTTTCTTTTTTCGTATAAATAGATAACCCTTGTTCTATTTTTTCATTTCCAACATTTCCCCAACTCTTAAAAGCTCTAGAACCTTCTCATACATATATTGGACCAAACTCAAGAGAAATCAAGGATCAAATAGCAAGAATCAAAGGGTCCAAGTGTTGGAAGGCTCAAAAGGGTTTATAGAACTCAAGATTTTCTTCGGTATCGAAGCTAGGGTTTCATACAAGTTGGTAACTTGATCCAAAGCTCATTCCTATGATATAAAAGGTTAGTTTCCATGACTATTTCATGTTTTTAAGAATGTTTGGTTGTTGGATAACTTGGATGAGGGAAGATAGTAGAAGATGAAGTTCAAATGTAGAATTCATGACATTTTGAGTAGCAACTTACCTTGGGTTATCATTGTTAGAATGTTATGATTATAATCTCATTATGAAGGGTAATAACAATGACAAGAAAGTGTTGTGTATGATTGTGTAAATGGTTGGTGTGAAGTTGTCGATATAAGTTGAATGTGAGAACGAATTGTGGAACTTAATGAAATGTGACTACTTGGTTATGATATTGTGGATGTTATTATAGTTGTTGGGAGTTGTTTTGCAATATGATGGAAGTCAATAAAACAGAGGAAATGCTGCCCAATTTTCTCTAGCTCATGAATTTTTGTAGTTGGACTTAAGAGTGTCTTTAAGACTTAACCTTAGTATGATCCTTTTTAAATGTAGATCTTGCGAACGTGGAAGGAGAACGTTAAACGATTAAGGAGACGTTAAGGTATGTTAAGACTATCCTTTCTTTCTTTTGGCATGATCTTATGATATGAACCAACAAACGAGTAAGTGAGCTTCCATATTACTCTACTCTTAGAAGCATTAGGAGTACTTCGGTCTTTGATGTTCCTGTACTCCGCTCATGATTGTTCCTTCTGTTCACGGGTCCAATTCTATGTATACAGTTTATTCATGTGTTACATTCATTCATATATATATATATATATATATATATATTGACCCTTGACCAGAAGACATTATATACGCGTATATTTTATGTACATGGGGTATGGGAAAGAGGGATAGGCATTATATACGCACTACCACCTAATCAGCTGGTGTACAGTGATGATGATGATGAGAATATATGGATCGGGCCGTACGTTCCTCGACACTGTTATATATGGATCGGGCCGTGCATTTCTCGACACTTTATATATGGATCGGGTCGTACGTTCCTCGGCACTATGACCTATATTTATATACATGAGCATGATTATCATTGAGAGCATCAAAATTATGCGCCCACAGAGGCATTGTCAGTTATACAGATACTTGTTCAAACAAATCTATGCAGACAGTCAGTTTAGCTTTGAGTTCATGATTTTTTTCATGATTCTCATGCTTATAATTATGTTGCTCTTATGTCTTACATACTCAGTACATTATCCGTACTGACTCCCTATTGCTCGGGGTTTCGCGTTGCGCCCGCGGTCGTGTCGACATACGGTGGTCTAGCTCCGTGGGACCTGCATATCCGATAGTGGTCAGTGTGCTCCATTCGATCTAGAGCTGCAATATATTTTGGTATGCCATTCTTTTGAGATGTATATACATATGGGTATGACGGGGCCCTGTCCCGTCCTTCCTACGGCTTGATATTCCAGTAAAGGTCTATTGACAGATGTATGTGTATGTCAGATGATGTAGCCTTGTCGGCTCCTATTCTTTTGTGTACAATATATGTAGCAGCCTAGTTGGCTTGTACTGTTCTTTCAGCTTGTATGTATGTCAAGGTACAGAGTTCATGATGTTGCCCCTTCATGTGGCAGTATGAGATCAGTTTAAGTCACTCATAGGCCCTTGATGTTCAGATATGAGTGTAGGGGTGTTTGGTAACTAGAGGTCAGACACTCGTCACGACTCATCGGTTGGGTAGTGACAATTGCGTTATTTATTTGATGAGAAATTCCTTCCAGGCCATGTTTATAAAGCTAAGGCCCAATTATACCTTTTACAGTTGGAAGGGGAGGAAGATATAGAATTAGCAGTTGAGGAAGAAATAATAAATGTGGAGGAAGTGGTACAGACTTGTGAAATCTCAATCCATGCGGTAACTGGTCTTAAGGGCTATATAACATTGAGGTTGACTGGCTATTGTCATAAGAGGTCACTTAATATATTGATTGATACAGGATCCACTCACAATTTCTTAGATATTGCATTAGCAAAAAGGATGGGTTGGACATTGGATTCTTGTAGTCTGCTAGATCTTAAACTAGCAAATGGAAATGTTATTCCCATTTCTGGTATGTGTAAGGGGTTGGAGTGGGTGTTACATATGGTTGTGTTCAAGGCTGATATGTTGGTGTTACTACTAGGTACTTGTGACATGGTGTTGGGGTATCAATGGCTAAGTGAATTGGGGGATATAACTTTCAATTTCAGAGAATTGATAATGAAATTTGAATACTAAGGCCAGTTTTTCTCTTTACAAAGGATTAAACCACAATTGTAGCTGATGAGTTCTGAATCTTCAAAACAGTTCAAGGGGGGATCAACTCAAATGTTCATGATTAAGGTGGTACCAAGAGAAGGTGAGGAGAGCAGCAATGAAGGCAATCAACTTAAAACACCACCAAACATTACCAAATTATTATCAGATCATGTTGATGTGTTTGAAAGAACAAAAGGAGTTGTCCCCTTCCAGAAGAGCTTTTGATCACCATATTCCTTTGGTTGAAGGTCATAAGGCAGTCAACAACAACCCTATAGGCACTCCCCTAAGCAAAAAGATATTATTGAACAAATGTGATACAGGCTATGCGTCCACCAAACACAATATGCAGGGACTTGGTTGTTTACCAGTTCCCTTTCGCAATGCAGTAAGTACAGAAGGCGAGATTTTAGCATGGAAAACTCCTTGCTCAAGGGATTAAAAATCACGACCTACCCCAGTAGGATTTCACTTCACTAACCGAGCAACTTCAGATTACAAACTATTGTAAGTTAGGGACTAATTTCCATAATCCCTCAACCTTTACAATAGTAGCAACCTAGGAACTAACTCCCATAGTTCCTCACCCATTGCAATACTCTGATTGCAAATACCTCCACTTGAATAACTCTATCCAAGGAAACTAAGGTCAACTACATCTTAGCCGTACCCCAACTAATACACCTTAGACTAACACTATCCAAGGATACCACTTAATAGATTGAAAGGTAAACTGCCTAACAACTACTAAGAATTTGAAATACCTACAATAGCTTTCTTTTTTGGAAGGTAGGTTTACAATTTTAGCACAACAGAACAAAAACTTACAATAACATAACGAACTTAGACTAAATCTGTATCAGGATCTGGTTCTTCAGTTTTGCAAGTGACTTGTTCTTGTGATCACTTGAAATCTTGTGACAGCAGCTTTTGCCCAATTTAGATTAGGTTTTTCGAGTGATACCTTATATGTTGCAACATGTTGTATATATAGTGGGAAGCACGTGGGATGACTGGTGATCACTCATTCAAAATTTGACCTAAAGCATGGGCCGATTCACGGTTATATTAAAATACTTGTGTGCGACGTGTAGCTCGGCTTTACAAGCACAGCCTAAGATCTCTCAAACCCCAAGTTTGTCATGCAAGATGCACGGAAGAGCGGATCACGGACCGGAGTCTCTATCCACAATTTCCGAATCAATTTGACAATCATCAAAACACGAATGCACTTAAGCTTATCAAATTTGTCATTTTGATGATGACAAACTCATAGACAATGTTCCCCCTGAGAACCAGATCCCACTTGTTCCCCTAGTTGACACCTAATTTTTGACCTCCCATAATTTGTTTTAATTACCCAGAGTCCTTGAATATTAAACAGAGTGAAATATGTATTTTTTTTCAAAAGTCAAAATAATTTTATAAAATTATTTAGATAATATTTTGCCAATCTTGTTTGATAAAATAATTTCTATAATATTATAAATTAATTTAAGTATTTTCATAATTATAATACTTTTGCTGAAATTAACTAGAGAGAAAATAATTTACCATGTGTCTCGACCCAAATTACCGATCGTGCGGGTACCTACTTTATTATCACTAGTATGCGAAGCCTTACCCGTTAACCCTTTAATCAACTTCTTTAATCAATTATACTTAAACAATAAATGAACATGTGAATGAATAAATTGTCTACCAAGTCATAAATAATAAACGATACAAGTGCGGAAGTCTACTATTACATCCCCGGAATCTGAAAGTCATCGTAGAAGGACTCTAACCAATAATGTCTAAAGAATGAAGTATATCTCAAATATAATAACAAATAATGTCTGGAATGAAAGTAGACATACGAAACAGAGAGATCCTCGGGTGGCATGGCATGAAATATCCAATTCAAGTAATCTCACCCTCGGATCCGTTGAAGGTAACTAGCTTCAAGCTAGAGATGTTCATACGGATGAAATCTGCACGGTTAACACAATCATGCCTCGAATAGGTGCGGCAATTAACATCATAAAAGCAACTACTATGTACTTTCTTCTTTCTACCCAAATTTTGCTAAGCATCCAAACATTCTCAACTATGAAATAAGAATGGTTCACGCATATAAGTAAAAATCAACAAGATAAACCCTATAGGCACTTAATACTTAAATCCAAGTCACGGAATATCCCATATCTTTGTTTTATCTTGGATTGGGGTGGAATAAGATGAAAGCTTTTGAACCCCAAATACTTGTAGAAGATGAAAATGAAATAAAAGAACCTCAATAATCTCAACTAAAAATTGATAATCACAAGTCCAAGTTAACATTGTACGTCCGTATAAGTGGCCTTGGTCACTAATCCACAATTTAATTCAATCAATGGTCATATTTATATCTCGATAGGCATTCAACATCCATACCCCGAAAATCGAGTTCCAATCCAAACGAGCATATCATAAAGCGAAATAAAAATGTAATGATGTGCAACGCAAAATATGATGAAGTTTCGTCTCAATGCAATGGAATGCTAACTGACCATTTAATACACACTTTGAACACGTATTCATCTCACCCTACATTAGTCTCTATCATATGCCCGAAAATCATGACTGCGGGGGACCCATGGTGTCCATGTACCACTCGTTCCGGATACTCATCGGACCCGAGCCATAAATCCTCTTCTCCGGAAAGAACCTTGGACGCGGATCCACATCATGTATCACTCATTTTCGGAACGAACCTCGGACCACGAGCTCACAACTAGCATTAAATAGTATCACAAGTTCAACAAGAAGATTATATTAACTTCTTCGCTAATTTCACATCACAATGTATGTCTCCACGTATTCCAGTTCATTAGTATGCATGGACTATAAACGATTAGCAATATCAATGTCAAACACAAGGCATCATGCCACAAGTCTATCATGAATCGTTACCGAACTATTTCCATCATGTATGAGTGTATAAATGCATAAATGAGTGTACACATGGTAAATCAATGCGAATAAACTAATGATGAAGGTACAAGTCACAAAGCCATAAGTCATATCAAGACTTAGATCAACTCAACCATGAAATGAATCATACAACCTGTCTCAACTAACATAAGAATCTACGTCCCTCTTTACTTCCACATATAGCAAGTACGCCTCACAACTAAGTCTTGTATCACCAAGTTGCTCCATTTTTTTATACATTATCATCAATAGTAAATAATACATCAAGTGTTCATCTATGTACTATCACAAATATATAAATCACAATTCAGGTCAAAACTCGATATCTTTCTTTTCTCTGATGATATGTGTCACAATAGAGAGAACTGAGTACAACACGACAATTTAGGCGATAAGTCTAATCGCAATAAAAGGGAAAGAAGCCACTATCAACAACAATCAACCTAATAGAAATCCATTCCGAATGACCACAGTATGAATACGACTACACCTCATACTTCAGTACATAACGTAATGGTGATGAGCCCACAAAATCAGAAGTCATTCCAACCTAGCTAATATCCAACAAAAACACCATGTCCGAAGACCTAATCAAAGTCTAACTAAAATAAGTTGTAACCTACCTCGAATGCAAAACAAGAGCCACGAACTACTCCTCACGAGTCTTCTATTTCTGAAGCGCCTCATAACTGTCAAAGTCTAACAATATGATGCTAAGTAAGCAACAAACCATGTATTTAAACAAGAACAACAATTTAGGGAAGAAGACCCACTTATTTCTACCCTTTTCAATGGATGAAACCATCCTTTAATGGTGAATTTATCATAACTTCTATCTCTAAAATCATTAACCTTCAATTCATGGGGTTTCTAATCAGTTTTACCCTTTAAAACAGATTTTAGGACAAAGTTTTCATTTTTATTAGAACTCTAAGTCTCAACATGCAATTTCAACCATAAGAAATCAAATTCCCTTCCTAGAAAGTGATAATCTATACTCCTAGATGATTAATCAACAACAAAATCAACAACTCACCAATTATTTAAGGGTTTACTAATTCTAGGGTTCTAGGATTTTCACCCACCATTGATGGACCTTAAAATAATCATGGAACTTGAAGAAGAAAGGAAAAGGAACAAATAAAGGTGGGGACTTACCCTCCAAGATGCTTTCACCAAAGAATGGAATGAAGTTTGCCTCTTTCTCTCTTGAAAACTGACTTTGGGGTTTTGTAGATAATGGGTAGGAGCTGGAGTATAAAAATAGGGCTTTTCTGCCCCCGTCGGTCACTATGGCGGCCAGTTGGTCACTGCAGCGGACCTGCTGGGACAACCCGAATGAAAAAGGGCATAACTCCCTCATCCGGAGACGAAACACGACGATTTTTTTTGCTATAGCTTTGTAATTACGATGCGGATCTAATGGTTTCAAACCTCACACAAAAAAATTTTCTTGGTCAATTTGGTGCCATTTCTATCCACAGACCTACGGTGAAAACATCGAATACGAGCGCGACCAAACCCAAACCCATCTGGAACTCTTCGGAACCTCACCAAATCTTATGGACAAGTTCAAAATCATCATATTAACATGTTGAAACTTACAAAACATTAACACGGGGTCATTCAAACCTAGCGTTGACCTTGGCCAACTCTAACTTGTTAACTTAACTAGTTTCTCCATCAATGACTCAATTTACACTCGAATCTTGCGGGAACTAACCTAGTGACTTCATTAAGGCATAGATCACACTAACGGGACTCTGGTAAAGGGTCAACAAGGTTAAATGGGTCAAAACACTATAACAACTAAATGGGTCGTTACACCATGATTATTCACTTAATTGTCTAAATTGTTAAAATGTCAATTTGCCAAGTATTTTACTCTGTTTAATGCAAGGAATCTGGTTAGTTAAATAAATTAATCATTTTATCCCTCAATTATTTTTTAATCAATTTATTAGAATTTTTCATAATTAATTAAGTATTTTATTGTGGTTTATTCTGTAAATTACCCATTAAATGACTATAATTGAAATAATCAATTAATAGCCCAATTATGGCCCAATTGATAGTCAATTTCCTTAATTGAGGTCATTATTGCAAGATTAGCCTTTTTAATTGTTATTTAGTTTAATGGTGACCTTATATGAAAGGCCAAAATCATTGGTCTAAGTAATTAAGGTCATTTTTGCAAATGTTACCCTAAGATGGCTAATTGGACTAAACAAGGCCATAAGTAAAATAGTTTGGCCTTTAAATTAAGCCAATTAAGGCTATGTTTGCAATTAAGAGCCTTTTATGCAATTGGCCTTGTCTCTAATTAATTAATGAAGTAAGTATTGACAAATTTGGTCATAATTGAAAGGTTTAATCAATAGGCACTTTCAATTTTTTTTTTCTATCTTTTAAAGAGTCATTTTTTTTACTCTTCCATGTATACGCGTGTATGCAAATATATATGTATACATCGTGTATACCGTGGATATAATGGGCTGCCCTTACTTTTTTTTTTTTTTTTTTATCTAGACCCGACTTGGACCAGACCCGACCCAATGACAATTTAAAGAAGGGGTAATACCCCTTATGCGTACCAAACACTCCTTAAGAGAGGAGAAGGGTTTCCTTCGAAGGAAACCCTGGCCACCACCTTTCAAAGGAAACCCTAGCCACCACTGCCTTTTCGCCTCTCTCTCTCTCTCTCTCCTTGTCATCGCATTTATGGCAAAGGTAATAGTATGCTTTTGCTTTACGCAGTGTACGCTCAACCATTTCTGGTAAAGCAATTAATGCTTCACCCTCTCTCCATCAAAGCACCTCCAAATCTCTTCTTGGCTGCGCATTAAAAAGGTAATTCCTTATCTCTTTTATTTTTATTGCATTTTTAGGCTTTGTTAGTTTAGTGTTGATTTTAGTCTAATGTAGTTAATTATGTTTGCTAAGTTGATTTCGTCTAGTTTAAATTAGGTAATTAGTTGAATATTAATTTTGTCTAGTCAATGGTATTTGTTAACTTAGTAGCTGGCTATGTTAGTGAAAATAACATTTATGTGCTTGAATTTATAGTAATTAGGGGTTGTTTTATGTTGGTCAAAATTGTTGATGTTATGCTTTAAACCCCTTTGTGTATGGCTTGGTCCTAGTCAGTGCTTGTTTTATATACATGAGTTGAGTTTCTTCATGAATTTTGCTGGTTAATTCATGATGACTTGAAGGTTAATATGTTAAAACTTGTTTAAAACAGTAGTTAATCCGTCTAGATATCAAACACTTACCTTGTGATTAGTCTTCATTTTACGTGAATTTCTGAAAAATACCCTGTTCACCTTAACTAAGGATTAATCATATATATGTGATTCTATATAAAGGTAATATATAAGTTAAGATAAGTAGTAAAATAGTTAACTGATACTATTGTTTGGCAGTAGTTATACTTCAAAGTGATCTAGTTAGCGGTTAACTTGTTCATAGTCTTAGCTTTAACCCATGGCTTGTTAAATCTGTTCACATAGTCTTGTTAGGGGTTTGTTTTAGCTTATGAACTGTGTTAATATTCTAGTTAAAAAAAATAACTTTAAAGAATTTAGACACCCTAAGTGACTAAGTGAAAACGTGTTTTGACTCCTATTCTTGTCTAGGACATTTAATTGCTCCCTTTTGTTTTCTCTGGATTAGAATTTCTTCCTCAACTAGATGTTGAACTAATAATCAGTTATGTGTTTCAAACCTGAGCACTACAGGTCATTTTGTCACTATTTGGTCTTTAAATATGGACATGTGTGGCCTGTGATTATGCTAAAGATAAAAGCTAACTTAATTTGATAGGATGAACTTACTAGATGTCCTATTGTTTTGTCTGAAAATTGATTCACACCTATCCTTATAAAATACTTGTGTGAACCTGTATTGCCATGCCTCATTTGTTAGTCTGATCCAACCTGCTTTTGATAATAGTAGGATTCTTTAGTTAGTCCTAATGTAGCAAAGAAATGGTGCTTATGTTTAATTAGCCATGTCATGTGTTGTTGTAGTTTTCTTTGATTTAGTTAAAGTATAAACTCTTTAAGTCTGACCTGTGTGGTCAAATATGCCTTTCTTGTTTATTTACTTCATGTCTAACTTTACTTATGTTCAACAGGTGTTGTGTTAGTTAAATAATGTGTGTACTGTTATCTTGTTGGGAATTAGTTAATTGATTGTTAGATTTGTTGGCTTGAATATAATTGGTAAGATTAAGTTTTAGCTTGACTGTTTTGCTATAACTTGCCTAAGCTAGTTTTGGTCCTTTTTGATCTAGTGTCTCATGTTTGATGGGCAATACTGCAATAATATTAAGTATAAGAAACTTTTGCTTGATCCTGTTGAGTTAGACCATGTTTAAATTTATTACTCCTATCTCATGATAACTTCTACTAAATCTGGTACCTTAACATATCATGTTTGATTTTGCTTAAGCTAGATCACGATGAAGAACAACTTTTTTAATCTTTGTGCTTTGTATGGAATTAGGAGTCTTTTTCTTAAGTTAAAAATGGTGTTTGTCTATTACTTTGCTTGATCTGAAACTGCCTGCACGCCACTCCTAATGAACTTCAAAGCTAAAACGGTACATGAATCCCTTTAGGGTTTTGTTTAGACTGAGATTGCACCTCTAAAGACTAAATTGACTTGTCTGTGGTGACCAAGATCTTTACATGCTCCCCTTGGATAATTATGAGGCTTATGCCATCAGGATTGATTAATTAGTTTCAAGGTCCCAGAATGTGTTTAAGTGTCGGGATCCATGTTTAGTAGTCTTTCTTTTCTTTTTCTTAAAACTTGCACTCATGGTCTGTGAGGCTCATGATAATTGTTATGAATCGTGTGTGAAATATAATGAAAGAAGGAGATGTTGATCCTTCTGAACGTGTTTATAAGTTGTCTTATGAAACAGTCATGTGTAGGGCATGTCGTAACTTGCAATAGCTATAGCAATACCATATGCTTCTTGGTTCAAAATGGCTTTAAAACCTGCTGCCCTACTTGTTTCTGCCCTTGTCTTGCAACTCTATGCACTTGTTTCCCTCTGTATGTGTCTGATTAAAAGAACTGTTTGCAAAAAGTGGATTTAAGGTTAATGTATAGTGAGTGTGTGATCATGGGATTGAAAGACTAAATTGACAAGAGGCTGTGACTTGATGTTGAGTAATCATGGGTGTGACTTACCTAGAGTGAGGAATAAGAGTGATGGAGCTTTGAGTTTTCTAGTCAAAATTCAGCCTAATCTCTTTGTTCTAAACTGCTGGGGTTGCCCCATATGAACTTACATCCTATGGCATCCTTGGAGTAAAAAGAGAGGGGCAATATTTGTAATTACATATTTTCTTGACATTTGCTTTGCATATCCCTCCCCTCCTTGATTCTGTTGGACTTTGCTTGGTTGAAACCTCTATATTTGAAGGTCTATCATCCTTTTACCATCTGCTCTGTATGATTTTTTAGTTTTTCTCAAATGGATGAAGGGATATACCTAGATATACAAGGTTTACTCAAACTCTATACAACACATAAGTGTATAGAGATTGGTATACCCAGTATATATGATGTATATCATTACTATAAGCCTATTGGCATTAATTAATATTGTACTAGTTTGGGGGTTTGGGGCCAGTTTCTTGGGCCTTCTCTAATAACTAAGTGTAATTCATGGCTAGCCCGATCTGTGTATTTCTGATAAGTGATACTACCTGGGCTTAAGGTTCATGCTCACTATTATTTAACTTGGGCCTGATTGTCTTTTTAGAGGTGTTACACTATTAAATTTTGTAATGCATCCAATTGGTTGTATATTATGTGTGTGGTATAGCTAGTTTTTATTGTAAGCTTTGCATACAAATAATTAATACTCTCTCTCTTATATACCATAAACTTAACACATAAATGGAGATCCTTAGTAGCACTCAAGGATTAAGCTTAAGCCTTCCCTGGTGTCTAACATGCCGGGGGTTCCTAGAAATCCCTTGGATCTTGTGCGGCATCAGGAACAACAGGGTGAAAGCTTTCATTTTTGGGCTATTTTAGTATCTCCATGGGTGTGTATACCCATGGTATATTGGCTTGGAGTTGTGTATATTTGTATGGCATTACCTACTTTTTATTTCAAGTAAATTGGCCTTGCGGGCTTTTCTATTTGTTTTCAATGTTTGGGCCTGTTTGTACGTTGTTTTAACTTATATGGGCTTTAATGATGTGAGCCCATAATTATTTGTAATTTTTGGGAGGGCCTATCCCTTTACTTTCTTTTTTTCCAGTCTACTTGGATGTTTATACTTAGTTGAATTTTTATTCCAGTGAATAGTATATATTAATTTTACATGCCTTACATATATTTATCAGTTCCTTTTATCTTGAGCCATAGTATGAACTTCCTAATCCATATCTCCTTTCCTTTTTGCTTGCATGAAATGTCATCGTTGGGCGATATCTTTTACATAAACCCATTGGGCCAAAGGCCCAATATCTTCCTTTGATCGAGCCCGTTGAGAAAATAAAAAGGGAAGCTAATATTTACATTAAGGCCCGCCGATTAAAATTATTTTAGGTAGGCCCACCAGCCTAAATTCTCCTCCCTTTATTTTATTTCCATGATGTAAATGTATTTGTGAAACATATGTAAATATTGAAACCATTTATGTATGCTTAGGATGTATTATTAGGAAAGTCACCTAAAAAATATTTTTTTACTCAGCTAATTCCCAAATATATGCAGAAAATTGGGTCAAGTGTTTTTAAGACAAAAAAGGATTTGTTTTAAAGTTGGAAATCTGGTTTAAAATTTGGTCAAGTAAACGAGAATTTGAAAAGAAGATGGCGAAGGTTATGTGTTTTGGGCCTTCAGCCACTTGAACGAAATTTATAAAAAGCAGAACGAACAAGTGTTTTGGGCCGTGGGTCCAGTCAGAAATTGGGTCAGTACTTATAAAATTTTGGGCAAAGATTGGATTCCTTTTTGTCGAATTGGACTGAAAATGATGCAAATTTTAACTTGGTGTAAACTAGAATTTAATAAATGAATTTGGATCAACCTCGGCCGTACTGAAAAATTCTGGCCAAAAACCAAATTTGAAAGGACAAAAATAAAAGGAATTTTATTTGGACCATTGTAAGGAAAGTAGTTTTGGGACATGAATAGGACTTGATGTATATGAGCTTCAAATAAAATAAAAATGGAGCAAGAATAAAACTTCCTTTTCTTTATATATATATGTATACCAATCGGAGATATACTCCATATTTTCATACGTATAAAAACCCGTAGGGAAAATACATTCAACCCCCCCCCCAACGTATAGCCGGAATTATGACGCACCCAACTTTTTGGGGCGACCTATTACCCCCCCCCCCCCCCGGTTTAATTTTTCGCATTTTAGTGACCTTTAGCGCCGATATGCGTGCGTGAGTACACGACCAAGCAAAGACGTGAGGGGGCATTTGACTTGTTATTTTTTGCCATGTGTATAAAATATAATGGGACAAAACACCCACCTCACCCCTCCCCCTTATTTTCTTCTTCATTTTTCATTTTCTAATCTTGACTCCATTTTTGCCAAAACTTGAAGAAAAAAAAAATGAAATCTGTGCCATGCATTCTAGTGGTAAGTAATATTTTCTCCAAACTCATTATTATTCTCATCTTTTATTTATATGTTATATCTTTCACTTAATTTTTTTTTTCTAGGGTTCTTAATGAAAAAGTTCAAATCGGAGTTGAACAATCTTTGTACTCAAAATGATGATCCAAAGATGAAGCGTCAAGTGCGATGCCAGCACGGAGTATTATTAAAAATGTTGGTCTCCCAATAATCCTGAAGAAGATTTTGGACATGCCCATTCTATGGGGTACGATTATAAATATATTTTTTTATGTTGCGTGTATTTTCGACATGTTACAAGTGTGCCTAACAATACGAGTTGAATTTATTTTATAGGCTAAGAAATGTAAGTTCTTTGAATGGAGGGATGATCCTATTGATGAAAGGTCTAAGTTTGTTATTCACAAATTGATTAAGAAAATGGAAGAGCAAGCAGTGGAATTGAAGAAGAAAATGGAAGAGCAAACAGTGGAATTGAAGAAGAAAATGGCGGAAGAAGTTGGTTTGACAAATGAAATGGAAGAAGGAGAGTCTTCTTGCATCGATGGAGATATTGGTAATGACAATAGTGAAATGGCCATCGGTAATGAGAATATCACTACAAATGAAGAGATGAAAGTGTTAAAGGTTGAAGAAGAGATGAAAGTGTCAAAGCTTGAAGAAGAGATGAAAGTGATGAAGCTTGAATGTAATAGGGGTAGATGCATTACTATTATCAAGTTTTTGTTTTTGTGTTTCTTTGGTGTTGTTATTTGGTTTATCGGGTGTTTTTGAACAAGCATTACCAATGTCGATTGCCATAGTAGATTACGTTTGTATGTTGAAGGATGTTTAAGTGATTGTTATTCACTTTATGTATGTAAGTTGAAGAAGTTTCTTGTCATGGATGTTCAATTAAAAAGTTGTCTTCATTCAACTTGAGAAGAAAAACCATAGATAAAGATAAAGTTCATAGATATAGATTTCATTGATGATAATTCATAAACTTAACATAATAGGGAGAAATCTAATCTATTTCGATAACTTCCCTCTTGATATTAACAAAGAAGGTTACTTTCTCATTATGTTCACAACCATTAAAGCATAAGACGTGTCCCTCCCTTAGAAGGTTTGCATCAATGAAATCCTTCCACCGCAATGTTTGCGTATACGCGCCAACCTAATATATCATAGTGTATTCATGCCGCTCGTAGAAAATAACTGTAGTTTGTTTTGGAAGAAAATTTTGTATGTTAGAAGGTAGGATCTCATGACAAAATACATGAGGCATTATGAATAAGTAAACACATCAATTGAAATAAGTTTGCAAAATAACACTTACAAAGTCATCGTTGTCAACATATGATTTGGTTAGTTTCTCTCGAAGTAAATCCGCTCATCTTCACCTAGAGGCATTTTGCTATGAAATTCATTGTTTGAATGAGAAGGAATGGTGTAGGGATGAGTTGAATGGACACGATAAGCTATTTATAGGCTGATGATATTGAATGGTTATAATTCTCATTAGCCTTCCTAACTACCAATAATGTACGAATTCAATTAGATTGAATTGAATCGTCTAATGCATCGATCGAATCTTTACATGTACTGGAAGCCGCTACGTAACCGCCCACATTTATATGTACACACATGGCACAGTACACACACTGCACATTTAACTTTAGTGCTCAATGTACACACTGCCCAAATCACAGTACCACAGCTAACAGAGCACAAACAATGGACACAAACAAGTATGATTAATAAGTCATTCTAACACTTAATTAAGCAGAAAACATTAAGTCATTGTAACTGCTAATTCAAGTCTTCCAAACTGCCGAATTCATACAAAGTGTTTAATATCCAAAAACAACTTAATTTAGTAATCTAAATAATGTCTTCACTTTCATGGCCTCTTTCCTTTCATGCTAGTGGCCTTGTTGAGTTTGTCCTTCTAATCATCAAGCATGCTTCGAGTAGCATGGTTTGCCTTTGTACCTCATCTTGCCGTGCCTTGTGACGTGGTCTCCGTGACTTCGCAAGCAGATCTTATAGGCCGACCGGCTTAATGTTTACCACCAAAATTCGACTCCACTTTATTGCCGCAATAAACAAATTTGAAAATTAGTCACTTCACAACTTCACATACCAATTCCATTGTAAAGAAAATATTAAACTTACATTCGTATGTATAACCACTTTCGGCAACAAAGACTCCCATGATGATCTTTTATAAAAGGGACCTTCGGGAGAACATAGGCGGGACTAGCAACAGCTTTCTTTTCTTCGCCTTCCTCTAGGCTTTGGAGTAGCAACTTGGTTCTTCTTGGCCTTCCTCTTGGTCTTGAAGGAGCACTAGGCACATTAGGATCTTTTCTTGGCCTACCCTCGTCTTGGAGGAGTTTCGGGTACCACGGTGCTTTTTCTCCCTCGGCCTTGGGACATCGTTTGAAGTAGACGTTGTTTGAGAAGCAAAGATTGGTCCGAGAGCGCACAAGGTTTGAAAGGCATCATTAGTTTGAGAGGCGTGACGGCTTAGAAGCATCAAATGTTTGAGAAGCGATCGTTCGAGAAGCAACAAAAGCGAAATGTTCCCTTTTACAAGTAAAATGCAAAGTCATAAAAATTCGATAAAGTGCGGTCAAAGTCAAGAAAAATGGTAGAAAGGACATACCTTCCGACCTTTATTGTGGTTTTTACCTCCACATTGGGCCCATCGCATGCATGATTTTCCGTTCTTTGCTTCACTAGCCTCTTTCCTTCTTGCTTTCGAGGGCTATTTCCGACATTTTTCTAATGATTGGTGGTGCAATAGCAGGATTAGCGCATCTAAAGCCACATTGCATATTTGTCATCGGGTCGAACGTAGTGACAATAGGTTTATACAGCTCTTCTTGCTATAGTAATCATGGACATATTCAATAGGTTCATACTTCTTGTACAACATGGCACAAATGGCATGCGGACATGGTATTCCTTTTGAGCCATGACCTACAACTACATTTCTCATCGACAATATCCACTTTGGTGGACCATCAAGAATCTCAAACCCATGCTCACCATTAAACCCAATATTACAGCTTGGATTGACTTCCCCATGTTTTGTTCTAATGTCCTTAATGCCATTGGAGATATTCTTGTGTCCCAAGTGTTTGCAAAAGACCTCATCACGCTTATCCTATTCATTACCTTCATCCTAATCTCTTTTAGCATGGTTATGATGGTTGTGTCTTCAGGGCAAGATCCAAGCATTAAAGCTCTCCTCATATTATTGTTAACGATGTCACACTTAGTTTCAGTATTAAAGTATACATTACAAAAAGTGTGTTCCTTGTAGTAGAGTAAATCCTCAACATCTTCTTTCTCACCACCAAGCAAATGTAATTTGTCCAAATTTCTCCTCAAATCTGCCTCAAATGTGCTTCGAGCACATTTCCAAAAAATCGATCCTTTCGCTCCCCAATCTTTTGACTGGAATGTGTCTAGCATTACATTGCCTTTGCTCCACTTCGTAGGGCTCTATAAGCAAGCCACGAAGCCCCCGAAAAGGAACATTTAGTACCTTCTACATATAAAATCAAAGAAAGTGTAACAACATAAACAATATAAAATCAACGGTAAGTACCTTCTGCATATCCGAAATGACCGTGTAACCGGTCCCATCGCCTAAGTTCAAGTCTTCAATCAATATTTTCAAAAAAGTCCATGTGGTTTTGTTCTCATACTACAACAGCCCAAGCAATTGGCAACATCCGGTTGTTGCCATCCTTAGCCACAAAGAACTAGCTGACCCTTGCTACAACCCTTTAAGAAATAGCCATCTAACCCAATCTTCTACAACCACTCAAAAATGACCTTTTCAAGGCATCAAAACAGTCCTTAAGAAGCAAGGCCTACCAGAAGCAAAGGCCTACCATCTTCAAAGACAAATTCTCGTAGTAGACACTTTCACCACACAAGTACTTCCCGGATTTGTTTTCAATACTTCATCTCCGTAATCAAGTATTCTTTCAAACTCTTTTCTTGATCACCCATGATCTCTAGTAAAACCTTAGATCTATCTCTAACAAAATGACTGAACACCAAGTTCCTTCCTAATTGCCTTGAGTTTGTAAATTACGATGTTTATTGTTCGGTAATTTATCTTTGTAGTGGGCGGCTAGGTACTTAGAATTGCACATATAATTCCTTGTTTTGAACACATCTATGTTTAGGATAGTATGTTATGATTTGAACTTCGTCTTATAAATTAACCAAGACAACCATCCCTACGTGACCTCACCCTTGAAGGCTCATTGACAAACTTATCTATCGCTCGGGAATATCTAGTCTGCGCACAAAGATTCGAAACTCATTAACATTCGAAAATCATACCAAGCCCCATACTACCTTCTTGATCGAGTCAAACCTTATGTATTTACTTTCCCTTCTAGGTTTCAATGTTACCCCTCCTCGATCATCCTCATCGATGTACAACTATTTGCATTTGAAGGTTCATCACCACCTACCCTTCCTTCCAAACCTCTTTCATTAGGTTCTATTTCATCAAATCCTATGTCTTGTTCAACTTCACCTAAAGGAACATCATCAATGTTAGGTTGCCCCTTTTTTTCTCTTCTAGTCCTTCTCTTATAAGCCCTCCTTTTAGCCCTAAATGTTCTAACTTCCTCATGTACATCAAATCCATTATCACCATACGGACCATCAAATATTGAAACCATTCTATTCTACATCGCAACATGTATTATTAGGAAAGTCACGGTCACTACTTACTTGCTTTGCATTTTCACCATCTTCGTTCAGTTTGGGCTTGTGGGTGAATTTAGCCCAAGATATATGGAAATCGGATCCGCAGTAGTCATAGCTTCAAGTGGTGTATTTTCAAAGGGGTCAAATAAACATTTGATTCACATCGATACCCTCACCAACTTTATTAAAAGCATTACTTTTTGTTCGAAATCTGGTTTAAAATTTGGTCATCTACCAAACGAGAATTCTCCACAATGATCTTCAAACTTGGAAAGGTCAAAAATATCCTTGTTTAGTGTTGCATCTACAAGAATGTCACTATTGTGGGCTTTACCTTAAAACCACAACTTGGAATATATCCTAATTAGTCCCTAAGCTCAAAATATGACAACCTATCAACATCAACATCTAAGAATTCTCGCACAATTACTCATATCTGCACACCCCTACTTAAATCAAATACCCCACCCATAAAACCCTCTCAACGTAACATAAATAAATTACCTTAAAGTTATAAAGCAATAATACTTAACAAAACCCTTCTTACAAAGCAACAAAACTTCTCACCAACAAGCAACATCAAAGGGAAACATATGATTTTTAACAAAATGGAGCAAAAGTTACTCGTTCATTTACCTCATGGTGTAAAAAACTTACATTAACAAAAAACCCGATTCAAAACCCTAGAATGCAAGCAAATAATTAAATAAAAACCCTAACAAGCAAACTATATCAAGAGAGAAATACACTACAAAATACACAAACGAAAAAAAATCTAAAAAAAAAAGGAATGATAGCCTTTGTTTCAAAGAAACAAACTTCACCAAACTTGAGAATGCAAAAACGACCCTAGAAATCACTTATTACGCGAATTAATGTATGTGGTGGAAGATCGATTGAAAATTATCAAGGTAAACAATAAAAATGCCGTGAAAATGGAGAGAGAGAGAGAAAATGAATTTTGTTTATATATATGTGAAATGAAAAGGGAGTTAAAAATAATGCCGATTTTGTAAATTTAAACTCATACGTATTAAAAAAAATTGGGGGTCACTAAAAATCGCGTTAAATACTAAAATACCGAAAATTAAGATCTATTTTGTTAGAACTAAAATAGTAGCGACTCTACTTGAGAGAAATCCCCAGCGTGTCCTAGTCCGGCAACAAAGTGAGTTGAACATTTACGCGAAATTTTGAAACCAAAACCCCTTTTTATAAGGGGATTTTTTGCCGAATTTTTCTTTGAAACCATGGTATAAATGAAATGAAATGACATTTTGCGTAAAATTAAACACTTTTAAACAAATAAGTACATTAATCACACATTGAAGCTCGTAGGTCAACCGTATTCTACGGATCTTTAATACTAGGGTGCGTAAAACCTTCCCTAGGGAATCACTATAACTCTTACCTTGAACTTTGGTCCAAGAGATTTTTACTTAGCATGGAAAAATCTTTAAGCCCGGTTTTTCTAGTTTTCCATAATAAATTAGGTGGCGAATCAAAAAATACTAAAATCCAATTAGAGCACCAACAACTCATAGTAACTTTTATGCATTTACCTGCGTAAAAGAGAACCGTAACACCCCCTACGACGCAGGCCATCATTTTCAATGCACCTGCAACATGTTAGCAACAAAATACATCGGAAACCAGTTCACCCACTAAAGGGTCCTTTTAATCACAAAACATTTCATTCTTCTAGTTTTCTTCCCCCTCAATTTTAGCTTATTCATTTCATCACTATATAATATCTCTCACTATCTTCTCCTTTTGGCATCATCAAAAAAATATAAGGCACAACCAATAGGATACAAGTTATACTAACATGAGTCGCTAGAGTAGTATATCAAAAGAAAAAGGCAAGTGAAAGCAAGCTAGCAAGAGGTGCAGTAACATAGTAATCACAAGATAGATAGTAATTTAAACAGTACAATTATACGTTAAACGAAGTACTATTGTACCAACCGGAGGAGATAGGGAAACAGACCATCACATAGCAACACAGAACTAGACAACAAAGAAAAAGAAGGACAGAAACTGGCAAGAGTTTTCTTAGAAATGGGTTAGTGGGAATGATTTAGATCATGAAGAATCCCGTTAATTCTATCAATAATTTCACCCTGATCCTGAAGCATTTGGGGTCGGAGTTCTGCCACTCTTGCTTTCAGTTGATCCTTCAGAAGAGCATTTTCAGCTTTAGTTGTTCCATTTCTGAATTTGCTGCCTTTAGGGCTTCGATCAGGACAGATATGGTGGAACCCATTCCTTCAGTGACACATTCGCAATCTTCTAGATTAGCCGTAGAGAGTATACTCTCTGCGATTCCTAAGGTTGCTTTTTCAGTTCTCACGTTGACAAGGCCCAGTACCTTTGTCAAGAAGAAGCCATAGGGAAGACCAGGTTTATTTTCCCTAATGCTCTCCGCTTTGATCATGTGTCCGATCATGATGGCTAGTAGATTGATCAGTTCAAAGGCTGATAGAAACTCCATGAGAACCAAATGTGCCGGAGTGACGGTAACACTTCTTCCAGTTCTTGGTATGAGCACTTTGTCCACATATTCAAAAACTAGTTGATATACATGCTCAATCTCTCTTTTGAAGAGTTTTTCAGTGTAAGCTGATGATCCATTCTTAACAATCACATTTTTTAAAGAGGTATTCCAAATATATCCCTTACCCTACAAAAGTACTCCTAGAATTTCTGCCAACACTGATTCATTCAAAACAAAATCTGTCACATTCACTTGTAGGGCCAATGTGCTATTATCAAGGTGACATAGGCTTGCATATAGTTCAGCCACTTTAGTTTCGTATACGCAAGGAGCCGGTAGAGTAAAAAGATGAGTCCAATTTTGAAATTCCAACAATTCTTTCATGCCAGTCTCCTCCCCCAGACTTGTATCGATCATCATTCCAAAATGAACTTTCTATTTCGATTGGTTTTTTGACTTTTCTTTCTTATCATTTGCATTCATCGTCCTCTTAGAGGAACCTGGTTCCTTGCTCTTACTAGCCTTCTTTCTCTTTTGAGCAACAGATTGAATAGCCCGTTCCACTTCTCTCGTATTTTCTTTTGTTTTCCTTCTTTGTTTTCTTGTATCAGCGTTCTACCAGAGATTTGTTTGTGCACAGAGTGTAGTAGTTTATCTCCATTAGAGTGAACTTTTGTACCTAAGATTTCTTTTAAGGCACCTGATATTTCAACGCAGTCTTCTGAGGGGCCAGTGCTACCACTTTCCACAGTTATCCCCTCATCTCTTTCACTCGATCCTTTTGACGAAGAGTTTGATGTTTATAGCTATGAATTTTCATCACTATCAATGGAGTATTATTGTTGACTTGAGTAAAACAACTCGGATAGAGATGGGGATTTTCCCCAAGTTCTACGATTACCGGCTTCAAGAGAAACGGAGTCGTTGGTATTTTGGTCTGAGGAGGTTGGATTATATGAGGATGATGAAACATGAACCATTTTGCTTTGGTTAGAAAGCGGTCTATCACACTAGGCAGTATTTAGCAAAGGGAAAGAGGTGTGAACCAGAGAAGGCGTTATGTAAGAGAGAGATTGGCGGTCAAGTGTTTTTTTTCTTTCTTTCTTGAGAAAAACGAGAGAGCCTATAGTTGCTATTATTGTATCAGAGATGACTGTTCAGAGTGGATATAAGAGATGGGGGATTGGTTCAGAATTGAAGCGTCGATCTAAGGGATTCATTGTTTGAATTTTGAAGTGGGAGACGCTTGACCGACTTGGTACTATAAGCAGTTAAAAAAACATATAGTGCTGAGAGAACTACTAGCCTGAGTCATAGAGAAGCCGGGTCTCTGGATAATTTGACAAAGGTTTGAGCGTAATTCAAAACTTGTCATGCAATCGTGCACTTTCCATGTGGGCATACCCCCTTTTCTGTCACATCCACCTTTTGACCCAGCATTTTTACATTTTGCTTTGTCGTCTTACTTATCTTCCTTCTTGCTTCCCTTGGAGTGATTGAATTTTGAACTGCATCATCTGATATTAAGATGTGTCCTTCCCTTTAGATGACAAAGACACACATCCTGTCGTGAAGGCTTTGAGGAAAGACTTCTCAAGTTAAATCAGGAGATTAATTAACTATTTTCTTTCTTCTCTTTTCCCTCAGCCTACACATGATATCAGTTTTTGGATTTGGAAACCCAAACCTGTTTGGGTCTCTTATAATTATAGAAGGGATGGATCAGGTTCCTTTTTGCCCAAACGGGCAGCACATTCCCTTTCTCCTTCCGTGATCCTTTCTTTTGATAGCCATTTCCTTTTGTACTCAAGCTTACTCTCCTTTTGATAAACTCTCTATTCCTTTGAATCGATTCAATTCTTGCTTTGCAAGACTCCTTGTAGTGACTTGCTTGTCCACAATGGATGCACAAATAATTTTCAGGGGTGGAGACATACTTGCTGTGAGGATTGTAGGGGGTCTTCTCTTTCATAAAACCAATTCATTCTTTATCACTTCCCTTACTTTTGCACATGGAAGTGATCACATCAGAAGACCAGGTCCACTTAAGAGCTCTATCAAGATCAAACTTGATTCTATTCAGTATTCCTTTAAGTGCATGCTTCTCTCAATCTCAGTAGTGAGACTCAGTTTTTCCTTTTTGAGCTCGTCTTAGAGCTCCAAGTGAGCTTTATGGCTTCGCCCTTTCCTTTAAGATGCCTTTGCATCCCTTTTCAGTTCCCCTTCCAGCATAATATTCAGCTAATTGGTCTCGTCAACTTGTTCCCTCATCTTTCCAATTGACACCACATATTGTCTCTTTTGAGTTTAGAATCACTGATTTCATGAACGAGTGCACCTTTCTCAGCGATAAGGGCATGATATGCATCAATTAGCATGCCTGACAGTGACCTGTGTCTATTTTGAGAGTAAGCTTTCAGGTTCTTCTTTACCTCAAAAAATTACCTCTGCGTCTTCATTACTGTCATCACTATCATCTGAGTCTGATTTTGGCATGAGTGAAAAAATTGACTCATACTTAGAGGCTTCATTTTTTATGACCACCATTGATGTGCCCCTTTTGTCATCTTCTTCTTAAGACTCACTGAAGAGTCCCTCAACGCAGCAAGTGCTTGTTTTAGTATAACATCTACAGCTTCCTTTTTTTTGAGATTTTTATTAGGAAACTGGTTCCTCCTTGCAATTCTGTCATAGCTGTCCTGCTTGTTTAGAGGACATTCTTTAGACAAGTGACCGAGTCTTCCACACCTATGGGCTATGGCAAAAATATTTATTTCCTTTGAGATTTTTGCTGAAGCTTCCCATCTTTAGGATTCCACCAGTTCTCCGAATCAATTTGTAGAATCTCCGTGTGAGATATGCCAACTCTGATTCGTCGTCACTTGAGTCTTCCCTAGCCACTTTGAGAACTAGGTTTCTTTCCCTTTTGATTTCATTCTTTTCTTCCTTTTTCATAGACATCTTCATCTCATATGTCTTAAGGTTTCTGATAAGCTCATCGACGGTCATCGTGCTGAGATCTTTGGCTTCGGAGATGGCATTTACTTTGCTATCCCAGGAATCAGGTAACACACCAAGCAACTTTCTTACCAGTTTGGTGGTTGCGATGATTTCTCCCAGAGAATAAAGCTCATTTATAATAGAGGTGAATCTAGTATGGATATCATGAATAGATTCTCCCTCTTTCATTTTGAACACTTCATACTGTGTGGTGAGCAAGTCGATCTTGGAGTTCTTCACCTGTGTTGTTCCTTTATGGGCAGTTTGAAGAGCTTCCCAGATCTTTTTAGCAGTTGAGCAAGCTGAGACTCGATTGTATTCATCAGGTCCTATTCCACACACCAGGATCATCTTGGCTTTATAATTTTTCTCCACTGCCTTCCTGTCAGCATCATTGTATTCTTTCCTTGTTTTGGCAGTGGTTTTTACACCATCTTCACTTGTGTGTACTGGAATATAGGGGCCATCATAGATGATATCCCACAGCTCTGAGTCTTCAGCCATGATGAACCACCCATAGTATTTTCCGTTAAATCTGGGTGGCCTGGTGAAAGATTGACCTTCTTCCATATTGGTTGGAGCAGACATTTTACATATTCTTTCTAGGTATTGATCTTTTAGAAAGAATTTGCTCTGATACCAAATGATAAAGGCTATTTACATATTCTTTCTAGGTATTAATCTTTTAGAAAGCGTCCACCAAACACAATATGCGTCCACCAAACACAATATCTGTTTACCGGTTCCCTTTCACAATTTACAAAGACAGAAGGCGAGATTTTAGCATGAAAAACTCCTTGCTCAAGGGATTAAAAATCATGACCTACCCTGGTAGGATTTCACTTCACTAACCGAGCAACTTCACATTACAACCTATTGTAAGCTAGGAACTAACTCCCATAATCTCTCAACCCTTACAATAGTAGCAACCTAGGAACTAACTCCCATAGTCCCTTAAACTTTGCAATACTCTGATTGCAAATACCTCCACTTGACTAACTTTAGCCAAGGAAACTAAGGTCGACTACGTCTTAGCCGGACCCCAACTAATACACCTTACACTAACACTAGCCAAGCGTACAACTTAATTGATTGAAAGGTAAACTGCCTAACAACTACTAAGAATTTGAAATACCTACAAAAACTTCCTTTTGGGAAAAATAGGTTTATAATTTTAGCAGAACAGAACAAAGACTTACAATAACATAAAGAACTTAGACTAAATCTGTATCTGGATCTGGTTATTCAGTTTTGCAAGTGACTTGTTTTTGTGATCACTTGAAATCTTATGACGATAGATTTTGCCTAATTTAGTTTAGGTTTTTCGAGCGATACCCAATATGTTGCAACATGTTGTATATATAGTGGGAAGCATATGGGACGGATAGGGACCACTCATTCAAAATTTGACCTAAAGCATGGGCCAGCTCAACTGCTATACTTGTGTGCAATGAGTAGCTTGACTTTACAACTGTCTCTGCTTATCATGTAAGATGCACAGAGAGCATATTACAGGCCAGGTCTTTATCTGGTTCTGAATCAGTTTGACAATCATCAAAACACGAATACACTTAAGCTTATCAAAATGGTTCAAGAATTGCTAAACCAAGGCCTGATTCAGCAAAGTTGTAGCCTTTTTGCCTCACCAGTATTGCTAGTAGGCAAGAAGGATGGGACATGAAGGATGTGCGTTAGTTACAAGACCTTGAATCAAATAACCATTAAGGAGAAGTTTCTTATTCCACTTATTGAAGAATTGTTAGGTGAGTTGGGAGGGTCACAAATGTATTCCAAACTGGATCTTAGATTAGGTTATCATTAAATAAGAATGGCCCCAGCTGATGTGCATAAAACTGTATTTAGAACCCACTCTTGACACTATGAATATCTAGTTATGTCATTTGGGATAACTAATGCCCCTTCTAGTTTTCAAGGGTTAATGAATCGTATTTTCCAAAGCCATTTGAGGAAATTCATAATGGTATTCTTTGATGATATCCCGATTTTCAGTACGAATTTAGAGGAATACTAAGATCATCTTATAATTATATTTGATCTTCTTACCCAACATCATCTGTTTGTGAAGAGGTTTAAATGTATTTTTGTTGCTTCTAAGATAGAGTACCTTGGTCACTTCACATCAGCCCAGGGGGTGGAAACTGATCCTCAGAAAGTCCAAGTTGTTAATGATTGGCCCTTACCTAAGAATATTAAGCAACTTAGGGGGTTCCTTGGACTAGCAGTATACTATAGAAAATTTATAAAAGGATATGGTAAAATCAGTAGACCTCTTATAGACTTGTTAAAAAAAAAGACAGTTTTAAGTGGATAGCTCAAGCAATTGATGCTTAACAGAGTTTAAAGGATACCTTGACCACTGCCCCAATATTGGCTTTGCCAGACTTCACTTAACCTTTTGTGGTTGAAACATATGCATGTGAGTTTGGCATAGGTGTTGTGTTGATGCAACATAGCAGACCTATTTCTTATTTGAGTAAGGGATTGGGAGGCAAGAACCTAGTATTATCTGTCTATGACAAAGAACTGTTGGCTCTGGTATTGGCTGTCACAAAATGGGGTTAGTATTTAGTAGAGGCTCATTTCACTGTCAGAAGTGACCAACAAGCCCTCAAATTTTTGCTTGCACAAACATTGCATACTGGATCTCAGCTTAAGTGGATCACCAAATTGATGCAATATGATTTTGAGATTGAGTACAAGAAGGGTAAAGTGAATAAGACTACTGATGCTCTAGCTAGACTTCCAGCTGTGTAATTGGTTGTATTGTCCCTTTCTACTATGAGAATTGATTTGCTTCAAGCTATTATGGATAGTTGGGCATTGGATGACAAGCTGCTTGAGCTTATTAAACAGTTGGAAGCTCAAGAAGATACAGATAAAGGGTACAATTTTGTGAATGGCTAGTTAAAAAGGCATGGCAAGTTTGTTGTTGGTCCTGATATGAATCTTAGAAGAGAACTGCTACAACTCTGGTATGATTCACTTTTTCGTGGTCATTCAGGCATGGATCATACCTGTAGAAGGTTATCATCACTTTTTTATTAGAAAGGAATGAAGTCTGAAGTCATGACATATGTGAAGAATTGTGCTATTTGTTAGTGAAGTAAAAGTGACTCAGCTGCTTACCCTTGTCTTCTTCAACCTTTAAAGATTCCAACTGTGGCTTGAGGAAGTACCGGTATGGATTTCATTGAGGGTTTGCCAAAGTCCAAGGGCAAATCTGTGATATGGGTGGTGGTTGATAGGTTGACTAAATATGCCCATTTCTTTGCACTGTCACACCCTTATTCAGCTGCTGATATTGTTAAATTCTTTATGCATCATATTTTTAAACTTCATGGGATGCCTGAGGACATAGTCTGTGATAGGGATCCAATTTTCACTAGTAAGTGATGGCAAGAACATTCTCTATTCAAGGTGTTACATTGAACACATCTACTGGTTACCACCCCAAGTCAGATGGCCAAACTGAGGTGGTAAATAGGTGTCTTGAAACATATCTTAGATGCTATTGCTCTGATTTACCAGTTGATTGGACTCAATTCCTTCCTTCTGCTGAATGGTGGTATAATACGTCTTTTCATTCTTCCATCCAACTCACCCTTTTTAAGGCCTTGTATGGTCAACCTCCCCTTTATATCTTCCATACATTGCTGGTGACTCTGAATTTCCTGAGATAGATAGGGGCATGGTGACTAGAGAGTTTAAGTATCAGTTGCTTAAATTCCGTCTTAATAGAGCTGAACAAAGAATGATTGCTCAAGCTAATAAGAGGAGGTCTGATAGACAGTTTTAAGAAGGTGATTGGGTGTTTTTGAAACTTCAACCTCATAGACAAGTCACTATGTCTAACCATCATTTCAACAACTTGTCTTCTAAATATTATGGTCCTTATAAGATTCTCTAGAAAGTTGGTAATGTTGCTTATAAGCCATCCCTTCCACTAGAGTTACTCTTGCATCCCACCTTTCATGTTTCCTTATTAAAACCTTGTCATGCTATTCCCAATCAAATTTCTCACCCTCTTATTGTTAACCTTTCTAGTCCTTATTGTCTCACTCCTATTAGAGTCGTGGATAGAAGAATGATTCAAAAGGGGAATAAGGCAGTACCTCAGGTGTTGATTGCTTGGGATCAATTATCGGATGATCAGGCAACTTGGGAAGATTTCCATGCTTTGAAGTTGAGGTTTCCTTTATTTGTTCCTCGAGGACAAGGAACATTTTAACAGAGGGGTACTAATGTGTTTTGGAAATATTATGTTATGGGGAGTAATACTTTCAGCTTGAAGATGAGTACAAAGGGGAATGATGAGAGTTAGTTACACGTGGGGTCCAGTTATTTATATTCATTTATGTTTTAAAGTTTAGTCCTTCATTTAAAATATGAAGAGTTGGGTTAATTTGCAATTAACCTTTTTATATTTCTAATTTTTCCTTTCAGCCCTTAGTCCTTTTAGGACTGTATATGTATTTACTTTCTCCATTTTGCTGGTTATGAATGAGAATCTTAGCTTATTACTTGTTTTCTCTGTAGCTAGCTTTATTTCCTCTTTGATTTCTACTCGAATTATCTCAATTCGTATCAGTATGTGTGTACTTTGAACATTCTAGTGTGGCCACTTTGGCGACTAACAAACTATATAAAAACATAATCACACACATATGATAAACAATAAATGGCTGATGTTGATTTAATGATCAAAATACGTTAATTAGCCCAGGACAAAATTACTTTATGACCTAAAGTAAACAGTAATGAGTCCAATTCTAATCCATGACAAAATTAATTTAAAATCATATCTTTATGGGCTTAAAACGTTGGATAGAACACTTTTCTTTTTATGGCGTCCACAGAGAAACTCAAATGAATATATATGTAATACTTTAAATGGATACCCAAAAAAAAAAATTTAAAAAAAGGAAAAAAACTTAATCAAGAGACCAAACATTAAAAAGTATTACTTCAAGGATCTCGTTGCTTTAGTTGAGATTATTGAATAATATAGTCCCACAGGTTTCCATTCCCAGTATAAACAAACACCAGTAAATTCCCTTAAGACCTTTTATTAGCCAGTCATCAATTGTTTTATATTAATTTACAAACAACTTAATAACTTTAAGGAAACCCTAAGAAAATATTATAAGTCAGCCTCCTAAACATTAAACAAGCAAGATTTGTTGTCTATATAATAAAACAACATGCTACGCATACAATTTAGTCGGAATATAAACATGCGGTTTCCGGTAAGGACGAGTCCCAAAAGTCTTCTGTTCATCTTCATCATAAAACCTTTTCTTATTTTAATTAGTTCATAAGGCAATTTAATAAAACAATAGAAGCCGGAAACCTTTAAGCAGATTATTACAAATTAAACGGTGACCATAAAAGTAGTTCAATGTTTCCGTTAACACGATAATACATACATCATTATATAGGTTTCCTTACACAAAGATTATATCCAGGCTCTGATATCACATGTAAGATTAACTTTAATGCATACATGATCTTGAACACAATAATCTTATATGGAGAGAACACTAAAAACATACCTGATGTGGAAGACATTATCACGAAAGCGGAACCGTTACTTGTAGAAATTGGTTTCTACCTCCTTACCCTAGTCTTACGTTACTACAGCCGTCAGTGATGGAAAAAGTATATAGAATAAGTGATAACCCTGATGAGTGGAGTGAGGACCAATTTATAGGGGTTGTGACTTAATACGATACGTCCATGTAACCGATCAAATGGATGTGATTTATTCTTTATTAAATATTAATTATAGGCTTTACATTAATTGGGACATATAAAAATAATAAAAGTCTAAATTATCAAGACGTTCGGTTTATATTGGTAGGAGTTCGGTTTACTTATTTCTTCATCATCAACTCCTCGAAGCTCCTATGGTCTTTTGGTATTCCTTTTTCGATAATTGATGCCGATATTGAAAATTCAGATTCATCTATTTTTTGTCTCTCTGTTCTATGGTAAGTGTGCAAGTATCAATTTTTTTTTTTTCCAATTTTACCTTTCCTAACTTAGATATTGCTGTCTTCTTCTTTGTGCTGAGTCTCCGCATCTTTCCGAAAGAACCCGTACATGATTTCAAGTTCAAGGTTTGCTTCACCTAGCTTGTTTTCTTATCTCTTTGTGTCTGTCTCATCTAGTTAAGTATTTACATGGTTTTCTATTCATACTAGTGTATCATACCGCGCCTTGCGCGGTCTTCAAAAAATAAAACTTAGTTAATTATCGATATCATAATCTTCATTTTAAAGAAAAAACTTTGCTAATTAATCAAATATCTTTCATGATTCTTCGAATATCCTACATAAAAATATCAAGTTAACCATGAACGGCCCATTTAAATCACACACACATATATATATATATATATATATATATATATATATATATATATATATATATATATATATATATATATATATATATATATGTCTCATCATAAGAAAAATAAAATAAAAAATTTAAAAAGATTTCGCTTCTTCCTCCAAGATCCTTAGTTTTATCGTATCATTTTGTTTCTTTTGAAGATGACCCTTATATTTAATCAAAATTGACATAATTCTTTCATTAGTCTAAAATAATTTTTTAAAGAAAAGTAAAAAAAAGTGAAGGACAAAAATAAAATGAAATGAGAAAAAAGGAAAAAAAAATCAATTCACGGTCCTTGTTTTTTTACACCTTGTTTGGATGGTAGTTACATATTATTTCATAATGTGTCGATTGTTTTGATGAATGCACTATATAGATAAATTATATTGTTTACGTCATTATATAATACAACACATCAATAATTTATAGGATAAACCTACAAAAAAGAAGGGGTACGGGATAAAATTATTATAAAAGAAAAAGATAGGGTAAAAGAAAATATAGGTTATTAGATAATAAACAAAGACAAATTGAGAAGAAAAATAAGGTAACAACACGATCACACCAAATCAGTCATTACATAAATGAGACTTTTTGTCATCACGTAAAGATAGATTTGACGATACGATAAAATAAAATTTAAGTAACAACAAAAATAAATATAGTATTTAAACCAACAATACAATAGGTAACAACCATCCAAACAAGGTGTTATTGTTATTGAACTTGACTCCTAATTGATGAAAGTTAACTAAAATTTACCAATTTCTATTGATGTTAAGGTACACTTCACTATTCAACTACTTAAGAAAAATCCTACCTTATGCCCATGTTGATTACCCAAAAAAAAATGTATATAAGATAAGATAGAGATTTAGAGATTATAACTCAACTCTAATCAATTTGAACTTGATTAGTAGCAGATAAGATTACATACAACAACATAATCACTAAGCCTAAACCAACCTTAAGAGATGTCGAGTTGAGGAATCCTTTCTTATATCGTTGACATCATCAAAAAAACACACATTTCATGAGAGAAAAACATATGATTCACTAATCTCTTTCTAAATTTTAATGCTCTCATTTTAGCCGATCACATCATCCTTTTTCTCAAACACGGAAACCTTCGTAAAGAAGATTAAATAAGATCAACATGAGTCTAGAATATATAAAAGAACGAAAATGAAAGCAAATTTGGAGAAAAAAAGAAAGGACAAATAACTTTTTGCATAACATGTAAAGATTATAGTGACTTCCAATAACCAGGCTAATTGAAATCGTTTAATTTTTGCATCTTTGCTTGGGACATAAAGGGAAAGATATAAGAGCTTTGCGTTGAATTAATCCCCATAAAAGCTGCAAAGGGAAAGCTCAAGAACCGGAAAACCATAATCTATTACTCTTCCTATATAAGTGGTAAGAAAAATCCGTTACATGTATTTTCATGATATTATTAAATATTAATAAAATTAATTAGAGAAGGGGAAGGAGACCAAAGCCGCAGAAGTCTCCCCAGATTTCATATTGAAGTCACTTAAAACCACAAGAATGGTAACCTTCCTGTCATATTAAATTCAGTGCTTTTCATTTGTCCATTATTGAGCACAATAAGTAAGAGATAATTAGACTATCTCATTTTATAATTTCAGAAAAGGTTAATAAAAGAGAAAAAAGATAAAGCATTCTGTAGCTAGAGAGGTGTCGCATCAATTTGCGACTTTATATTATATATATATATATATATATATAGATTATGACAGATTGAGTTCAAAAGAATGAAATGTAACAAAAAGTGTGCTAATCTGAGGGCAGGACCATTGCCTTTTTAGTTTTATGTTTGTCATTTTACCTCCTAATCAACCATTGAAGCACTTTTGGCCTAACAGAAGAGAACAAAAGTGGTCGTCAATAACCGACATATAGTCATTCTCGATTATATCCATCAATTTCCTTATTTCGGATCATAGAATAATAACCAAGAGCAAATTTAAGCAAGGTTATAGTTAGCACATACTGTTAGAGTGTTTGTCGTGAAGAAACGATAATGTTCTACAACAAAAGAGAAAAGGACCATCTGATATGTATGTGACAAAGGATAATATATAGTTTCTATGATGGTAAGCCCCAAATCTTACAAATTATATCATAAACGTTAGAATTTACGCTTTGGCCAAATACATAAATAGCCCCTTAAACTTGACACTATTTTTCATTTTGACACCTTATCTTTACTTAGTACCTATTGAGCACTTAATGTTATTCAGATTTGTGCCTGTTGAACCCTTTAAAACTAACCAGTAAAATAATAGAATATGTGAACTTCACCTGCTATGACATGGCTAAAATGACGATTTAAAAAATGCCACGTGGCACCACTTCTCCACCCCCTCAATCGTTTTCTTCACCCTTCCTCTTCCCCTAAAAATCAAATCTTTTTCAGTATACAATTACTATGACATTTTCCTCTGCATAATTTTATTTGTATAGACCATCCTTGTATTTAATATATATGCTGGAATCATCAAGCAAATCCGTAACTGTAAGATTTCCAAAAATAATGTGTAAGGTACGATTTCGGTTGTTGCCGACATGAAATCGTGAATCCCTGTTCTCTAATTTTTCCGACATCGAAGTTGTGAATCACGAATTCCTTATATTTTCATCTTATTTATGAATTTAAGAATAATGCTTATGACTTCATATTCATGAGAAAAAACTCAAAAACCTAGCAAAAATAAACGTCGTTCATGCCTCAAGCCTCATACCACCAAATCCAAATGTCACCCTATTTTTTAATCTCCCATAAGCTTCGAAAATAACTCCACTCAACCAAAATCTTTTCAAGCCAGAAAGTGAATTAGTCGTTGATTGGGTTGGGTTTGGATCCGAAATGACGATGATTGGTGATGGGGTGGCCGGTTGATGGTGGCAGGGAGAAAGCAGGAGGAAGGGGAAGGGTGGTTATGGTGGCGAGAAAGAGATGGAGGAAGAAGAAAGATAAAAATAATTAAAAACATCTTCTTTTTTTGGCTTTTCACGATCTGAAGAGAAAGTGTGCTGCACTCACTTTGCCACATTGGCAGTTTGAGTCTAATGGGTACAGTTCAAGTTGTTTGAGTCTAATAGGTACAGTTCAAGTTTAGATTAAGTGTTCAATAGGTACAAAGCAAAGATAAGGTGCCAAAATGAAAAATAATATCAAATTTAAGGGGTTGTTTATGTATTTGGCCTTACGCCTTTAATGAGCTGCAAACGCCCGAGATAGTTTAATTACTTTTAACAATATGCAAATTATGAAAACTCATTTCAAAGGGGTTGCAGTGGGGAACACTTGGGAGGACATATGCAAGCTGTTTGACCTCAAACTAGTGGAAATATGCTACAAAAGAGTGTTATGGATGAAGCCATCTATCCCTTTCGTCAAAGTCAACAGTGATGGAAGCTGCATAAATGGCAATTGTGGAGGAGGAGGAGGAGTGAGGGACTATACTGGAAAAACGTTGATGGCATACAGCCTTTCACTTGGCCAAGGAAATAGCAACTGGGCGGAGGCTCATGCTTTGTTGTTTGGACTGAAATGGTGTATAGAGCAGGGTATGTCGTTCATTGTGGGAGAAACTGACTCTTTACTCATACAGAAGTGCACTCAAGACACTGGACAGTTCCATGGAGAATTGCTGAAACAATCTCAAAGATCCAAACACTGATTCAGGGGAGAGGAATTACCATTCAACATTGCTTTCGGGAAGCCAATCAAGTTGCGGACAAGTTAGCTTTTTTAAGTCATCAACTGCAAGAGACACATCCACACTAGTTTTGATATAATGCCAAGACAAATCAAAGGTTTACTTAACATCGATAGATGGCAACTACCAATTAATTCCGAGTCAGGAGAAAAAGACCGTGTGTGCTTAGATTGGAGCCACCATGACCCTTTTAGCTTTATTACCACTGTAGGGTTGGAACTGATGTTGTTTTTAGACTCATTTTCCTCAAATTAGTAGGGATTGATTGCTTGCATCAAACCCACAAGGTGTTCTAGAGGGCCAGGCTATCCCCTCCCTCTACAAACTGTAACTTTTCGACAAAGTGGTAATAAAATTGTGACTCGGAATTAAAAAAAAAAAAAAAAAAAGTCATCCGGCTACTGTTATACTTTATATTGGGGTTTTGCATTAGAAAAATTCAACATACTTTATTCATCTATTACTGTCCAGGTAGAACTAAAAGTGAGGGATTAAAAATAAGCCACATATGATATGTTCAGAAGTGGAACACCCTATAATAATACAGGTAAACAACATCTCATCATGATCAATTTTACAATTAGAAACAATTATGGCAATGATGTGACCTAGGTACTTTTAACATTATTTTTTGTGCGGATTGCCCTTCTTTTGGGGTGGTCTTTAATTTTTACAAACTGTAACTTTTCGACAAAGTGGTGATAAAATTGTGACTGATCTTTAATTTTTATCCTTTGCTTAATATCCATCTAGATTCCAGGTAAGTGAGGGATTAAAAAATAAGCCACATTTATGTCCAGAAGTGGAACACCCTATAATAATACAGTAAAAAAAAAAAAAATTGCAATGCAGAGATTTGGATTTGCAAAGCAGAATTTTGCTTTCAAAACTCTGCCTTAAGGTAAAATTTTAGGACAGACTTTTTTAAACTTTGCTACAAAACTCTGCCTTGTGAATTTCCAAACAAAATTCTGCTTGCAGACCTAACTTTGACCCGAATAGGCCTAACTTTACTACAAAACTCTGCCTTGTGATTTTTTTTTTTATTGAGTCGAGATTCAAATTCCAAACCTAAAGGATATTAGACGAAGGGCAAAAATTAAATATCACCAATTTAAGGGGCAAAAATTAAAGAACACCCCAAAATAGGGGCATTCCTGCGAATTTGCCCAACATTATTAACATCAAGTAATCCTGGGCTCTGTACGTGTGGGGCACATGCATCTTAATGAATCTGGGGAAATTTGCAGAATCCAATTGTACCAAGTAATTATGCAAAGCATCCCAAAATTGACCACCGCTGAAAAGGTAAACTGTTGGGCCTGTCCTCTGGCCACATTGATGATCAAGTGAACCGAATGCTAGAGCGTGGCGACAGGTGAACTGATAATTTGCTTATTTGCAACCTAATTTTACTTCTGACTATTTAACTATTTTACATGACGTGTTCGTTCATGCAGATCAAAAGTGATGAAGAAGTATACAGCCATAGATTAATGGAACACACAACTAAGGTCTCTTTACCAAACTGTTGGCAACAGAGTATGTTAAGATTTCTCCCATCTAAAAGAAGTGATTATAGTGTGGAACTTACCATAGGATGTACAGAGGAGAGGATTCTGAACTCAAGATTTATGGAACTCAAAACAATAGAAGTTTAGCTGCAGTTCTTCGACGACTTGTAGTAGGAGATATTTCAGTATGAACTTAACAGTTCAGGATTGTTTAATTTCGGTAATTTAGTTTTCCTAATAAAATTAAGGGTTGATTATACTATACACCCCTGTACTATGACTCAGTTACGTACTATGACTCAGTTACGGATAAACACCTGTATATTAAAATCAAACACTTACAACCTGTATACTATGAAAATCCTACGCTTACACCCCTATGATGTATATCCGTAACTAAATGTATTAAAATTTAATCACCAAAAGACAAACTAAAACTATGAATAAGATGTTTTTACAAAGTTACTTTTATTAAATTTTAAAAAGAAGATAAAAAATTTATTCATGCCTTTGATTAAATTAAAAAGAAACATTTATCGTATAAAACTCATAAAAAGGAAAATGAACATTTTTTTTATATTAGTTTATTATTTGTTCTTCGCTTTAAAATTCTCTTAAATATGCTTAACTAGATGGTTTTATTTGTGTAGTTTCATTAAATAAAAACTTCAGAACTAATTAGAAAAAGGATAACATAATAGGGGTTGTAAGTGCAAGATTTTCATAATATAGGGATGTAAGTGTATGATTTTAAATTACATGGGGTCTGTGTGTAATTGAGTCATAGTATAGCGGTGTTTAGTAAAGTTAACTAAAAATTAAATAGAACGTCTTCTCGTAAGCCTCATCCAAATAGTGTAGTTATATAAAACGTTGTTCCCTTGTAAATTTTATACACTGATTATTATTCTTTTATATTTCAAGTTGAACGTTGAAAAGTTGGACACAATCAGTAGAGAAACATAGTAAATGCAGTCATTGTCTAACTAGATATTCTACGACTTTTGTGAAGTTTATTGGGATAGTGATTTTATGAACAACTTACAGAGTTTCAATGGAAAAAAGGGGGTAGAGAAAACATATTATTCTATATGCAATTGCTTCTATGGAAGAAACTAGAAAGAAAAACTATATGAATAATAGAAAATATATTCTATAATCTTTGTGGAGTATAACGAGTATAACGTAAGTTTTAAATTTCCTTTTCATATTTCTCTACCACATACTTATTATCCTTTTAAATGAAGCTTCCTTGGCCGCAGCGAATTTTGACAAGTAACTAGGAATTGTTCAATCATTGAGGTGACACCAAACCTTTATAAACATATGTTTCATTTATTTTATATGAGATGATACTATTTCCTTTTTTTAATTCATCTAGAAAGAATAACTTTTGAAATAATTTAACTTTAAAGTTTTCAAATCTAATGACGAGATTTGTTAAAAACTTATTCTATTAAATATCACAAATTACAAAAAAATAAAAAATAAAAAACATTCTTTATTTTTTAAATTTTGCGTCCGATTAGACAAATTCGCACAAAATAGAATGGAAGGACTTCATTTTGAAAAAAGTCATTGACTGCATCTCATGATTGTAAGCCAGTCTTGGCAATGTCTACAAGTATGACAACTTAAACAACCTATCTCATTTGATATACTAACATCCCTAATCTAATTTGTTATTTATAAGTTAAATGGTGAAAAATATCAAGTCACTTATGTTACATGATTCTATTAAAAATATCTCCATAAAAGTATCAAGTCATTTATGTTACATGATTCTATTCTAAGGCCCGGTGAGTCCAGTCACAACCCAACACTCCAAGCAAAAGCCGTTGTTGAATCGGCTACAGAGTCATCCAACACTCAAAACACCAATCAGTTTTTTTTCTATTTTACTTTGTATCATATTATCTAATTTGACATGAAATATAGAATGTTGATTGATTTATATAATAAAATAATGATTATGAAAGATAATATTAAAATGGGGTTGAGAAAGGTGCAACACTGTATCGAATTCAGACTAATCTGTTGAACTTAAATGCGAAAAGTTATATATAAGTACATGGTGTCAAACGTTTTCGGAAGTCACAAAATAGAAAGAACGTGACATAAATTTAATGGACGGTGTATAATACCAACTCGGCTTTAAATAAGATTTTCCCAATATTTGTAAAAATAAAATTATTATGTAGTTTTTATATTCCAGCGCTGTGGTGGTGAATTATTTATTTACCCACATACTATATACTCTCAAACGAATTCTTGAAAGAGGTGAATGTTCAATTTAAAATAAATGGTGTTATTTGGAGAAGACTAGATAATCTGAGTACCGTTCCTCTTATGTGAAAAATAATGTAATATGCTGTAAATAACGAGTCCAATAAGAAAATTAAAACCAGGAACTATAGTCTATAAAGAGAGATAATTAAGTAAAATAAAATAAAATAAAGGTAGATAAGATTGAGCAACACAAAATATTTTATGGTAAGTATCAGAATTCTCATTACCTCCTTAGAGCAGTCATAATCTATAAATAGTAAAATCATTAGTGTACCTACTATGATTATATGGATATGCATGTTGCGACTCAAATATTGTCAGCTAAATCTTTTGCTATAGTAATATAAACTTCTTTTTTTTTTTTTTTTTTGTCTTTTCTTTTATCTTCTTTTGCCCCACCCACTGGCTAGGAAGATCATGATGGAACTTCATAATCATCGTTTTTTAAGCTAATGAATCCATTTCTAGTCTGACCCAAAAAAAAGATTGAAGAGTTTTGTTGTCCTTTTTGGGCATTTTATCCATTTATAATTTGAAATTTGGGCTTTTGAACGTAGTTGTCACGACCCAATTTAGCTGAGTCGTGCGGGCACCTACCTTACCCACCTCGGTAAGCTAACTCTCAACCCAACGATTTTAAAAACGTAGATAAATGACTAAATAAGCGGAAGAGAATTGAATCATGTAAGTCTGACGATAATAATATAGAACAAGTGCGAAAATGAGAAAATACACCCCAGAGTCTGGTCTAATCCATACAAGAGCATCTAGCTAGAATATACAAGCCTGGAAATATAATAATACATCAAGTCTATATATGTCTCAGAATGGAAAAGTAAGACATAAATAAGAGGAGTCTTAAAAGCAGCGAACGTCTCGTGCTCACCCGGTAGATTCTAAGCTGTACAGATAGCGACTATCAGCCACGGGAGACGGAAGAAGATCCAACCTGGAACTCTGCATTCGTAAAAGAATGCAGCAAGTGCGAGTCGATACAAAACCACGATGCGGGTAGGTATCACGGGCCGACTAAGTATAGCTAACATAATTCAGACAATAAAGCAAGATAAGCAGATAAATTAACAAGTATAAGTCAACCACAAATAGAACCAAGAACACGTCATCACCTAGGTGGAAGCATCTAAACCCAAGTGTGCCAAGTCTCAATATATCCAATCCGAACCCAACACCACAAGTAAATCACCAGATCATCACAATATAAGCCATAATGCAATGCAATGTAATAATGTAAGAATGTAAATGCAATGCAATGTTGTGTACACATGTACTCCGGATGGAAGTATCGACGTCCTGGTAGCACAACCCATAGTGGACCCGCGAAGTCCATGTACCTCACTCAATTCACGATTCTGGGACAACCATCGCATATCGGACTCTCACATCACTCGCACACAATCCACGATTCCAGGACAACCATCGGATATCGGACTCTCACATCACTGAGCCCAGCTCATCACAGTGTTTCCTCAAATATCATCAATGTATCAACAGTATATCATGAAGGATGAGAGTGCGTGCAATGTATGATTCAACATCAATAATCAGATCAATATGACAAGTACCAAGCATGCGTACGCCAACAATATCATGAAAGACTACACAAGTCATATAGAACACTCTCTTCGTAATAAAATGTCAACACGTGAGGTACCACAATGTCATGAACAAGATATATCAATAGTCTCTAATATCTACTCTTACCACGCGGCGTCAAGCCAATAACAATAGAGCAATCAGGTCACAACACAACGGGGTGGCTAGCCCCAATCACATAACAGGGCCTAACCTAAGACAATATCCAACCCAACTTCATACCCGAAGGTTTACATGCTTTCTTCGACAATATCATATAAATATATGCTTCGCTACACGAAGTCTCACTAAGAGTAAGCCATAACCTACCTGGATGGCCGAACAACAATAACACCGCAGTCACTCCTTAGCCTTCCCCTTCCGCTGAGCCTCAAGATCAAAAAAGTCTAGGCATATTCGAAATCTAGATTAGAAATCATGAAGATCGATACCTATATTGCTATCATTCAAATTAGGTCAAAACCAACCCTAGAATTTGGGGAAACGGGGCTCACATGGTCAAAATGGGAAATTCGGGCGTAAAATATCCAATTAAACACTAGGTGATCAAAACCTATCAACTAATTGCTAAATTAACTCAAGGATTCATCCAATTTCGAAATCCAAGCAAAACCCCCAATTTTGGGTATAAACCCTAACTCTTAGATTCAAGAATTCAACACTAATAATGGGAGAAATATGATTAACAGCCTTAAATACATCATAATCTTGCGTAAACCCAATCAATTTCATCATTAAAAAGCCTTGATAGAATATCCATTAAACCCACTTTCAATCTTCCATTACTAATGAACTAACAAGGAAAAGGGATTCTAAGATGATTAGGAATAATGAATTAGCAAGAAGATTAGAAGGACTTACCACCAAGAATCCTCTAGAATAGTTCCCAAGAGCTCAATTTTCGGAATGGTAATAAATGATAGACTAAGGGCTTTTAATACACACTTAATGAATATAACAGGCCCGATACCGATATAGCGGCATCTGGACCGCTACGACGGCACCGCCTCGACGTCCACTCAGACCGTCGGGACTGTCAGGCCATAAAAAAAGGGCGGCCATCTCACCGCTATGGCGGTGCCGCCCTGGCGGACACCAGTACCAGAAATCCCAAAAATCTTCTCAAACTCAAATGAACTCCCGAGGCCATCTGCTCACAATCCACATACACAGACACATATAAAAACACTCTAAGAACGCAATCGTGGCCTTGGAATTCCCTACGGAGGTCTCGTTGACCGAGTCAACCCCCGATACCTCAATTCCGACTTTCCAACCGAAGTCCCAAAATGCATCTGAGTGCATTGGGAACCTAACTAGATATACACACAAGTTCTAAACGACCATCCGGACCTCTCAAAATTCACGGATTTTCAAAAAAGGCCCGTTTACCTAAATGTCAACTTTGAGTCAACTCTTTTTCGCTTTAAGCCCAAATTTCACAAAAAGTCACCCGAATCAAATCTAAACACCTCGGGAAGTCAACGGTCCCCTCGGATCAAAAGTGAGCTAACCAAGCTCGGAAAGGGGCGAAAGTGTCGGAAAGACATAAAACCACCAAACGGGTCGTTACATCATATACCAATTAAACCATTGCTCATCCTCGAGCGAATAAAGGAAAAAAGCGGGAAAGTACCTGAATCAGTGAGCAGCTGGGGAATATCGGCTACGCATGACGGACTTTTCCTTACAGGAAAGATTCTCCTCGAACAAAACTTGAATCCCAACGAATGATACAGAAACCACCAGAACGGTACTTCTCCAACACAGAAACATGGAAAACCGGATGAACATTCGAAAGATGCGTGAAAACTAACTCATAGAACAAGGGGTCCAACAACAGGTAATCTCAAACAGGCCAAACCACCTCGGCTCACTTACCAGTCACAACTCTTTAAACTTAGCTCAAGCTCCAATTCTCATATCTCCATATTCGGCTTTCCCTTGCAATTGATCCTCAAATAAACGAATCATTTTACTTGAATTCTGTGGTTTGGATAAAACTGCAACTCTGAACGCAATCAATAGGCCCCACAAACACTTTCCCAATCCAACGCAATCCTCTGTAACATGGTCACAAACTGTAGCCCATTCTGAACCTATAAAATACTCTGATTCCACTAACTCCTTCGCCCACATCTTCTGAAGCCGTTACTCGCACCACGATTTCTTAGAAATATATGAACACACATCCAAAATTCTGAAACTATAACTTACTCTCGCCATAAATAATCCTTGATTTATCTGCGATCTCTACACAATTACATCAAAATAATCTTACCGGCAGCCAACTTGGCCAGTTCCAAATCTTCTTAAACCTTCAATCACAATACAGGAACCATACCCCTGAATATCTCGTCGAGCAAACAACTGATCACTATAGAGACCTCTCGCACAACAGTTTCTCCTCAAATCTGTACTAGGCTCATTGTATACCATTATTCTGTCCAAGTAACTATCCTCAGAAAATATCATCAAATCTACTAGGAAATCCTAACAAAGCTCGGTAAGTCTGTCATACCTTGAATCTGAGCCAAAACACATCGAATCTTTAAATATCTTCCTAGAAATATAACCATAGACCATTAAGCTTAACTCGAACCATGCTGACCCTGAATGAACGCACAACTCTCGAAAACCACCAATAATCATTAGAACCGACTCCGAATTTCGAAACCAATCACAGCCATACCACGCATAACAAATCCTGTCCATCACTTTCGACTCCACAAGTAGAGTCCTATCCCAGTTATCAACTTAGTACCGAAGAGCTATACCTTACGATGTCAAACTTCATGTTTCTCAACCTTTACCCAATACGCGAATCTGATACAACCCCGAACTTTTTGGTGCATACCTTAAGCTTCATACAGTAATTATATAACCATCGAACCTCTCAAAGTATCACCTTGATATGCTCATAAATTCTCCGAAAGTATCCAATCTTACATAATCGCCACTCAAAATCTCACGTAATTTTCCCCAAGTCTTTAATAACCAAAAACTCTTACCCAAACTGTCCAGTCAATATTACTTGCAATCATACTATATTACCACGAGCAAGGTTCCTCCCAAAGATATAAATTTGGTCCTCACCTGATATGAATTCCACAATCCTTTCTCTTAAAGCACGCCGACTCATTCACTGTAGAAGGTTACGAACTTTCCCAACGGTGTACCACCAAGTCATTTCTTATAAACCTCAACATGTCGGTTCACTGAAATTTTCTTCTCACTAGTCGCTGATCCCGAACCCCACTATCTGTCATATCACATAGTCCATTCCTGCCGATTTCCTTCTTAAGTTCATGCAACAATCACATCTCAACTGGAATATGTAAGAAAACGACACCACAATCCATACTGACCCAAGATGTACCTTTTTATTATCGATTCACAATCAACTATACCTTTTCTCGACTCGTCAATTTCCCAATTTCTAATCAATTCACGATCATCAATGCTATAGTCAATCCTCGAATCCACTCAATCGAATACCGCATAATCATAAGTTCTGCAAGCTAGCCGAATCAATCCGGAGATAGGATCGTACCACACACTCTGCACATTAGTGTTTCCTTAACGCTTACAGCTCGAACTTGAACACTCTCTAAATCCAGCGTATCACACAAACAGTCTCACCAATATCCTCACTGAATCGTCATTGCCAAAATTGCCTTACTCAATTTTAGAAATGTATACCAAACTTAAACCAATTAACCCATCATCGTCTATTCTATCATTTTAAGTACCCATGTTTACTAATCCCCTACTCAAATCCTTAACGTTACTAGTCCTCGAAGAATCATCTCTTATCTCAACTATCGAATCTGAATACCTCTAACCACTGGCATGACTATCCCTTTTATTCAATCACATAAGCCGAGTAATAACACCACTAGTAGCGGGGTGTTACATCCCGTGTTTTCATGCGTTGGAAAGCGTGCAAGTTAAATGACATTAGTAACGGAAGTGAAGTTATTCCCCCAAGCTTATATGTAGTTAGAGTGATGGTACAGATGTATCATAAGGATTAGAAGTTAAACCAATCGAAGAATACAAGTTTTGTCGAGGTTCAAAATTTATTTGAATGAAATACGGTCCAAGCTATAATACCCCGTTTAATGGACCAGGAAATTGAACCGTCTAATATGAGCAAATTTACCCGAGCCTGGAGAATTTGATCATATCCAAGGATGAAAATCAAGAGTTCGGTGTATACAAAGAATGAAGTCTCGAAATGATTTAATATGAAAAAGTGTGACGGCGATGATAGCAAATAATATTTTATGTGAGATTATGGACTAGTGCTATATCACATGAGTATAATAATGAGTATATAAGTAGCCCGGAGAATTTGATCATATCCAAGGATGAAAATCAAGAGTTCGGTGTATACAAAGAATGAAGTCTCGAAATGATTTAATATGAAAAAGTGTGACGGCGATGATAGCAAATAATATTTTATGTGAGATTATGGACTAGTGCTATATCACATGAGTATAATAATGAGTATATAAGTACTATTTAATTTGATCAAGATCAAGAAATTAATTATGTGCGTAACTAGTTAAATGGAGGATTATAGTAGAAGACAAGAAATTAATTAAATTATGGGACAAGTGGGTTGTGGACACAATCCACGTGACACTTAGCTAAATAACCACCTGGTGGTCTTATAAATATATAGGGATGAATAAGGTGCTTGAGTGGCAATTAATTAAGAGAAGTGGCAGAGATGGGCCAAATGAAGCCAAGTGTAAAGTGGAGGAATTCATATTCTCACGTCTTTTAGATATAATGAGAGGAAAAGTGGCCAGCATTTTTTTTTTTTTTAAAAGCCACACCGTGTTGTTGTGTTTTATTGGCAGCAAATACGTGAAACTATATTTCCTTGGCAAAAACGTTTATTTCAAAGCATAATTTTGCTCAAGAATAATATATGGTTTCGCTCACCGCTTTGATCTCGTTGTTCCATTTTATGGTGTTGTTGAATCCGGATTTTCTTCGAAGTGAAGTGAGGTGGAAGAAGATCATTTATTTGCATATAAGGTAAGAACTATTCTCTCCTAGGTATATTTAAATTCATTCCGGTCATAGCTAAATTGTGAGATGGGAACTACGAAATTAATTGCGGGAAATCGGATAAGTTATTGTTGTTATTGCGTGGGCTGATTTGAGGTACATTTTTGGGTTGTATTGTGGCTGGAAATTGTTGGAGTAACGTAAGTATATTGTTATTGTTGTCATTGATGTGTATTTTGAAGGAAAGAAAAATTGGAGAAGTATGTTTGATAATCATATCCGGGCTTGTCGCTCGTTTTGAAATATTTATGACTTATTGTTACTACATGGTATCTTGTTATTGATGTATATACTTGATGGATTGTTCTGGTTGTTGTTGTTGATATATGGAAGTGGGGGAAAGGAGAAGAACGGGGGAGATGCTGCCCATTTTATTTGAGGATAAGTTAAAGTTTCATTATACGATTAAGAGAATCGTTTGTATAATTAACGATAGTGTCATTGTTGTTAGATATAGATCGTGGAGCAGTTATGAGTTGAGTTCTTGAGCCGTTGAGCTAAGACCAGGTATGTTAAGGCTATCCCTTCTTACTTTTTGGCATGAATTACATAAAACCAGCGAACGATGAACATACATGACTCCAATGAATTCTAGTTCCCAGCGGTACTTGACATGACAGCTATCTTTGATTCTCAAGTGTTGGCTCATTCTGATTATTCTATTAAGTCTCAGATGATGGTTTAGGTTGCATATGGTTGCTCATGATATTCTAATCGTGCATAGCGTTATTACATCATTTCACCGGTCCCGGCCGGTATGTATTCGTGCTTGGGTTTCATTGCATTATTCACCGAGTCCCTCACTGTCGGGTACGGTATATATATGATTATTATATTATATATGGATCGGGCCGTACGTTCCTCGGCATTATTATATTATATATGGATCGAGCTGTACGTTCCACAGCACTATCAGTATATTATAATCTATGCCTATCATATGCCATAGTGTCAATTTCAGTCATATAGAGTTACTAGTTATTCTCAGATGTTAGCCACAGATGCATTCAATTATTGATACTGGTTTTCATGATCCATTTGTACTTGATGTTCTTATGCCTTACATACTTGGTACATTGTTCGTACTGACGTCCCTTTGCCTTGAGGCGCTGTGTTCATGCCACACAGTCCAGATTATTTTGCAGGTAAAAGTATTCAGCTAGGATGGTTGGCTATCAGCTGGGATTGGCAAACTCCATTTTCTTCCTGGAGCAGTGCCGAGTCATTATGGCTATAATGTGTGTGTACGAGTGTTGACACCCAATTTTGCCCCTCCTTTATTCCGCGTAATAAATCAATATTTTATTTTTACCTTTACTTTATTATAATTTCTATTACCGTATTAATATTATTAAGTATTAACACGTCGTACATCGCTACTTACTTATTATGCATAACTTAAGTAATATTTTTACTCTATTATTACTTTGCTCATATATATTAACTACATAACATATTTGATTTAATTTAGAAGCCCACAGTCTAAATTCATTAACTCCACATTTCGGACCAAACGGACCGACCCAAATCCTCATCTCACCCAATACCTATTTTCTACCCGTCCAGCCCAATACCCATTCTTGACCCGACTGGCCCGTTTATTTGGCATCAGTTGAATCAAAATCCCTAGCCTCTCTTCTCCTTCACGCCACCTTCATCTCTCTCTCTCTTCACGCCTCTTCCTCCATTTTTAGCAAAAGCACATATCCCTTTTAACCTTATACAGACTTTGCCTCCCCATTTCCATATCAAAACGTCCATATATCTATTTTTCTTTGTCGTTGACAGAAAAGGGCCTTCCATTTTCTTGCTTCGAACAAAACAAATCCTTAAAGACCAGAGAAGATCAGCCCGTTTCGGGTACAAATGTGCTATAAATCACGTGAATGGCTTCAACGTTCGGGGGGGTAGGGTTTTTGACCCAATTTCGAATTTTGGATTTCAATATCCCGCCCAAATGAAACCCTAAAATCACCCTATAAATACATCTCTAAATCTTCAGCGGGGGGAGTTCTTTCTTTTTTGAGGCCACTCTTGAAGTATTCATATTTCTATCACTACATACGAAAACATTCATTTTGGAGTGGTAAATTATTCATTTTTAAATCCGGCTTTTACTTTGGAGTCGAGGATAAATCCGAGACCACCGTACCTTGTTCACTGCACCATCAACAAGATGAACACAGAGAAAAGAGTTCCATTTGGGACTCAACGACACCGCCATTGCAAGAAGCCTATATGCCCCCACTATTCCTTGCCTTCACACTGTGCGAACAGCGAATTACATGAGAGATGCTGTCCTATCGAAGCCGGATATGGCCATGGGTCGTCACATTCATTTTTACTTGTTTTCACTTTAATTGTGTTGGAATGACTTTATCTTTAATTATGTGTTTTCCGTTAGAAGAGACTAACAATATAAATAAGAACTAGGGTTGCTTTATTATCATTTCTTAGTACTAAAGATATAAAACGTAGAATCAACAAACAAAAATTGTGTGTTTATTGAACTAATATGCTTACCGAAGATATAGCGAAGACAAAATATGTTTACGAACAAAGAATCAACACAAATTCACATACATTACCACCTTTGAAATTTCATCTTGCCTTTGAAACTCCACAATACATTTTAGTCACGACCTTTAGACGTAAGCACTAATTTCCATTCTTAGTTTAAATCAACTACCTTATAGGTTAGTATTTATATTTTACATTTTTACTAGTCTAATTAATTTATCTAAGTCCGGGTCGGTTAACCATTATTAATGGAACTTAGAGGATGCCTAATACCTTCCCTCTAGGTTAGTTGAACCTTTACTCAGAATTTTGGTTTCGTAGACTTTAAAATAAAATCAACTTTAGATAATAATTTTAATAAACTTTAGGTGCCCTAATTCACCATAAATAATTAGGTGGCGACTCCTTAACTTTAATTAACCCCGGAATTACCCGGATGTTGTAAACTATTTTGACTCCGGTTAAAATAGGGTATGACAGCTTGGCGACTCCGCTGGGGACTTACTTAGGTTCTAACCATAACGGACTTAGTTTAAATAGGCTTTGTATACTTGTTTTAATTACTCTATTTGCTACTAACTGTTTTTATATGCTATTGAATCGTTTGTACCGATATAAAATCGTCTAAAAAGCATTCTTTGATATAAATTGTCATTCCGTTTCACTTTTCTCCACTTTCCGGAAATTCACACAATCACGCGTACACGCGAAAGGTGTGTTTTCGCACCCGCAAATTTCTTTCAAAAAAATCCAAATTTTAGGAGAGTTGGCATATGCGCGGGTGTCCAGAATACCGGTGACCGCGTAGCCTTCTCACTGCGAGTAGTCCGCTCGGGGAACACCGACGTCTAGTAAACCAACTCTTGGTCAACCTAGGATGAGCTAAACCAACACCCGTTATTAGGGGCATACATTTCATGACCTAGGAGGTTTAATACCCTTGGTGTATTAAATCC
>NC_081351.1:11819320-11914289 GCF_029784015.1 Lycium ferocissimum
AATGGCTTAAAACGTTGGGGGGGGGGGTAGGGTTTTTGATATTCGAATTTTGGATTTCAATATCCCGCCCAAATGAAACCCTAAAATCACCCTATAAATACATCTCTAAATCTTCAGCGGGGGGAGTTCTTTCTTTTTTGAGGGAGCCCTCTTGAAGTATTCATATTTCTATCACTACATCTGAAAACATTCATTTTGGAGTGGTAAATTATTCATTTTTAAATCCGGCTTTTACTTTGGAGTCGAGGATAAATCCGAGACCACCGTACCTTGTTCACTGCACCATCAACAGCATGAACACCGGAGCCGAAGAGTTCCATTTGGGACTCAACGACACCGCCATTGCAAGAAGCCTATATGCCCCACTATTCCTTGCCTTCACACTGTGCGAACAGCGAATTACATGAGAGATCTTTGTCCTATCGAAGCCGGATATGGCTATGGGTCGTCACATTCATTTTTACTTGTTTTTACTTTAATTGTGTTGGAATGACTTTATCTTTAATTATGTGTTTTCCGTTAGAAGAGACTAACAATATAAATAAGAACTAGGGCTGCTTTATTATCATTTCTTAGTACTAAAGATATAAAACGTAGAATCAACAAACAAAAATTGTGTGTTTATTGAACTAATATGCTTACCGAAGATATAGCAGTACAAAATATGTTTACGAACAAAGAATCAACACCAAATTCACATACATTACCACCTTTGAAATTTCATACGCACTTTTGAAACTCCAATAATACATTTTAGTCACGGCCTTTAACTGTTAAGCACTAATTTCCATTCTTAGTTTAAATCAACTACCTTATAGGTTAGTATTTATATTTTACATTTTTACTAGTCTAATTAATTTATCTAAGTCCGGTCGGTTAACCATTATTAATGGAACTTAGAGGATGCCTAATACCTTCCCTCTAGGTTAGTTGAACCCTTACTCAGAATTTTGGTTTCGTAGACTTTAAAATAAAATCAACTTTAGATAATAATTTTAATAAACTTTAGGTGCCCTAATTCACCATAAATAATTAGGTGGCTACTCCTTAACTTTAATTAACCCCGAAATTACCCGGATGTTGTAAACTATTTTGACTCCGGTTAAAATAGGGTATGACAACGGGTATGTCGGGGCCCTGTCCCGATTCATATGATTCAAGTGTTTACTCTTAGAGACTTTGTAGACAGTGTCCTGTGGTTAGTATGTTGAGATGTCAGGTGTTGAGTAAAGCGACCATGTAGGCCGATATGTCAGTTTGACTTACTCGGTTTTTGATTAATTGAGTATCGTTCGCAAATTTCTATGGTTTGACGGAAAGTACTTTATTATATTTTCGAATTTTTTTATATGTCCAGTTTCATTATGTGAATGCCAGAGGGTTCGCTCAGCTCTAATTAAGAGTTGGGTGCCCATCATGCCCTATCGGAATTGGGGTGTGACAAAGTGGGTCTAGTCAATCTTTACACGATGAATACAAGGTTCCCAACCTTAGTCCACCACTGACCTCTATTAGTTCATGACATAACCGAACATACTAACTCATCCATACACTCTCAAGCCCACTCTACACTGTACAACTGCAACCAAACTCTCACCTCACTAACTCGTGTTTCAACGATTTCCTTTCTACTCTTAACCTCAAAGACACCAATCGACCTCATCGGTCACACCCTTACTGCACATTATGGTATAATGTCCCCGCAGTCCAAACACGACTCAAGTATCCATATTACCTCACCTCCATTCTTATAAACCTTAATCCCCTGAACCCGATAGCAAGTTGTCTCATTGTAATCCCTCAGTTCCCATATTCCATCTCAAATCTCTCTATCCTTTATCAACCAACAACGCTCAAATCCACTCGATCCTCTAAACCAATCACTCCTACGAGCCGAACGAACCACAAACAATATCAATACCTCTCGGAAATCGAAGTGTAGCGGCATACTCCTCAAGTCCTTAACTCATCGCATACGCCCATATTTGAAGTCATTCCTATCAGTCGCTTAATAACTCCTCAGAAATCTACAACCCAATCAATTTTACCGATCAAAAGATGTGCCCATAGCATTCACTTAATAAGAAGTAGTCCCTTAACATCATTGAGCTCATATCCAGAATAACTTTTTGCACCAGTCGCAACCTTATCCCGACAACCATGCCAAATACCAATTTTTCCTTTCCCAATCTCTCAAAAAGTACTCACGTCCAAGATATTCTATGAAGTCTCACTTTGCTATGCGCTTTCCACAAAAGTCTTCCTTCATGTCCTTATGTCAACTTCTTTTCTTTATTACCCACGATCGTGATGCATTTGCCCACATTCGATGCATCACCGAACTTACACATGTTCTCACATACTGACATCTAATACTCTACCATTGCTGAATCGTCGACCCGCCATTGGTTAACTAGTATCACGCACACCATCATTAAGCCTTGACGAAGCCAAAGTCAAACCAATCATATCATCGAGAAACCTACTGTTGCTAAGCCATAAATGCACTTTGTCACTTCTGAGCAACCCGAAACTTCTGAGACCCCGTAAATCCCTCCGAACTATCTTCAGCTTTCATGAACTTTCACAATAAACGAGTCTAATCGCGACTCCACACAACAACCGATTCTAACCGCGACTCCACACAATCGAAACCTCAGGCCATAACTAGTGATTGAATTAGATCACGCATCCGAATCAGGATAACACATCTCGTACCATACCACGACACATCATATATCAACCATTCACGTAAGAATTTAAGGATGGATTTTCATCTTCCGAGTATGATCAAAATAAGAAGGTCCAGATACCAATTGGAATCTATTAGATACCAATTTGAATAAAGTCGCACGAGAGAATGAAAGAATCCGAAGTTTTCTAAATGTCTTATAGCCTCTCGCAGATAAGTACGGAGCTCATCGTACCGATCCACAAGACTCTACTAGACACACTCTTGTATTATAGACCGGGTAACCTCGGGCTTTGATATGAACTTGTCACGATCCAATTTCGCTAAGTCGTGCGGGAACTTACCTTTCCCACCTCGGTAAGCGAACCTTCAACCCAACGGCCTTAAAAACGTAGATAAACGACTAAATAAGCGGAAGAGAATTAAATCACGTAAGTCTGACAATAATAATATACAACAGGTGCGGAAATGAGAAAATACGCCCCCAGAGTATGGTCTAATCCATACAAGAGCATCTAGCTAGAATATACAAGTCTGGAAATATAAAAATACATCAAGTCTATATATGTCTCAGAATGGAAAAGCAAGACATAAATAAGAGGAGTCTTCAAAGCAGCGAACGTCTCGTGCTTACCTCAGAGACTAAGCTATACGTATAGCGACTATCGCCCGAGGAGATGGAAGAAGATCAGCACGGAACTCTGCATTCATAAAAAATGCAGCAAATGCAAGTCAGTACAAAACCACAGTAGTGGTAGGTACCATAGGCCGACTAAGTATAGCTAACATAATTCAGACAATAAAGCAAGATAAGCAGATAAATCAATAAGTATAAGTCCACCACAAATAGAACCAAGTACACGCCATCACCTAGGTGGAAGCATCTAAACCTAAGTGTGTCGAATCTCGGAATCAATCAAGACCCAACAAAACAAGTAAATCACCAGATCATCACAATATAAGCCATAATGCAATGCAATGCAATGCAATAATGTATGAATGCAAATGCAATGCAATGTTGTGTACACATGTACTTCGGATGGAAGTATCGACATCCGGGTAGCACAACCCATGGACAATTCACTATTCTGGGACAACCATCGGATATCGGACTCTCACATTACTCTCATACAAACTGAGCCTAGATCATCACAGTGTTTCCTCAAGTATCATCAATGTATCAACAGTATATCATGAAGGATGAGAGTGCGTGCAATGTATGAGTCAACATCAATAATCAGATCAATATGACAAGTACCAAGCATGCGTATGCCAATAATATCATGAAAGACTACCTGAAGTCATATAGAACACTATCTTCGTAATCAAATATCAACAAGTGAGGTATCACAATGTCATGAACAAGATATATCAATAGTCTCCAATATCTTCTATTACCACGCGGCATCAAGCAAATAACAATAGAGCAATAAGGTCACAACACAACGGGTGGCTAGCCCCAATCACACAACAGGGCCTAACCTAAGACAATATCCAACCCAACTTCATACCCGAAGGTTTACATGCTTTCTCCGACAATATCATCTAAATATATGCTTCGCTACACGAAGTCTCACTAAGAGTAAGCCATAACCTACCGGATGGCCGAACAACAATAACACGCGATCATCCTCCTTAGCCTTCCCCGCCGAGCCTCAAGATCAAAAAGTCGGGCATATTCGAAATCTAGATTAGAAATCATGAAGATCGATACCTATATTGCTATCATTCAAACTAGGTCAAAGCCAACCCTAGAATTTGGGGAAACGGGGCCCACATGGTCAAAACGGAAAATTCGGGCATAAAATATCCAATTAAACACTAGGTGATAAAAACCCATCAACTAATTGCTAAATTAACTCAAGGATTCATCCAATTTCGAAATCCAAGCAAAACCCCCAATTTTGGGTATAAACCCTAACTCTTAGATTCAAGAATTCAACACTAATAATGGGAGAAATATGATTAACAGCCTTAGATGCATCATAATCTTGCGTAAACCCAATCAATTTCATCATTAAAAAGCCTTGATAGAATATCCATTAAACCCACTTTCAATCTCCCATTACTAATGAACTAACAAGGAAAAGGGATTCTAAAATGATTAGGAATAATGAATTAGCAAGAAGATTAGAAGGACTTACCACCAAGAATCCTCTAGAATAGTTCCCAAGAGCTCAATTTTCGGAATGGTAATAAATGATAGACTAAGGGCTTTTAATACACACTTAATGAATATAACAGGCCGATCCGATATAGCGGCATACGGGCCCGCTACGACGGCACCGCCCGATGTCCACTCGGACCGTCGGGGACCCAGGGCCATAAAAAAGGGCGGCCATCCCACGGCTATGGCGGTGCCGCCTGGCGGACACCGGATGCCGAGTAAATCCCAAAATCTTCTCAAACTCAAATGAACTCCCGAGGCCATCCCGCTCACAATCCACATACACACACATATAAAAACACTCTACGAACGCAATCGTGGCCTTGGAATTCCCTAAGGAGGTCTCGTTGACCGAGTCAACCCCCGATACCTCAATTCCGACTTTCCAACCGAAGTCCTAAAATGCATCTGAGTGCATTGGGAACCTAACTAGATATACACACAAGTTCTAAACGACCATCCGGACCTCTCAAAATCCACGGATTTTCGAAAAAGGCCCGTTTACCTAAAAGTCAACTTTGAGTCAACTCTTGTTTACTTTAAGCCCAAATTTCACAAAAAGTCGCTCGAATCAAATCTATACACCTCAAAAAGCGTGTCAACGGTCCCCTCGGGTCAAAAGTGAGCTAACCAAGCTCGGAAAGGAGCGAAAGTCGGAAGAAATATAACGACCAAACGGGTCGTTATAGTAGTTGTCTTCTTCTATTTGCAATTTTGGTTACTTTTGGAATCCTTGGAAAAAGAAGACTTCTCCTCCAAATTAATATATTATTTTGCTTGTGATTTAATAATAAACACTTTCTCAGTGTCTTTTATACCATATTCTTATTTTTAATCCGTTAAAAGATACATCCTTCGTCTCAATTTAAGTGTCTTACTTTCTTTTTTGGTCTGTCCCAAAAAGAGTGTCTCTTTCTATATTTAGTAAGTTGGCAATTTAAAAATTCTGCATGACAAGTTTAAAACTACAAGATTCAAAGGACATTTTAATACATTAGTAGGACCACGAGATTCTAAAGTCTCTTTTTATTCCTTAAACTTTGTGTCCAGTCAAACTAAAACACTTAAAATGAGACGAAGGGAGTAATATATCTTTATATTCTTAAAAACATATTCAACTTTAAGCTTTCCATATTATCATTTAATTATATATTCTTATAGCTAGTGACAGAGCCAAAAATCAAAGCAATAGATTAGAAAAAGCAAAAACGCCACATCCTAAGATTTGGACTTATGATATAAAAAATAAAAAATAAAAAAATATTGGAACTACCTTTTCTAGTGTATCTACAACTACAGAAATAATAACATACCCAGTTAATTTCATAAGTGGGTCTGGGAATGATAGGTTGTACGCAGACCTTATTCTTATCTTTGTGGGTAGACAGGTGTTTTTGGTAGATTCTCGGCTCAAAATAAACAAAATTGTCGCAGGATTGCAAGAAAAGTAAAACAGCAAAATATCAAAATATAAAACAAATGAAGCAACAGATAGTAATACACATTGAAGATTAAGGAACTACGCGTTATCTATATAATACTATTAAGAAAAGGAGAAGTGAAGATGAAACCTTTGCTATTGTATCTAGGCAGCAAATTAAGTTTTTATATACATACAGGTTAAAATATTTTTAACCTTTATAATATAATTTTCGTGCAATTGAAATTCAATTAAACCTCCTTATTCATTAAACTTAGCGTCGCCATTGCTTATAGCAACAAAAATACCATGACGTGTTTACGGCCATCCTTTTTATAAGGGCGCCTTCAATGGTAAAGGTAGCATATTAATCACAATATTTGATATGAAATATGAATATATTAATAATTTACCCGTAATTTCAAAGACACAATAAATCTAGATCCAATGAAAATTTTGGATAACTTCTGGACGCGTTAAAAACTTTAAAGTTTAAGTTATGAATCTACTTCTTGTTATCTTCGATATTTGACAAAAATAATTTATTCCTAATATAATTTATTCCTAATATCCGTATAAATCAACCACGTCACATGGGGAGGGAGATATAGACAAGTACAGAAACACGGTACACACATAATAAGGACAGAAGAACAACAGCAGTTGCTGTCACAATTTTTGTAGTAATGTGTTTCCAATTCCATCTCAAAATTAATGCCTCGAAACTTCGAAACTATCCTCGCATGCAATGACACAATCCACATGCATGTACTGCCTAACTCTTCCCTTCACATGACCATTTGGTCCCACCCCAACAATAATACCACGTGGGCTATATTATCCTTTTCATTTATTTACTTATTTTAGTTTGTTTTTTTTTTATAAATGTATTCATGCCGGCCACGCGCACCTCGATTATTTTTACGGGATACCTGTCAACTCCCACCAACAATAAATATCAGGTAACTTTGTCCACCAAAATTAAAACAGATAGAATGAAATCACCTAGTAATTTGTTTAGATGCTGGGATTTGAATCTGAAACCTCATGATGGTCAACTCACTTTATTGATCACTTGGTCATACCGTTGATGCATTTAGGTAATTTTGTTATCCTAATACCTCCTCCTTGATATGTATTACTTACTCTGTCTCATTTTATTACGATGTATTATTATTTTGAAAAGTCAATTATTTTTTAGTTCTTTTTAAATATATTAAATCATTAGCTTTTTAACTTATAATATCTTCCATACAATTTATAAATATATTTTAATTTTTAAATTAAACTTTTATCCAAATTTACATCTAAAATCAAGTGATTTGATCTTGATACTCTGAATTCTTTCACATAAATCTAAAACAAACAAAAAAATAGTGTATGGGTCAACATTTGCTCACATAGATCTAAGATGAGACGATATAAAAAGTACTTGCACAATAAAGTCACTTAAAATAAAATTATAGATATATTCTATAAATTAATTGGCGACATAATAAAATTGATATCAATTTGCTATCACATGTTAAAATTTATTGTAATGTAAAAAGCTTTACATTATTAGTGAATATAACTTAAACCCATTGATAAATAGTAATTGAGTTATTTCATTGTACGTAACTTGTGATAGCAGGCCAATAACTATTTTAGCACGTTATTAATTAATAATTTTCATAAAAGTTTATTCATAATTATCTTATAAGTAATCTGATTATGTAAATATCTTTTACATAAAGCGTGTACAACTTTAACCCATCTCATTTGATACATAAGACCCTTTTTTACTCTGTGCATTTGTCCTTGGGATTTTTACACTCTATGTCAATTAGGATAAAATAATTCTCCGTTTTAGCTCATATTTATTTTTTTACCGAATTAGTCCCTCTATCAAACTGCCAGATACGCCTATCTTACTGAAATGGTCACGTGTAATACTTTCTCTTGTTGCGATATTTTTCTAGTCCATTTTACTTTATAACAATGTGGAATGGTGAAAACCTCTCGATTTCTGTCATAAATCTAGTATGTGGTTTGTGTGTCCAATTTTGATTATGACCAATGAGTTTTAAGATGCTATCCCAACTTTGCATCTTTATATGATATGGATTTTCTAACCTATTTGTTGCTTGTATTTGGTTGCACAGTAATTAATATAGGTAATGTATTTTTTTTGGCGTTGCTTCTTTATTTTTTTCAGTTTTCTATTCTTTTTTTTACAACTTTATACGGTGTAGAAGTGTGTATAAACACCTCTTATACAATATGTATAAACCCCTCTTGTTTAAGTTTGTTAAATATTGTATACTAGTGTAAAAGTGTGTATAAACACCTCTTATACATTATTATACACTTTTAAACAAGGTTGATACATTGTCTTTAGTAGGTGTATAAATTGTATATTGTTGTATAATGTTGTATACCATGAAAAAGTGGTTATGCGGATGTGAATTAAAACTATGGCTACGTGAATGTAATTTCTTATGCTGGATTGCACATTATTGAAAATTTTTCGTCATCCGGGTCCTTTGCTAATATTTGAATTTAGAAAATTAAAATATGAATATACTAGCAATTAATTTTTGTACCAGGCTGTATTAAGAGAAATACGCTCCCGGGGTTAGGCTACATGATCGGATGATCAGAGAGGCCGAAGGTGCTATACAGTTGGCCTCCACCCCACGAACTCAGGTCAAATCTATAGACCTCAATCAGTGTGCCACAGCAGGGAAGCACGTAACGATCTGGAGTTAGCTGCAGTGATCCATGCTTTGAAAATGTGGAGGCACTACTTATACAGTGTCCATGTTGATATCTATACTGACCATAAGAGCCTCCAGTACATCTTTAAGTAGAAGGACTTGAACTGACGTTAGAGGCGATGGCTAGAGTTGCTAAAAGATTATGATGTTGATATTTTGTACCATCCTGGGAAGGCCAATGTAGTAGCCGATGCTCTTAGTCGTAAATCCATGGGTAGCTTGTCATATTTGCAACCAGAGAAGAGAGATTTAGCCCGTGAAGTTTGTCAGCTAGCTAGTCTTGGAGTTCGATTGTACGCCACAGACATGTCACATCACCCGAACGTTAGGGTTAAAAAGCATTGTTTTGGCTTATATAAGATAGCTTAGGGTAGAAGGAAGAGGCAGATTCACTCATCCTCTTGCTCTCACCATTTGAAACCCCATTATTATTTTCTCTAAGGAATATACACAGAATCATCACTTTCTTATCATTTTAGCTACTTGAATCTTATCATATTATCTTGGTTGCTTGCTAACTCTATCACGATCCAAACTACTCCGGACCGGGCTCATAAAAAGAGTTCTCGGGGTTGGATACGTTTCACTTGTCTTTAAACCCTATAAAAATAAATCTTTAACTAATTTTTTGGTTAAATCTGATTTCACCGAAAAACAGTTTGGCGTCGTCTGTGCTGATAGCTAGTTGTGGTGTCGCCCTGATGTATAGCAAGAACTCACCCGTAGAAAAGTGAGTGCGATCGTGATACTGAACCAAACATGTTAAGGGTAGGCGATAGCTCTTGCGAGTCTCGTGAACTTGAGAACACGTGAGCCGTGGCGAATTTGGTGGAAGTGCTAGTGTCTGAACATAACGATGAGTCTGCTTGGGAGCAAAGAAACGGCAGAGGTGGGATTCCACGAAGACAACCTAGTGAAGAGCGGAGCGGAGGCATTTTAAGTGCGGAAGAATCAGATGGGCCTCGGAGGCGAGTGTTTAAAGAAAGGGATCTGTCTAGGTCTCAGGCGAGAAAGCAGAAATCCGTACGTGAGAGAGACCCTCAGAAGGGGGGGTTCCCTGACAAATGATGAAGTTGTAGCCACGCTCAAGTCGCAAAATGAGATAATGCAGCGAATGGCCGCCATGATCAACCATTCTAGGGCTGGGACTCCGGCGTCCAACCAAAATTTAGAAAGAGCCTCTGCAGCACCACAGGTCAAAAGAGGGGAAACTGATAGTGCGAAAGAACGACTGGATGCATTCAATGAGGCACTCGTCAGGGTAAAAAAGGAGGTACATGAAAGGATGAACCAGATACCGGGGGCGCCCTCTATTGTGAAGGGCATAGGAGCTCGGAATACAGGATATCACCATAACCGGAGAGTGCAGCACCGGCTCCTATTCTGAAAAGGTTCAAAATGCCCGACATGCCTAAATACAACGGGACTACAGACCCAGAGGAGCACATAACGAACTTTCAAGCGGCCATCGCCGGGCACGACCTCAAACAACACGAAATTGAATCGGTCATGCTAAAAAAATTCCAACACACGCTCGTTAAAGGAGCACTTTCTTGGTACACTCATTCTATTGACTCTTTCGCTTCTATGGTAGATGCTTTTGTCAAAGCTCACGCGAGGGCCCGAAGGGTCGAGACGCATAAGCAAGATTTATTTGCCATAAAGCAAAAGAGAGACGAGCTGCTAAGAGGATTTGTGGACAGATTCCAAAGGGAAATGATGTTGTTGCCTGCGATCCCAGAGGATTGGGCCGCGCCGTCTTCGTAGATGGTCTAAACCCGAACAGTTCGGACGCATCCAAAAAATTGAAGGAAAGCTTAAGGGAGTTCTCTGCTAAAACATGGAGTGAAATAAACCTTGAAAACACGGCTAAAATGTGAATTGAGGAAGATCAACGAGCAGTCGAGCCGATAGAGGAGGTAATCACCCCGCTAAAAGACCAGATCCGGGGTTCGGCACAAACACTGTGAACCAGAGAGAATGATTCAAGCCGCACATAGCTCGTGAATTCCCCAGCCAAGGTACGAACCGGGGGGTTGATAGAAGCAATTGGGGCTTTATCGGGAGGGGGGCCCACGCCATGAAAGAACGAAGTCAAGAGGAACTGGACCCCTAAAGTTGGCAGATCATAATTTCAATATCGACGCAGCGGAGCTCATGGCGGTAATGAGAACTATGAAGGAAGCAAGGTTCCCCGATGAAATTCGAACCAATCCGGATAAGAGGAACACGGCGCTCTGGTGCCACTCTCATAGTATGCATGGGCATGCTACGGAGGATTGTGCGAACTTAAGAATATAGGTAGCACAGCTGCTACGAGTGGGGCACTTGAAAAAGTACATCGGTGATAGGCCGAAGCTCACCCTAAATCGAATTCCGGGAAAAAAACCTGGATAAGATGCCGCAACCAACTCACACTATCAACATGATTTTCAGAGGCTAGATGATAAACAAAATAACATACACGTCGCTTAGAAAATCCAAATTCTCCATCACAATGACGAGTCGCGCTTGGGAACCTTCCGAAAGTGAAAGTATTTCCTTCTTCGACAGCGACTGCTCAGGACTGGCCCATTCCCACCATGGCGCTCTGGTAATATTTATTCAAATCACTAATTCTTTAATTAAACGTGTGTTTATTGATCTAGGGAGCTTGGCAAACATAATCCAGCTGCGAGTCCTGAAAGAGATGGGAGTAGAGGGATCAATCGTCTCGGCAACAAAGGTTTTGGCAGGGTTCAACATGTCAAGTGAGCTGACCAGAGGAGAAATCGAGCTACCGGTGCACACTGACAGTGCAGAGCAGGATACAACCTTCGATGTCGTTTTCGGTGACATGAGTTACAATGTGATATTGGGAAGGCCATGGATACATTCAATGTGAGCGGTCCCTTCCACTTTTCATCAGAAAGTTAAGTTCCCTAATCTTTGGGGAATCGGGGAAATAAAGGGGGACCAAAGTGCTGCCCGAGAGATGGAAGCCACAGCAGTAATGATGGCCCAAGAAGGAAAGTTCGTCAAATAACAATCATAGCAGCCGAGCTCAAATGCCGAGCCTGAAAGAACAACGGGAAAGAGGACCCTGGATCAAGTCATCCCGAAAGGGTTCGTTGCCTCGGTAGATAAAGATCCCGCAGATTCGACAGTAGAAGAGCTGGAGCCCGTGGAGCTTTACGAATAACCTCCCGAAAAAGAAAGTACACATGGGCTCGAAACTTTCATCCGAGATTAGGAATGGATTTTTAAATTCTTTAAAAGCTAACTCAAATTTCTTTGCTTGGTATCATCTCGACATAACAGGAATTCCCCTAGAGATAGCCATGCATCTACCGAGTTTCGATCGAATTATCCTGTAAGCAAATGAAGGTTCGTCGATCTCGACGGACAATGCGACCAAAGTTCGTCAAGGAAGAAGTGACACGGCTGCTCAATATAGGATCAATCCAAAGGGTGGATAATTAGGATTGGTTGGCCAACGTGGTGGTGGTGCCTAAGAAACTCAATAAGTTTAGGATGTGCGTGGATTTCAAGGACTTAAACGAGGCCTGTCCAAGGGATTCCTTCCCATTGCCGCACATCGATCAGATGATTGACGCTACAGCAAGGCATGAATTACTTAGCTTCTTGGATGCATATTCCGATTATAATCAAATTAGTTTACACCCGGAGGATCAAGAGAAGACGTCGTTCCTGACCAATCACGGTAATTTTTGTTATAACGTAATGCCTTTTGGTCTTAAAAATGCAGGTGCGATGTATCAAAGGAAGGTGAACAAAATGTTCGAAGGACAGGTCGGCAAGACTATGGAAGTCTATATAGATGACATGCTGATCAAATCTCGGAGGGCAGAAGACCATTTATCCGCTTTACAAAAGACCTTTGACATTCTCTGTCAGCACAGCATGAAGTTAAACAGGGAGAAGTGTGCCTTTGGGGTCAGGTCGGGGAAATTCTTGGGTTTCTTGGTTCCCAGCCGGGGCATCAAAATGAACCTAGATAAAGTCAAGGATATTTAGGAAATGCTCGACACGTTGGGCAATGTTAAAATGGTACAAAGGTTAATAAAAAGAGTCGCAGCCTTGGGAAGGTTCGTATCCCGGTCCTCGGACTAGTGCCATGAATTTTTCTATCTGATAAAGAAAGATAACGGATTCAGGTGGACGCAGGAGTTCCACCAAAGCCTAAAAGACCACAAAGCCTTTCTGTCCGAACCCCATGTAATGGTGAAAGCTAAAGAAAGGGAACGCCTGTTCACACACTTAACAGTTTCGGCAGTTTTAGTCAGTGTTACGCTGGTGCGAGAATCCGGTGAAGATTTGCTCCCCGTATACTACGCCAGGAAAATGATGACGGGGGTAGAATCTAGATATCCAGCTCTAGAAAAACTGGCCCTGGCCTTGGTTATGGCCGCCAGAAAGCTTCGCCTATATTTCCAGTTCCATTCGATAACAGTGGTTACGACGGCGTCGTTGCAAGTAGCGTTACAAGGAGAGAACCTCACCAATCGGCTATCTAAATGAGCGCGAGATAAGTGAGTAGGATCTAGCATATCAACATCGCCCGTCAATATATGCGGAGGGATTGCCGGGATTCTTGGACGACTTCGCTCCCACCGTGCGATCTTTAAAGACACAGGTATGAATCTCTAACCCATCTCTTCAATTATTTTTCATTAATGCTTAGGTTGCAGGACTGGACTAGGTAGAAGGATGACCGACCTCAATAGAAGTGGACAAAAATCAAAAAATACTTGTTGCACTTTTTTCCTTGGCCGTGTTTTTCTCCCCCAAAAGAAGGGTTTTACGTGCAAGGTTTTTAAAGAGGTAACAACCGTAAAGCGTATTACATTTTGTAAAGCCCGATCAACCCAACCAAGACCCGCATCAGCAACCGGAAGCTCTTTCCATAACACCTAGGAGCTATTGATTTTTATTTCCTCTTGATCATTATGTAAATGAACTTGGGCTCTATGCCCCACCTTTTGTGAATAAAAAATGTCAAGCCACAACTGACATGCCCTAAAATCTGTTGATAGGAACGTGTCCTCCCGGACCCATAAACATTCGCCTCGAACATACGACACCGGCTACGGGCCTCAGAGCGTGAAGGAACCATAAACCTTATGCCAAATACGATGAGGTCTAGACGTCCTCCTTTTTAGCATCGAACAAAGAGAGCCCCTCCTTTATTATGAACCAGATGAATAATTCCTGGTTATAAAATACACGGCCGGAAGTAATATTCCCGAATTGGGTAAAGTGATTATACAAACTATTGAAACAAGAATATAAGGAAATAAAGCAATCACGGTTCCTAAAACACATGCGTCCAAAACAAAAATGGAGCAAAATTTTGACAAAGGGATCTTAGGGCGAATAAATCTCCATGGTAAAAAAGGTCCCCCTCAAAAGATCAGATAACCTTACATCCGGTCCACAGCAAATATCAACAAAGTAATAGTGGAAGGCAATAAAGGCTTTGTTACAAAAAGCTTTATAAACAACGCACTATCATTCTAGAAAATGGAAAAACATGCAAAAGGAAGAGTAAACAGGTACGTGCAAATAGCATAGTTACTTTACATGGCCCAAAAACGAGGGCACCACCTAAAAAGGGAGAAAAACCATTATTAGGATGTTCAGAAAGCCATCAAAAAAAGATCCCAACTAGAAAAGCATGGCACTAAAAACACAACAAAGTCAGGAGTCAGCAGTATTGATTGGAGGCCCGGATCCATCAACCACGGGAGAGGCAGGAACTTCAGATTCTGGAGGGATGGGAAAAGTCCCACAAGGGATTTCTTCGATAATGGATTTCTCAGGTCCAGTTCCCTCACTATCTGCAGGGACTTGCTCCTCGCCCTCCCTCAGGGACCTCCTCTTCATCCCTCCTCCGAAGACCATCCCTCGCCTTCGGAGGACGAGACAGGATTATCAACCGGCTGCTGGACAGGCAAAGTCTTGGTTGTCCTTTCCTTCACGGTCAATGCTGCAGCAATCTAGGCATTGATATCAACAATCCCATCCAGAGCCTCTTCAAGAGCAATCCTGCTGGCCCAGTACATCGCGTGGGCTTTTTCCAGAGCAAATTGTTTCTTCAGAGCTTGCATACGGGCATCAATACTGGAGTAGCTCAGCCAGCTTTCCTCGACCTTGCTCCGGAGAGAGGCATTGGTATAAAAAAGGCGCTGATTGGCCTCAACTTACTCCTTGTTCCGGGCCATCTGGGCCTGAAGCCTCTCCTCAAAGAAAGTTTGGGCTTCGTCCATAGCCGACTTCTCTTTTTTGTACGCCTCCAACTCAGCCTCCAAAACCCGGACCCTTTCAGTTAGGCCAGTCTCCCTCTGTAGAATAGTAGCATAATGTTCTTGATGAGCCTCCCACTTTTTTCGCAGCTTTGCGAGATCAGAATGGAATTTAGCAGCCTCCTCGCTGTGAATCTTCCTATCCTGCTCCGATATGGCCAGCTTCTCCTGCAACTTCTCTAGGGACACCAGGTTTACCTCTAAAGCAGGGAGGCGTTCTTCCAACTTATGGTATTCTTCCCATTTTTCCCTCTCCTCGGTGAATTTGCGTTTGATACCCTCTGTCGTTAAGAGTTGGGCCTAAAAAATGAAAGAAGTATTCTGATATAAGAAACTGACGCGTGGTCTAGGCTAGATATGGAAAAGAATAAAAATAAAAAATAAGTACCTACGCAGCTGCATGAGCTCTGGCCTTGAAGAGACAATCTGCAGATACGACACTCATCTTTTCCCAGTCTCTATCTGAGGCCAATGGCCTCAAGTAATTGGCAACTCCCACCGGCAAAGATAGAAGATTGCACTCCTGAGGAACGAATAAAGTGGCCTGCCTGATAGATGATGGTTTGCGAATGGGAGCCGAAAAAGTATTAACCATGCCTCTTTTGCGAGCCTCCCAGGGATTATCTGAACTCCTGACAATGTTCGGGCCCTAACGGGGACGGTTCGTCTTTGCGGAGCCAGCATAGGAGTCGCCCGAGAAGAAGAAGGAACAGAATAGCCAGGCGCCAGGCCCGGAGTGCTGGCCCCAACACTGGACGGAATAAACAAGGGACGACAGGGAGAGTCGAGTATCAAAGCAAGCTCCATTTCTTTGTAAAGGGCATCATTGGAAATTTCTTAGGGGGCTTTCCCCTACGGATTAGCTCCTGGGCCGAGTCGGCCTCATCCTCGCTCACATCAGCCTCTAAGTTAATCGCCTCTTAAGGAGTTATCGACGTCACCAAGGTCAAACTCCGATTGACTCGACCCGAGGCACTCTGCCTGGTTCTCTTTGCCGGAGGGGTCGGACAGGCTGACGTCCTCTTAGTTCGGACCTGGGATACCCTTTCTTGACCCCAGCCAAGCACAGATGTGGCCTGCAAGAAATGTTGTATATCCATCGCAAGATCTTCAAACACATCCGCCACGGGACGAACTGCGGACCCCTTGGGCAAACCCTGAATTTTTCCCTTCCGGTTATTTTTGGTGGAAATTTCCTTCCACATTCGAAGAGCAAGAGAAGAGGAATCCACTATCTTCTGGACCCATCTAGTCAGGTCCCCTACCGGCTCCGGTCTCCATGCCACGGCTGCAAAAATATGATGAATAGAAAAAGTTAAAAAATGAGTTCAGAAGTATGATGACCGAAAAAGGTACAAATAGAAAGTTAAGACTCACGATTTGGGTTCCATCGTTCGGGAATAGGAGTCTCTGGCGGCTTGACTAGATCCGCGATCGAGAAGATGGCATACCTCTCCGTCCATCTCCGATCGGAGTCATCATCAATACTTGTGACCAAAGCATTCTGGTCGCGCCGAGACAATCGGAAGATCCTGTCGAGGAGTAAAGGTGGATGAGGTGAGAAAGCATGAAATCCTCTTTTACGTGGGAGGAGAGGTATCGGAGGCACGCCACGGTCCTCCAAACAGCTGGCCAGACCTGGGCCAAACATATGTCATACCGTCTGCAAAATTCCAGGATGACCAGCTCGATCCTGTCACTCACCTTAAGAGAGAAATGGTAGGTGTAGACAAAAGAGTAGCCCGGCCTGTGAGAGGTGATGTCCTCTCTCTCGCCAGGATAAGAACTTTAATGCCTTTCCATCCCAAATCCTCTTTGACCTGGCCAAGACTGCCGTTGCGTACAGGGCTCGAATAAGCTCATCGCCGCTCCTCGTCATTGTTAGTGTCACGACCCAACTCCGTAGGCCGCGACACGTGCCCTAGTTGGGCACTCATACGTACCTTACCCTGAATTAGCAAAATATTAAAGATAAACTGAAATCATAATTTAACAAGGACGAGTGGGCATGCCGCACGAAGGCCGATAAGGCCGTCACAAACATAGATAAACTCTAAACGTACGCAAATCTCACGAAACATATACGTAACCCACACCGCATGTCTCGCGTACCGTTGCAACCAAACATAATCATACGACGGACAGGCCCGTCGTACCCGTAATCAATACGTACATATGGCATAAAAGTCTATACCAAATCATGGGCTCCGAACAAAGGAGCGTTCAAATGTACCGAGCGTACAACCTAGGCGAACGGATCAAATAAATCGAACGTCGTACCGCGTGGCACGAAACGCAATCGAAGAAAAGCGGGGGTCACGGAAATGTACCGAATACGTAGCGAGTAGACCGTAATAAATAACATTAAAATCGAATGTAACGCGCGGAAAACAACCGAGATGCATAGGTAATTAAAAACGCATACCGAAATCATAAGTAATGCATGCAGCAAAAATATATGCCAAAGCCGGCCCCGCTATGGGACCTGGTCAGTATCGCAGGCGCCCTTCTCCGCGCGCCATAACACATCATACTTCGTAGTAGGAATATCTCCGAAACAAATCATAACATACCAAATGGCCATATCGTAACATAATCGCATGTCGCATAAGCGTACACGGCACATCATACACCACAACCCATGCACGTATATACCTCGCCCCCTCACACCGGGCGCGGCGAACAATGCAGACATACGTTTGAGAATATATCCCGGCCCGGCTCGCTGGGAAACACGAGGCATCCACGAGCAGTAGAAATGAGAAACTAATGCATTAAAATGACATATATATTTCCGCAGACTCAACGAGGCATATCGTATAACGAATCAAATCAATGAAATCGACGAGTCATAGTACGTACCTTTCGTACATCACGGGGATTATGTCGGAACAGAACATTCGGATTCGTGGTACATATCAAAACGCATCATAGGACTTAACGGAATATGTAAAACACTTTTTAAGTAATAAATAGAGGAGTAGTTAAAACGTTTCCTTTAAAACCGCTCGAAGACAAGTTATAAACACAAAAGGGTAAAATCGGAAATAGTGAACCCACCTCGATCAAGCCGAGGCGCGGACAGTAAATCATAAACATTAAACTCCGTAAAGTTATCAGAAAGGTTTTAGAGCGATTCAAAATCATTTGCGAAAGGTATGAAGGTTTAGGCGCACTTATATCCAAAAACGTGCATTATGGTTCAATTGCATTGAAAATGAAAAAGACTCAATTTTAGATGCGATTTCGAGAGATAAGAGCGGCTCAAGTGGCCGAATTCGGGCTAGTACACCTATGTCGTGCCATGAAAAGGAAATGAAAAGTTTTACATACCTTTCTCTTGTTAAGCTCCGTCGAAACTCCGGTCCTGTTTCGTCGAAAATCTGCAAATGGTCATTCTTCGCTTACTATTCATGCAAGTTGACATTTCAATCTTTGGTTTCTATTTGGCTACCGAAATTTCTATGAAGACTTCCCTATAAATATGCCGCCCCGAGAATTTAACTCGGCTTAATTGTCGACAACAACCAAACCAACAACATTAATTCACAACAAGAATCGCATACTAATCACAAATAGTCTTTTTTTCGACATAAGGCCACACTTCCAAACTACTTCACATTTCAAACCAACATTAATGTTTACATACTCATTTACTTACCAAGATCATTCCACCATCATTTGGAGACATTTCGTATGATTTCACACATTACTCGCAAAATACACAAATTTTCCACCGAAACCATAACTCGTCCAAAACTTCCATTCTTCGACAAACATATTCATAACATATTTCCATCTTCCAAATTCATCAACAATCATCATAATTCACACCTTAACAACTTCATTATCTTAATATCATAAAATCACATTAATACGACATAATTCTCTACATTCCATTTCAATGCTAACTTTCATCATTTTACTTCCATTTACATTGCAAGGATCACAATAACATAATTAACATACTAAACAAACTTAATTCACTTCCGTCCTACAACACCATACCACACGGCCAACATACCATTTCCCAACTTCATCCAATTTTTGTTCTACTCTCATTTCCAATACAAATTCCATAACATTCATAACTAGAATACAACAAAAAATTCAACACACCTTGCCTACATAACCATGCATACACATCTAGCTACATGCACACCCTCCTATCCACTTTGCCAACTTCTATAGTTTCATATATTTCACTCAATTTCATACACTACAACACAAATAAACCTTCATAACATAACAACAAAGGATCAATTCTTACCTTTTTCCTCAAGTTTCTTCACTTCACCAATTCATCCAAACGACGAAACCAACGGTTATCTTCCGAAATAATTGCGTCACGTCATAGAACCTTGAATTAGTATAAATGGCACAAGAAAACAATTTTGAAGCAAGATTAAGAGACTTGGAAATCTCTTTTTCCTCCTTTTTCTCCTTTCGGCCGAGGCATTTTTTTGTGGAGGTCTTCAATTTTTCTTTGCTTTCTTGAATTTTCGAAGCCTCCTTGTTCCTTAAATAATTAAGTGATCATACGCATGATCACATGACCACTTTCAAGGGCTTGGGCCAACCATGATGTGGACGTGCCACCCCTTTTTCCCGGGGCCTTAATTTCTTTTAGCATTTTGAGCCCAATTTCCCATGGATCACATTTTGCAATTTCCGAAACCAATTTCCAAAATTCCAAGTTTGTCCTTAGCCCTCTAGTGTTTCCACATTCAAACTTCCATAGCCGACGACACACACACATTTTAAGAAAAATCCAAACATGATCTTTTTTCCTCTCAAACCAAGGTTATTTCCAATTTTCGAATACGCATAAAACGCGAGGGCGTAATAGGGGCGATGAGAGAGTTTTTGGCAAGGTCTCTATCGCTTGTCCACTCCCTGGGGATAAACGATTTAGCCTGTTGACCGGCAGCGCTAGTAGATGGGGCTTTCTTCTTCGACGTCTTGCTCAGTGGCGGTTGCCAACCCCCAATTGAAATCGAGTGAATTGAGACGTCTGAGTCGCTATGGACCGTATTTGAAGCCCGCGCGGCGGGCACCTTCCGTGACTCGGAAGAGTCGGGGAAGACATCTTTGGAAATCGGGTTCGATGGCAGAAGACATCGAAGAAGGTTTTTAGATGGAAGGATTGAGAATGAACGTGACATCGAACAGAGAGCTTTTTTTAGCGGAAGAGAGAGAACTCGGCAGGATCTCGTTTTGAAAAATGATAAAATTTGAAATAGACGTAGTCTTATCGGGGCGGGGGATCAAGGGGAAATAACCCTTTACGCACGTCAATTACGCTTTGGTAGGCTTAAGCTCTTCATCATTGCGAACCCACGCTGGCTACGGCATCCGACGAGCATGACGAGCACAATAAATGGGAAAAAGCGTGCCGAGAATGTGAACCGTCAAGCAAAGAAAGCACACAACCGAGAAATGACTAGGCTACGAAGATAAGATAAGACCAAACAACGGACTCTTCCACTTCCCGGACCCATACCAGCGAAGGCCCCGAGAAATGGGGGGGGCTATCCGTACGGGGAGAAATACGCTCCGGGGTTGCCGACGTGACCGGACGATCGTAGTAGGCCGAAGGTGCTATACAGCTGGCCTCCACCCCCACCAACTTAGGTCACATCTACAGACCTCGATTACTATGCCACAGCAGGGAAGCACGTTACGCCATAGTCATATCACATCACCCGAACGTTAGGGTTGAAAAACCTTGTTTTGGCTTATATAAGATAGCTTAGGGCAGAAGGAAGAGACAGATTCATTCATCCTCTTGCTCTCACCATTTGTAACCCCATTAATAATTTTCTCTAAGGAATATACACAGAATCATCACTTTCTTATCATTTTAGCTACTTGAATCTTATCATATTATCTTGGTTGCTTGCTGAACTCTATCACGGTCTAAACTACTCCGAACCAGGCTCATAAAAAGAATTCTCGGGGTTGGATACGTCCCACTTGTCTTTAAACCCTGTAAAAACAAATTTCTAACTAATTTTTTGGTTAAATCTGATTTCACTGGAAAATACAGGGGATAATTTATAGAGCACTTTATTTACTAGGGGCGTGAAAACATAGGTTTTGGAATGCAATGACATAATTTCAATGGACCACACATTCGATTTGGTAAATAAATAATTGTGTCTTTGTTATCGTGTATGCACAACCATACAACGTAAGCTTTCTTTTTACTAAAAAAATAATGATAATCATTTTAAAAATCATTTATATATACTTGTGGCTGTGATACAAAAAACTACTCTTTTGGAAATTCCTTTGAAAACGGTTTGATTTAGTGGAGGGAGAAAAACCATTTCATAATTGTACCAAAACAAATAATAATAGAAAAACCATTTCATAAGCTGAATTTCAAGATTTGATTGCTCTGTTTGAAATTTGCTCTATCAACTCAAAGTGTATGTTTTCTTTTCTCTGTTTTCTTCCCTTTTTTTTTTTTGGCCTTGTTAAGTTTGTTTGATAAAAATATGTGTGTTGTGTTTTGTTGTGTTGACATTAATGAAGTATCCATGTGTGGAATTTGCTAATTTTTTTCAATGGAATAGTTGATTGGAGATTTCAGTTAAGTAAGTTTGAGATTTTTCTACTTTTTGAAGTTTTCAAGAAAGCTTATGTTTATCTGCATTTAATGTACACCAACTTTAGAAAGTGGTCTTTTTCTTTTTTTCTTTCTTTTTTTTCTTGTGGGGTTTTTGCTATTAGTTAGTGGCCAGTGGGACTTCAAATTTGACTTTGTTGGAGTTCTCTTTCTTAATAACTATCAAGAAAATTTCAACTTCTGTGCTGATTTTGAGTGCAAATTCTAAAATTGGGTAACTTGGATTTTGTTCATTAATCTTGGATTTGAAGTTTATTTTATTGAATTTTCTTCTCTTGTTGAAGGGGGAAAAGAGCTGTTTTTTTTAATGCATCAGAATTTGTGGGATCAGTTCTTGAAGATTCTTGCCTTTTTTCCCCTTTCTGTTTTTCATTTTGGTTGAAGATACTCTAAAAAGTTTGAGGTTATTCTGTTGTGAAGCAGAGGTGGAGCCAGAATTTTTAGTTTATGGATTCTGAATCACAATTCTTTTTGTTTACTGAGTTCTTGATATATTATTTATACATATCGAATGAATCTTTCAACACAAATATAGGATTTGAGCTAAAGATACTGAATTTTGCCGAATCCGTAACTAAGGGTAGCTTAAATTCTATCTGGATTATGCTATGCTCTGTCGCTGATTATAAGCTAAAAAGTTAGAGGTGGTTGGATATCTTTCTCTCTCACACACACACACACATAAATGTCCTTTGATCATTGATTGCCCAATAATTCTTTGTTTTTTTATCAGTCTCCCTGGAATTCTTTAGTAATTTCCAAGAAATGTGTATTATATATGACTTAGTTTAATCAACTGGTGTTGTCATCTTGATTCTCCTTTAAAAAATTAGGGAAATAAATAAACAAAGAGTTGGATATGATAAACTCTTGATTGCCATTAACCCCTATATTCAACCACCCCCCTCCCCGCTCCCGCCCCCCGCCCCTCTTCTTTTTATTTTCTTTGATGTTGAGAAGGATTATTTTGAGACCAAAAATCTTCACAAATTACATTACTTCCCAACTTGCAATAAGGGACTTCTTTTAAAATGAATTGAATATTGGAAGGATCTTTGTTTTACTTTGCAAGTCTGTGAATGTAAGTAGTAGAGTCATTTGTGTATATAGTAATTTTCTATCAGCTATGTTGAATAATGTGAGGGGTAAATTATAACTGCACTTTCTACTTTCTACAGAATCGTGCTGGTGTAGTCTCGATAATGAATCGGACAAAAATCAAGCGTAGAGTTGGTAAATATGAAGTTGGAAGGACAATCGGTGAGGGAACGTTCGCGAAAGTCAAGTTTGCAAGGAATTCGGAGACAGGAGATAGTGTGGCAATCAAGATTCTCGATAAAGATAAGGTGCTTAAGCACAAAATGGCTGAACAGGTAACGTTTTAAAGAAATATTGCCTTTTCCGTTGTCCTTCGTTTATAATTAGTGCAAGGCAATCTAAATTTGATTGCAATATTTTATTTGGATAAATGTCTCTTCAAAACGTTAAAAGTCTTCCCTTGTTGCATGTCTACTCTTGTATGGTTTATTTAGTTTCTTGTGTGAGTTTCTGATCTGATATTGTTTAACTCTCGCGCATAATTTGACAGATAAAGCGGGAAATAGCTACAATGAAGTTAATCAGACATCCCCATGTTGTACAGTTATACGAGGTTAGTCCTTTCTTGACGTCTTCTATGTGTCATTGTGTTGTGCCGGTATGTGTGCTTAGTTTATACCAGTTTATGAAGGAAATACATCTGAATCCTGTATCTGAATTTGATTGTGCATAATGTGTGTCAAGTTGGTGTTTCTTTCCATCTCAAAAATCATGTTTTCAGAAAGCACCGTTAATCTAAGCCATATCAGTCTTTGCAAGAGAGACCTTAATTTCACGAAATGTGAGAAACAGCAACAAAATATGATCTTAGACTTAGAGACTAGTGCAATCAGGAGTTAGTAATTTGGAAGTCCAAGCGGGCAAAAATCATGTGGTCTCATATAGTTTGTTTATACGGACAAAACATTCTCATGACGATATCAGGGTTTGTTTTTAAGTTTTGGTTGTATATTGCTCTGTGTATTAAATTAGAGTCCACTTTGCATATTCCTAAAATTTACCTTTGTTTAGATCTTGTTTCTCCTACCATGTTTCTTCACTTAAATTGGAATTATTCATCGACATTTGACATAACAAACTAGCTCAGAGTTAAGTGGAACGTAGTTCTTGAGTTGCATACCACAAATAGTTATCTTCTGTAATTCTGCTTTCTCAATGAGGCTCTGATTCAAGTGGTTGGTGGTTCCGCTCATGAATGGCATAATCTGAGGTTGAGCCCCAAGAAAATTAATGTGATGACTGATTTAAAAAAATATCAAATCCTAGATTCGCCTTTGGGTGCTTCCAGAGCAGTTAATATTGTTCAATCATGTCCCACTTTCATTTTCCTGCAGGTTATGGGAAGCAAGACAAAGATATTCATTGTTTTGGAGTTTGTTACAGGTGGAGAGTTATTTGATAAAATTGTAAGGTCCATTCTTCCTTTTCTTCTAACATATGCATTAGGAAAGAAAACAGACCCCCCACACACACAAAACAACAAAAAAAAGTTAACTTGTCTCTTGCCGATTCCGGTTTTGATTTTTATCTAATTTTGAGCAACTATTCAAACCTAATTGGTGCTTACAATTTTTTTGATAATTTTGACTCTGATTAATTGGCGTAAAGGTAAATCATGGACGAATGCACGAAGAAGAGGCAAGGAAGTATTTTCAGCAGCTTATTCATACTGTTGATTATTGCCATAGTAGGGGAGTCTATCACAGAGATCTAAAGGTGAGCATTTTTTATCTTGCAGCATCTTTTTTCTCCAAAGCTCCTGTCCTTATTTCTGTTACATCTATCCTACCATTTTTTGCTGATTTAACTTAAATACACTGACAATGCAAACAATTTTTTAGGTTGTCAAATTAAAATTATAATGGATAGTTAGTTATCTGTTTGTGGTCACTTTAACATTATGATTGTAAAAAAATTTCACACTTTCAATGCATAGAAATTAAACTCCTTTTTTCCTGTGCAGCCTGAGAATTTACTGTTGGATGCTTCTGGTGACCTCAAGGTTTCTGATTTTGGGTTGAGTGCTCTATCCCAGCAAGTCAGGGTAAACTATTTCCTATACTTTCCATTTCTCTTCAACTTTTGAAATGAAATCTTTAACTCCTCCTCTACTTTGTGTTTATCAATTTAATAACGTAGCGGAAGCACAATTATTTGAGGCCTTACTGACCTTGTTAATGGAACCTATAAATCCTTACAACCCATTGATCCTGAAGTTGATCATTGTCTCAAACTGGAAAAAACTTACCCCCACCTGCTGTTTCCAGTAATCCAATAAACACATGACATGCATCTTTCAATCCACCTGTATCACTAACCATTGTTAATTAATATGTATATTCACCTCATTTACCGCTAACTATAGTAATTAATGTAGTTTGGTGTAAAAACAAGTTGTGGCTAAGTTTTTTTCTTGTCATACCTGCACCCCACAATAAATTGCCTAGTGAAGCCCGGTATCAGCCAAATCAGGTTAGACAACTTTCGTAAACATGGTTAATTTTAAGTTAGTACTTATGAACTCTGCAGCCTAGTACCTAACTATTGCCCACGGTGTTATAAATGTCGCCCTTCAGAAGCAATTACTTAAAAACCTCCTTCCAGAATGCAATTACTATCAATTAATCATTTGCGTCAGCTTATGTGCCACCCAAACATGTGATTTCAATTACTTTCTTGCGCCTACAACTTTGAAGCCTGTGAATTTGGTGATATCCGCCCGATTATAGTTGAGAGAATAAATCACTATCGGATTGATAACGACTAAAATCTCTTTGATCTGCCATTCTAAAATCTATTTGTACTATTTTGCTGTTAAAACAACTTGTCTAAACAGTTCTCGAGGTCATTTTGGTTGAACTTCATGGAAGAAAAAATAGCTGTTACATTGGCAATGATTGACGGATGACTAGTTGCTTGACTCAATTGCCTTTAACGTCAATGTTAATGGACTATCTTTTTACCCTTTCATTTTGGAAAAGAGAAGTCAATAATAATTGTACACCTGCAGTCGTTTCGTTCTCCTCATGTTAAGTCTGTTAATCTGTTTATCTTTCAAATTAAGCTTCAACTTGCGGTTCTAATGGAATATATTGCTTCCACCACATTCCGCCTAGATTCATCTTTCTAGTCGTTCTTATTTTTAGTTGTGTTTTCCAGGATGATGGCTTACTGCATACCACCTGCGGAACTCCAAACTATGTTGCACCTGAGGTATAACAAAACTGGTTTGCTAACTTTCTCTTTGTGTTCATTTACACCTATTTGATTTTGCTGGAACAGAACTAGCTAGCAGCAGATAGGCATTCAGTTAGCTTGAAAATGGATTCGTAGTTAGAAATCAGATGCTCCTCAAATGACTATCTTTAGAGTGTCCAGTCTCTCTCTTCAACTCTTTAAAACGAGCTACAACACTTCTCTTAACATAGGAGTCTTAGTAGTTCATCTATCCGATTCAAATGTAACCTCACTTTCTCTCCTTGCTACAACATGCGGAAATCTTCAATGACCTACTACAGAACATATATGAGCTTTACGCGGACGATCTGGTAGTCTTTTCAAAAGAATAACCTACCACATCCAAAATTTACTCAAGATCTTCGAAAGGTTAATAAAACATCAATTAAATCTTAGCCTGAAAATTGGACTGCTTTATTAGGTACTCAATGACCGAGGATATGATGGGGCAACGGCAGACCTCTGGTCATGCGGAGTCATACTCTTTGTACTACTTGCAGGTTACTTGCCTTTTGATGACTCCAATCTTATGAACCTGTATAACAAAGTGAGCATTTTTCTTCACCATTTAATACCGTTCAGTCTTTTTGTGTTTATCTGTTGGCTAGTTTCACTATATCTATCTTGGTATATACAGATCTCTGCTGCTGAATTTACGTGCCCACCTTGGATATCTTTTGGCGCCATGAAGTTAATTACTCGCATCTTGGATCCAAATCCTACGACAGTATGCATACTAGATATTTTAACACAACCTTTTGATTTATAGCTTGTGACTACGTCGATATTTTCCACTTTCTTCTTATTCATGAGATATATGTTATATGCAGCGTATTACCGTTGCCGAAATTTTAGAGGATGAGTGGTTTAAGAAAGATTATAAACCACCTGTGTTTGATGAGATAGAAGATGCAAACCTGGATGACGTTGAAGCTGTGTTCAAGGACTCCGAAGTGAGCATACTGAACATATGGAATGCAATAAATTTATGGGATTTTTTCATTTTTGGTCCGTTGGTTGAAATGAATTATGGGCTCTAGCCAAATATACAAAACATATACTTTGGTTATGTATATAATATGTATATTTTTGTTGTTATATGTATATATTTGTATATTATATGTATACAATTGTATATTATATGTATATTTATATTTAATATACAGAACATATACATTTTCTAGCTATTAACTTCTAGGGCGGCCCAAACATGTAATTATCCCATTATATCAGCTTTAAAGGAAAAAGTGATTGTAGTATGAAATTTATCTCACATGCTACTCCTTCCTTGGTGTTACAACAGGAATATCATGTAACAGAGAGAAGAGAAGAGAAGCCAACTTCCATGAACGCATTCGAGTTGATTTCTATGTCACAAGGACTTAACCTCGGCAATCTCTTCGATGAACAGGTCATACACTTCATTTTCTTTTAAATGCTTTTCCACTTTGTAGGAAACGTTGATGATGTTTTGTATTATTTTTTATTCTTCCTATGTTGACAAATGTGTTGATTCTGTTTTTCTTAGGGATTCAAGAGAGAAACAAGGTTCACATCTAAATGCCCGGCCAATGAGATAATCAGTAAGATTGAAGAAGCTGCTAAGCCTCTTGGTTTCGATGTTTCCAAAAAGAACTACAAGGTAGTGATGAAATTCATTGATTCATTTAATTGTCATGTAGATTCCTGTAATAAGTTTAATGATCTATATGTAATGATTATAATGGACTAAACTGTTCTCGTGTTTATCCTCAGATGAGGCTCCAAAATTTGAAGGCGGGAAGAAAAGGGAACCTTAATGTTGCCACTGAGGTATCTAAATGTGAATACTAGTTGATCTTTTGAAATGTTTCTTATTTTATTCTGAACATTGTTTGACCTTCAAATTAGGTGTTTCAAGTTGCCCCGTCTCTTCATATGGTTGAGGTGCGAAAGGCAAAAGGAGACACTTTGGAATTCCACAAGGTACAGTAATCAGCTATATTGCCAAAATATTATCAATAGGCGTTAAGACTCGAATAATAACAAGTAACTCCAGGAGGAACAAAAACTTGAGGTTTAAACTGGTAAAATAAACATAAAGACTTAAGAGTTGAATGCATGTTTAAAGATAGACGAAAGAATCATCCCTGGAAATGATTGAGACATGGTTATTTCTTTTCCAACAAATGATTACATATTGGCCTGATGTAAAGTTCTACTACACTTACAAGCACCCGGTTTAATGTCACAGGAGGGTGAAATATATGTACCATCCCTTGGCTTTAGTTCCCATGCCAAAATGGATAACCTTACTGTTGTATGACTTGGCCTCCAAGATAAAACTTGTATGCCTATCGATTACTAGAAACCATTGGAAAATCAGAGGGATAGAATCACAATGTCAAACAATTTGTGAAAGAATTCATAGATGTAGTTACTAAAAGATCAAAATATGCACCAATATTTTTGCGGTGTATCATGATCTTAATCTAGCATCTCCACCTTATTGAATTCCGCGTCCTATTAGTTTCTTCATTGCACGAGGGCTACGTGAGTTTGCAAAGGATTGACGGTCCAAACCAGATAAAAAGGAGGAGGCTGGTAGTAGGTTGACGGTCAACATAAATGTAGTTTAAATATAATGAAATCTAAGGATCTTAGTTGAGTGGAAAGATACACGGTATTCATATATCCGATCTCAACGAACTGAGGATTAACGCGTAGTATTGATTAATCTATTAATTAGTTTCTTCGTAGCATACCCTTTGCTATCGTCCTCCCTCTTTTAGCAAATGATCAGTCCATTGCTATTACTGTACTATTAAGATAATAGGAATTAGCGACGGACAAATTCTATTGTTAAACAGAAAAATCCGGTGCCTAAAAATTTGTTAGCTATGAGCAATTTAGCGACAAAATTTGTTGCTAATTCCAATTTTTCTTTTTGTAGTATACCGCTATAAGATTGGTTCATTTTGCCTTTTATTAACCACTTTCTTGTACATCTTTTCTTTATGCAGTTCTACAAGAATCTTTCAACCTGCCTAGATAAGGTTGTATGGAAAACTGAACAGGACATGGAAGAGAAAAAATGAAGGGCAATAGAATCTGCATTTTTAAAAAGCTCTGTTGCTACCAATTGTAAGAACTGTTGTGGTTCTTTCTTTCTTCTTATTGTTTTTCCCTTTTTTTTTTTTTTTTTTTTTTTTTTTGAGGCCATCTTTTCTGGCCTCAAAAGATGTTTTACCAATTGTTTTATTAGAGGTAGGTGTTGGACAGATAACAGAGTTTGCTCCAATTAAAATTAAGCTTGTATGATGTGTATCGCTTTTGACAATTGTGATTGCAATTGTATACTGTATATTGGATTCTTCAGACCTTTTTTTTTTTTTTTGGTTTCTTTTTGAAAAATCATTACATTTTATTTCTACTCTACGTAGAAACAATTGGTCCCAACTCTGTGCCAACCTGATTAGTTTTTTTTAAAAAAAAAAAAAGGATGAAGGGCAATTTGTTACACTAAGGTCCTGCTATGCATGGGATCTGAGGAAGGATTAGACCAAATTTAGGTCTGTTGTAACTTGTATAGTTGTATGCAACATTACCTTGCATTTCTACGGAAGCCTGATAATACACGAAAAATTAAGACCAACTTATTTTGGGTAATTTTTTTTTATTCTGAAGACCTGATCATTAGTTCCTGTAGGTGAAAGAGAAACTTTAAACAAGGTAGCAATTTCTTTCTTTTTTGAGATCTTTACACAAAGAGCTGGTTGAGTTTATTGTTTTATTTCCTAGCTAGTATACAAAGAATGTACATGAATTATACACAGCTATACACATATAATACATGAATTATACAGCCGTTCCATTATTTTTAATTTAAGCGGTTAAATGTGCGACAATTTAGCTTAATTCTTCTTCTTCCTTCCTCCCTTTTTCCTTATACATTAGGATTTTCTGGAAAGACAGGTTTCATGTTATTCTCAATGATATCTTCTCTTCTTTATCTGAGGTTTCTATTTGGGAAATAACTTCATTCAAGTCCGACGCCTAAATGACACTTTTTAACCAATTTTTTCAATAAAGATCCTGGGTTTATCATGTAGCCCTACACGATAAACCAACACGGGTTTATCATGTAGCCCTACACGATTTACTCTTTTTTTAACGCCACACCCGTCTGTTTTCGTCTTTATTTTTTTAAAAAAAAAATTATATAAGGCAGATCGTGTACCCCTATACGATTTGCCTTAAGTTATTTTTTTCCATTTTTTCCTGATTTATTGTGCTTATTTTGGTTTTTCTTTTTCATTTGTTGCCACATTTGATTGAAAAATATTTTAACTCAAACAAAGTCATACAATAATTAAAAATTTGTGAAATAATATGTGAACATGCAAAAGACACAAAAATATAAGTGCAATAAATGTCACACATTATCTAAATAGTAAATGTTAAATTAAATACGTAATTAAACACCACAAGATGTATTATATATTTATTACAATAAAGACAACACCATATTCGTAGTTCGCATGGGGTAGCGATTCTTGTTATGACCTGTTTCCTTGCACGTACTACACTTTCTAGCCATACGAGCAGGAGCTATATCCGTTTCATTCCTCCTTCCAGTTGTACTCCGTGCTCCTGAAGTTCGCTCGTATTCAGTGTTTGCAATTAAATTGAAGGGAGAAGGTGGTCAATATGCCTCATCACCCAAGGGTGAAAATTTTTCACTATACGTTTGTTTGTAAAATTTGCAACTGTAGTACTTGCTAACATAGGTCTTTGGCTGAATGCCACGAATATTACAAAATTTAACGGCATGTGAACATGGCATATGGTAGTTTCCCCACTTTCCACACGAACACTTTTTCCCTTCAACAGAGACTTTATGGATATTTATGCCCTTACCTTCGTGTGAAAATGTCATAATCTCATAACAGGTAATCCACGAGCTTTCTTGAATAAACTGTTGTAAGACTCAAAGACATTCGTTGTCATAGCCCCCCACCTATGACCTTCGTCCTTAATCAATGTCCATTTCCCCTCCGGAAGATTTTTTAACCATAGATGCGCTAGAGGTGTCAACGATTTGATTTGTTCCATCCTCATTTTGTACTTCTTTTTTAGGTGCTCTGTAGCCGCCAACCACATTAGGTTCTCAAGGTCCTTTGTTGAGGAACTATTTTATTAAAGTTGCTTTTCAAATGCCGAACACAAAAGCTATGGTGTGTGAATGGTGGTTGTAACCAATCATGTGTTTGGATATATTGGAAAAGGCTCAAATATGCCATCGAACTATCGGAAATGGTTCATTTATGCCACTCGTCAATATAGTTTGGCTCATTTATGCCATCGCCGTTACCAAAATGGCTCATCCATGTCACTTTTCATTAACGCCGGTTTTACAATACCATATATGACACTTGGCCTCCAATTAGATGTCCACGTCGTTTAATTAAACCAACACAAATTTATGTGTCGGGTTTTAGTTTAATTTAGGATTTAATTTGTGCTGGTTTAATTTCTAATTGGAGGCCAAGTGTCATATCTGGTATTGTAAAACCACCGTTAATGAAAAATGGCATGGATGAGCCATTTTGGTAACAACGATGACATAAATGAGCCAAACTATTGACGAGTGGCATAAATGAGCTATTTCCGATAGTTCGATGGCATCTTTGAGCCTTTTCCGTTTTTAAAATTGGAGACGGAAACAAACGGGAGCGCCGTTAATATTTGGATAAATTGTGTAGCACTACACGTGATTAACCTGTTTTGGTTTATTGTGTAGCTCAGACCCCTTTTGGAATTTTTGGTTGAAACAAGTGCCCGTTAGGCGCCGCACTCAACTTCATTCAATAGTATATGGCAAGTTTTTTTTGGGCAGTCAACATTGTGCTTTTCTGCCAACCAAAAATATGTATGTGTGCGTGTGTGAAAGAGAGAGGAGACCACAGGTTTAAATATACACTTCAATATATATTTTTCTCATTTTTCGTTTGCCTTTTTGAATTCAAAAAGTCCTTAAACAAATTTATTTATAGCAAAAAAGAACTAAAGGATATTTAACAACATTCAAAGGTGGCTTGAAACAACTGTCAGAATGGTAATGCAAAATTTTTTTAACAAAGAGTAGACTGACAAAAGAACTGGACAGCTTGAACTACTATCTCTGAATAGGCGTTGAATAGATTTTCTTTGTAGTAGAAAGTTTGGTAGCTACTGAAGCTTGAAGCGAGATGTCCAAACTGATTTTTTTTTTTTTTAAAAAGAATTCTAATCTGTAGCTCAATTAAATGGTTTTAGAATATATATGCATAAATATAAGTATTGATATACATTATTAAAAAAATAATATAGGATATACGTGCATCAAGGCCCTTTTCACTGTGTTTGGAATCATACCAAAGTCCCAATAAATATTTCATTCAGGTGCAAATGCTTGCATGATTCATTCTTGTAAGAGCAATTTCATTGCATCAGCTAATCTTTGGTCCTTCTTAAATCGATATTCACTTATTTTAAATAAATTTGATCATTTTCTTGTATAAATCTATCGAGAAAATGACAAAATAGTCCCTTTATCTTTAGTTGTGGATTCAAAATTGTTCCTTTGCATAACTAAGTAGTTTTTGTCCTTTAAGTTTGTCAAAAGTAAGTATCTTTGGTCTCCGTTAAATATTCACTAAATTCTGATTGTTAAGTTTAATCAGTATTTCAAAAATTAACCAGCAAGCTAATAATTTTCCTCAAAATTTCAGAAACTGCAACATAAAAAGCTACACCAGACAAAAAATAACGAAATTGCACCTCAAAAAGTTACTCTTGCAATAGACAAAAATTCGTTAAATATTTTCTATTCCCACAATCCGATTAAGTTTAACAATCATCACTATCAAATTTGATAGACATAACAAAGAGACAAAAATTCGTTAAATATTTTCTATTCCCACAATCCGATTAAGTTTAACAATCATCACTATCAAATTTGATAGAGACATAACAAAGAGATTGACATAAAATAGCCGCCCACTAAAATAATAGCCAGCAAAATAACTTTAATATATGTAACATGAGACTTTGCAACAACTATAACACTTTGAAATAGATTACCATTACAACAATTGAACTAAGAATTGTAGGGCTTTACCCTTATTAAGGGAGCCCTTCCAGAAATTCTCGACGGCCATAGGCGAACCCAAGCCGAAGAGGGGGTTTGGAAATAGTTTTCAACCAGCAATAGACGCGCCTCGGTTAGTACCTCACTAGCTGCGTCATTGCCCCAAGCGCAAAGATGCTTTGGGTTTGGTAGTAGCCTTGGCTTATGTAGCCCTTTGCTTCATCCATTTTCTTTATACAATGCCGATATGGGACATTAGTAACAACCTCTCAACAATACTGACATTCCACAACTTTAAAATAAAATTCACTTGCTAAATGGAGATCTAATTTAAATGGAAAGTATGGTATAGTATCCTTTTTCTAAGCTTTTAATTGTCAGCACTTTTATTGTTTGCCTTCAACTTTTGGATTAATTTTAAAGGTGTGCATTTTTGGATTAAAGCCCCACTTTAATTGTTTGCCTTCAACTTTTGGATTAATGTTTGTCTTAGTATGACTGCGCACGGAGTTTAAGGAACAAAGTGAGACTTTTGAATCCGTTTAAGAAACAAATGAATACTTTTGAATCTTGTGGTCGGTCTTACATTAAAGATGTATGTAATCCTTTAAATCTTATGGTCTTAAACTTGCTACGTAGAATGTTGGAATTGAAAAACTTACTAAATATAGAAAGAAACACTCCTTTTGCGACAGACAAAAAAGAAGAAGTAATAGACGACTCAAACGAGTGACTCAACACCCTATGAACAGCCCTTACATATACTGTGAGGCTTTACAGCAAATGTAACACCATGAAATAAATCATCAGCACAAGTATTGAACTAAGAATTGTAGGGCTTTACCCAAAAGGGAAGCCCTTTCAGAAATTCTCGACGACCAAGGGCGAACCAAGGTCGAAGAGAGGGTTTGGAAATAGTTTTCAACCAGCAATAGACGCGCCTCGGTTAGTACCTCACTAGCTGAGTCATTGCCCCAAGCGCAAAGATGCTTTTTGTTTGGAAATAGCCTTGGCTTATGTAGCCCTTTGCTTCATCCATTTTGTTTTACAATGCCAATATGGGACATTGCTAACAACCTCTCAACAGTAATTGCGACATATACTGACATTATTCAACTGTTTTAAAATCAGAAATCACTTGCCAAATTGAGATCTAGTTTAAACGAAAAGTAGTATCCTTTATGGATCACTAGTCTAAAAATGGTAATAACGTGTATATTCATACAGTTCACGATTGATTCAATTATTATAATAAATTTTTGTGTATAAATTTGCAAACAATCAACAAATTGAAGTTTGTTGAATTTGTTAAAATTTTCTATCCCATTTTTTTCTAATGAATAAAATTAGAAGATAAATGGTAAACAAGTTTTTTACATTTTTTAAACTGTGCATATTAATCAGACAAGTGGATGAAAATCATAGCTTTATTTTGATATTTTTTTGTTAGGTATAATTGTTTGCTTTTATAATTTTGTCATTTTTTATGGTATTAATATCTTTTTCTATATATTATATCAGAAATATTAAGATTAATAAAAAATATTCAAATGCAATTTTGACAGCTATCACATTTTTTTGCATAATCAAATCAGAAGCAAATAAATGCACGTTAACTAATTAAATTCACTAGAACTATTAACAAGTTCAATTAATTTTTCAACTCTTATTCTAAACTAAGGGTGAAAGAGAACTTGTAGTACAAAAGAATAGAAGAACAAGAGAGAGAGAGAGAATAAAAAAGCATTATGGGAAAAGATCAAAAGCATAATATAAGTGAATAAAGATGTAAAGAAAATAAAAATAAAAATAGAAGTTTGAAGGAGTGAGAGGGTGGAAAAACCTGATACGTGAAAAGTTATAAATTAAATTAACCTTCAAAGAAGTTAAATTTTGGATTTCGCTAGAGAGAGGGTTCTTTTCAAAGTTTGAGGTGTCGGTAACCTCTCACCTTTACACGTGAGTCTGCCTTTGAATTAACAACGCTTAGCTTATTTTTCTTGATATAATATTTTGTCAATTAATATTTTACCTAATTTTCTAGAATATTTGTTGTTGATTTATATTTGTTAAGAACAATAACTTTGCAGATATAGCAATAACAAAATAATAAGAAACTTACTTTTACTATATATATATATATATAATTTTTTTTTTTTTTTTTTTTTGCTCTCAATCTATATTTTTCAAATTAAAATATGTAACTCTACCTAATTGATGCATTATCTAGATCAAATACATAATTTGAAATAAACAAAAAAATTCAAATAATGATGAGTTTTTTTATTTTATGTTTTCTCCTCTGTTTCTTCTCAAAATTCTAAATTGTTAATCTTGTTGCTGTAACGACCCGTTAGGTCGTTTTGGTTGCTTTCCTGCTTTTGCCCTTGAGAACTCGCCCCTTTGCTTGTTTTGGAAATTTGCTAAGTTAAGTAACCTTTAAGCGTTAGGTTGACTTTAGGCATCTTTGGGGGTAATTGAGTCTTTTGGGATTTTCAAGTGGTTCCATTAGCTTCGGGACGTTGAATATAGGTTGTTTGAGTGTTTGGTTCAGTTCCCTAAGTCTTGGGGGCGTTTTGGTCATTTGGTTGGAAAGTTGGGTTTTGCCCGTTCGGGGTTGACTTGGTCAACGAGACCTCTTTTGGAAATTCTGAGTGCGCGAGTGAGTTCGTAGCGCGTTTTTACATGTGTCTGCATATTTGGTTTGTCTCGGGGAGATTCCGGGAGAGTCTCGGGATTTCGGGTGTTGAGAGTCAAAAACCAAATTTTTCTGGTTCTGGTGTTCGCACAGGCGCGAACGGGGTTCCACCCCTGTGGACGCGCTCCGGTGAGAGGAGGCCCGCATGAGCGAAGGAGTGCTGGGTTGGCCTTGGTCCGCCCCTGCGAAGGATTTCCCGCAGGTGCGTGTGCGCAGCCGCGAGCTTGGCTCCGCCGTTGCGGAGTTGTGATATTTGTGTGGGGTTCACAGTGGCGAGGATGTTTCCGTTGGTGCGAGTTCGCCGGTGCAAAACTAAGTGCGCAGGTGCGTGAATCGCTGAACAGAATGTGATTTTTAGTATCTTCTTCCTTTAGACTTCCATTTGAAAACCCCTAAGTATGAGAGCGTTTTTGGAGGAGAACTGAAGGCAATTCAAGGAAGAATCATTGGGTAAGTCTTCTAACTTGGTTTTATGACTATTTTCGTGATTTAGACCCATAACCCATGCTTAGAATGTTGATTTTAAGAGATAAATTTGAAGGGTTTTGGAACCCAACTTAAGAATTGGGGGTTTTAGAAATTGAGCATGAATTAGTGATTATTATTGGATGATTTTCAGTTTATGGGTTATATTAAGTATGAGGATCATGTTTCTAGGTTTAATTTATTGTTTTGCCCTTTTGGGTTCGGAATCCTAATTTAGGGTTAATTTAGGGGCTTTGGATTATGTAGCAATATGGGTATTGATAAACTCGTATTCTAACGAATAATCCTTATTTGACTAGGCTTTTGTTCGTTTAGAGGCTATTCGGAGTGGCAAGAGGGCGTCGTGATTCGAGATTCGGCATTCCAGGCATATTGAGACCTTGAACTTTTTCTTGAATGTGTGTGTTGGCTAAAATGAACCTAATAAGTGGGAATTGAGGTAAATTAAGGGGGTTCCGATACTTGTGAGGTGACGAGCACTAGTATTGGATACCGGTCATCATGTTATGGGTATTTGCGCAATTTCAATTGTATAGTTGGTCTGAATGCCATGCTTTGGGCACTAGCTGATAGAGTAGTACGATCTCTTAGATCTGTGATTGGGGTCTGATGCCCGTACTTATGTCTCTTATTATTATTGATTGCATGTCTTGTCTGTTCGTGTGCATATCACTCATACATATATCCTCGTTGAAATGAAAAAGAAGTGAAAAGGTGAAGCCTTTATAGTGTTATGAACATAAGAATGGATTTCATGCTTTTATACTTGATCTTGACTTGATGCATGCCATATTCATGCTTTCCATGTATCCATGCATACGATTTGAGGATATGATTTTGAGTTCGATGGGATCTTATTCCGGACGAGTGATGATGTTTGGCACGTTCTATTGGTACTTGAGCCCTGTTGGCTAAGAGAAAGTTTATTGAGATATGATGTGATTGAGGCCGTGATACGAGGAAATTATCGGAGCGGTGATATATGGGCCTCATGAGCCCCCCATGGGTCACGATTCGTTAATATTTAAACGTGTGTATATCGGGAAGTGGAAACAAAGGCCTTGCATTGCATTTTCTTATCATTCGTCCATTTTTCTATATTGTTGTGGTGATTATTGGTACTGTTTTGCCTTATCTTGAAAATCTATCTGTTATGTGGGTTTAGCTGTTATTATGACTGTCTTGTAATTGGAATAATCGTGGACAAGTGTGGTTGTGATGTCGAAGACCAACCCTCGTCTCCATTCCGGAAAGGGTCGGTCAACGATGCATGCTGAGTACCTGTTGTTTAATTTATTGTACTCACGCTACACTTGCTGCACCTTTTTTGTGTGCAGACTCGATCCCTAGCACGAGTGGAGGCCGTGACTACCAGGTTCCCCGCTAGAGCGTTGCTTGAGAGGCCGGGGTGAGCTCCTTGGATTCGGGATGGCTCCAGATTCTTCTTATCCTTTATTTCCGGTCTTCTTCATTTCAGACAGTTTCCTTATGTATACAGACTATTTATACTTTTAGTAGTCCTTGTATTATGGTGACATCGGATTTTGGGGGAAAGATTGTAATAATTACTTAAGTATTTCTATTTAAGATTGTTAAGACTTGAAAATGACTTGTATGCTTATTTCCGCTTTTAATATTTCCGCTTATATTGGGCTGTTAACGGTTGGTGTTGGCTTACTAGTGCCATCCAACTTGGTAAATTGGGTCGTGACAATTGCAAAAATTTAAGCTTTGGTGAGTGATGGACTTACCAACATTTGAATCACGAGAGGAAAAATAATTACGATGTTCTAATTCGATCATCTCATGCTTAATTAATTGAATTACATATTTAAATTTATTTTTACGACATATTCAAGTATTTTTATAAATATATCAAATTAAGTTGTTGTTTTGATAAATTATTTATACGTATTTAATACATTATATAATACAAATATAATGGAAGTATTGTTACGGGGGGAGATAATCCTTCTATATACAAATTCTCGGATTAAGTTTCTAAACAAGACATCGATAGGCGAGATGTGATTTTGACCAAAGCTATATATTAAGTTTTGCCGAATTCATAATTAAAACTCTAGTTCCTTCTTTGCTAAGAGAATATTGGAGTAGTAAGTATTTCGATTAATTTTATATAATTTAATAAATCTTTGGACCTATTCATGTATTCATATATCATAATTAGCCATTTTATAAATATAATTTAATCAAGCAAGAAGAACGTTCTATACATTATGTTATTTGAAAATTTTCTATTTATTTCTCCCAGGAATTTTCAAGTTGAAATGTACAAAATATTTTGACTGGAATAAGCGTAAGTTAGTGTACTTCATAGTGTGTTTTGGTAGGGATCTAGTAGCTCAGTTGGTTGGCTACCTGAACTTTCACCTTGTTGGTGAGGGTTCGAATCCCTACATTGCAATTTCCTCCCCCATTTCTCCTTCCCCTACCCCCTATGTAATTAAAAAAAAAAAAAAAACTAATAATGTGTTTTGGAGAGAAAATTGCTGGGTGGATATTGTTGGTAATAAAAATTGTACAAATAAAGGTTATCATGGTCTTTCCATACGTGACAAAATTTGGGCCAAATTAGTGTGGTAGTACCGCATCTCTTTTTTTTTCTTTTTCTTTTTCTTTTATGGGTTTTCTTCGGCTTTTCCCCGAATCATCACTAAACCAAACTCCTTTCACTTAAAAGGCACCGTTACTGGAGGAGAAAAAAAAAAACTGAACGTCTGTTTCAACAGGTTCATCTCCCCCTCCTTTACAACGCCTCCTCTCATCTGTTTCTTCATCTCCTTTCTCTCACTTACACAGCAAAGTATTCCTCTTTTATCTCTTCTTTATCACGGCCGTTCAAGGTAAATATGCTCTTTCATATTTTTAGTTTTTGAAGTTCTCATTCATGATTGATTGGTGTTTCATATATTTATGTGTTCTACTATTGCTCCGACCAAATATAATCTTTCCGGCCTCAATCTAAAGTTACAACCAATAATAAGTTAAATTTGTAAATGAGGTATAGGATATGTGGGCACTTTAATCTATTCTTTGATGAACGAAGGATATATGTGTATGTTTTGCTTATAAACGACTTAAGTGTGAATAAATCAATATGCTAATGATTGGGTAAAGACGTTGGGGTTGTATATTTGAGCTAAGATCTTATTATATATTCCGTGCAATATTGAATGATATGATTCAACGGATTATATAAGCTGTAAACCGGACCAAAGTCAGAGGAAAATGAAGGAGAGAGAGGAAACTTGAATATATATATATATATTCAAATACAAAGTTCTTGGATCTGAAAAGCCAACCCCTAAAAATAAGGAAATGCCCCTATTTATAGTTTTCCTCTATGGGCCCTTCATACATCATGGAGCCCTTTTAGGATAAAGAAAACCTAATATGGATAAGGTTGGGTCGTACGGTCTGACACCCTATTTGTCGAAACGAGGTAACAACACGATTTCCACACGTGGCGAGCGAATAAGCGATTGCCGGACCAACGGCCACGATCGAACGGTCATGAAGAAATCGGGCTAACGGCCACGGCCACGACGATTCCGCTATGTTTGAACCGGACAAACGACCATGATCAACTCGGCCATGGAGGATCCGGACCAACTGCGATAAGGAGTTATCCCCGGTTGAATCGGACCCAACGATTTTCTTCAAACTTCTTCAGATCAAGCGCTATTGTTTGCCTTCTTTCTTTTATCGCCCCCGGTTTGAACCGGACAAACGTTAACCAGATTTTTACCGTATACAGATAGTCCCCACACTTTCCGGACCGAGGTCTCACCGGAGTAACGGGAAGTGGATGAATCACGAAACCGGTGATCCCGTTGGCTCGTTCTTATCTTCTCGTTTTGGCGGGAACAGTTGTCACCTCTTTCTGCCGTCTGCCACGTGTCACACCCCGAAAGGCCGAACTCTGCAACCGCCGTTACGCACGTCCTTTCAAATCACGTCTCATTAATTATGGGACACGTGGCGTTCCCCGATTGGTCGGGTTTTGTAACCGCCGTATGACCCATGCCTATATAAGGCCCTTCCATGTCCTTCCTTCTTTCACTTTTACTTCTTCATCTTCACCATTTCACCTCATTTTCTTTACTTCTTCACTTTCGTTCTTCATCTTCTCATCGTTGATTCCATCATTTCAACACCCATATTTCTTTACTTAAGTCTGCTTGCAAGAAACTCGTTCCACTCAAGTGCTGCTTCCCTGATTGAAAGCGTTATTTCATCCCTTCATTTCGCAATATTCATTTTCTTTTACTTGGCTGTTTCCATCTTCTTACCTTCTTACCTTTATCAAATTTTCAACCTCTTTCTCACCCATTACGAATGTCTGCCAACACCGAAACCACCTCCCAGGATATTCCCTCGGTTTCCTCCCAAGGAGCCGAACCGGTATCTCAGCCGAAGGGGAAAAACGTGGCCGAGCCTACGGCTTTAGATATAGTGCCGATCAAGCCCAACTTCAATAAAGAATTTGAAGCTGAGAAGCCTTCCTCGGTTGCAGATAGAGGGTATGACGTAAGGCGATACCCCTCGTCCATCACCGAGGATAAGCTCGATCAGGTCCGGATTGACTGCGGATGGGATAACCGTCCGGTGCAGGTGTTTGCTCCCGGCCCGGATGAATCAATTACCGACCACAGGGAGGGCTTTCTATATGTTTACACTTATCCCTTCACGCTCAAGCTCGAACCCGCAATTGATCCGGTCATATTGGAAATGTGCCGGACCTATAATGTGACTCTTGCACAAATTGGTCCGATAATCTGGAGGACGGTAGCTTGCCTCCGGTTGTTGGCCAACAACGCCAAGAAACCATTCACGATGACACATCTGATCCGCCTCTATTCCCCGAGACGATTCCGGGGAGGCGTAATAAAACTAGCCAAGCGAGGCCGGAATCCGATCTTCTCCAAGATGGACGAAGACAGAGATCGGGGCTGGTTAGAGCGCTTCGTTCGGGTGAGGACCTCGGACATTATCCCGGAGGAGTACATGCCCTTCCCGGAAAAATGGAATGACAACCGTAAGTTTCTCGGTCCCACCTTCATTAATTTATCCTTATACTCTTTCACCTAATCCTTCGTGCTTACATTCCCCCTTTTCTTTTCAATAGCCGTGGCATGGATACCTCCGGTCGTCCCACATATGAACGAGTGGGTTGAGGCGCTCCTTGACCAGCATACACACGAAGAGTTGACATGGGGAATCCTGGCTCGTGGCCGATGGGTTGCCCAAAATCACGGTAACACCACTTTGAGTTTGAATATTACGTATTTTCTGCCTTTCCTTAGTTTGAATATTATCCATAACCCCTTCGATTTTAGGTTTACCGAAGGGTTCAGTGAATCCCAGACCCGGGGCAGCAGCTGAGCAAGCTGTGCCGGCACCAACGTTCGACTCGGCCGGGTCATCCCGAATCATTGCTGCCGCCAGCAAAAGACGAAGGAAGCCCTCGGACAAAGGAGAGAAACCGAGAAAAAGGGCCAGGAGCGTCGTCCGGTCCCTGAGAGATGAAGAGCCCGATCTGATTATTCGCCGGGTCGGCGTGCCCCCATCCTTTGAGTCGGTCCCGGAGGAGGAAGTTACAGTTCCACCCCCTTCAGCCGAGGAGGGACCCTCCGCTTCGGCTCAGCTACCAGGTGGGGAAGAAATACTTTACCCAACACCTCTTAGGTCCATTGAATTTGTTGATATTTCAGGTGATGCCTCTTCTGAGGAGATTCCCCTGCAAAGACCGAGAAGATCCAGATCTGAACCAACTGTTGAAGTTGAGCCAAGAGCTGAGTCGGCACCGGGCACTGAGGCCCCACCGGATACTGGCTCATTGCCTACCGAGGACCCAACTGTCGGGTTCGAAACCTCTACTCCTACCGAAATTTGTTGGTCTTTGTTCCGGCTACCCCCTTTGCTCGATTGGTTTGGTTGTTGTTGGTATTTGAGGCGAGTCGGACAATCTTGATGACATGTTTTTGGACACTCCTCCTGCGACCGGGGAGGCTGCGGGTTTCGGTCACCTTCCCATCCCTCGAGCCACGAGGTCAGCTAATCGATCCACCGAAATCGGTGCGAGGGAAGGCCTAGTGCGCATCTTCCCGGCTCCTAGCGTGGAACCTAGGAGGACCAGATCGGCTGTAGTTACCGTTCCCGAAGACTGCAGCTTTCTATCTCGCCCGGTGGGAGTGGCAAGCTACCTTCGGCCTCTTGTTTCGGATTCGGACAAAAGGAAGATGGCCGGAGTCCCCTGGCAGTGCCTTATTAACGAAGGCATGCATGCGGGCAATCGGGTAAGCCTTTCAGCCCATTCCTGACATAATTTGATGTGAGTTTTCGGTTCATCACTTAACATCTTTGCTTCTTTTACAGAGTGTGGTGCTTATTAACGAAGCCTTCATCCGTGTCCAGCAAGAGGTTGATGACCTTAGAGGCCAGCTGGATGCCCAAGGTCGGGAAACGGAGAAATTCCAGCATCTTTTGCAAGTAAAAGAAGATGAGCTGAGCCGAGCAGTGGCCCTCACAAACCTTCAGCCCGAGCTCGATGCAACGAAGGCTGAGAACCTTCGGTTAAAGGATGAGCTAGCCGGGATTGTGGAGAGGAACCGGCTTCTGGAGGAGGAGAAAATCGGTCTTAGTCAAGACAACACTCGATTTTCTTCCAAACTTAGCGAGCTCGAAATCACCATTTCCCAACTCCGAGGGGAACTCGACTCGGTTAAATCTGATGCCGTCAATATGGCCGAGAGGCACGCAAGCGGCTTGAATCCGAGAGTGCCAAATATGAGGAGAGAATGAGGGTATTCGAGCAAAAAGCCGAGGACAGGGCCCGAATATGCGATGAACTAAGGACCTGACTTGGGGAGACGGTTGAGGCTAACGATCTTCTCAAAATCGAGCTTGAGTCGGCCACTCAAAATCGGAGTATCCTTGATGAAGAGAGGAACGAGTTATTGGCTAAGCTGGCCCGGGCTGAAGCCGATTTGGCAGAAGCCCTAAAAAGTGTGGAAGCTGTCGAGGCCTACTCCACGGTTGTGGTAGAGCATGAGCGGTGGAGGTCTCGGAGGATCACCCTCGAGGAAGCCGAGCGTGGCTTTACTGATCTCCCAGCCCTTATTCTAGAGGCTAGAAGAATCGAGGAAGAAGCAAAAAGAGCTCTTGATTCCGACTCCGAAGACTCTGAACGGACAGAGTCCGAGCATTCTGGTTCCAGCCATACCGGATAGGCCAGGGCTTGTATTACCCTTTGTTTTGCCTTTATCGTATTTTGAACTTTCCCAAATTTCAAGTGTAAAAGATTTGCATATATGAAAAGCGTATCTTTTCTGTTGGCCATTCTTTTGTTTGAATGTTTGTTATGATTCTTGTTCAAACTGCCGGTCCTTCCCGAGGATAAGCGGACATCGGAGTCACTTTCGGACTTGTTCGATATACATAGGGTTTTCATTCCATCCGGTGTGTCTTATCCGGGAGTTGGATAGAGAGGTTTGCCCGCGGGACTTATTTATGCTTTGTGAATTCAGACGTCTCCGAATCACGTTAGGCATTTTTAGGGCCGATATTTTGTGGCTATTCATTTATCTTTGATTAGGTTCGGGCACCTAAATCTCTGCTTAACCAGATTCTGGTGTAGCAGTCCCCATTCAGGCGTGTTAAGATTTAGGCTCGGTTTACTATGACCTTGTTGCCTTTATCGTATTTATTTGTAATGCCGGAATCGAGTATACGGGTAAAATGGTGCCCGATTTTCGGGGCAATGCGCTTTACTAGGAAAATATATCCGAAATGTAGTAATTCGATTTTTCAATAAACTCCAGGTATTAGTACATCATATGAGGACTTTGTCCGTTTCCTTTTTTTTTTGCCGTAGCAAATTCTAAGTGGACACGATTCGCTCTGATCGTTTGGTCCTTACATCAAAATCTAATACAGAAGGTCCGGCATTGGTTCTGCCATAGCAAATATTAAAGGGACACGATTCATTTTTGATCGTTTGGTCCTTACATCGGAATGTAATGCCGGAGGTCCGGTTCATGAGATCCCAGCGGTGTTCGTTGTTGAACTTCTTCCGTTTCCAACTAATCGGAATAAATCGAGATGTGGGTACCATAGCCCCCTGGTGCTTACTCGAACTGTGAAGTCGGGTAAGCACTATCAAGCCCCCACTCGTAGGGTGTTGCCCGAGTATCCGGGTATTTATCCTCGTTCTCTTCTAGTAACACGTTGTACTTGTTGCCTCATTAAAAACCTTGTCGGAAAACCCATTTGGGACAAAATCGGACTAAGGAAAAGAGTGCAACACGTGTTTTCAGACCTAGCAAGTTAACTACGTCGGGCACTCGGTTCCCTGAAAAAAAAAAGAAAAGGTAAGTGAATAAAATAAAAGAGTCCATACCTCAACAGTAGTATCTCTTCAAATGAGCCACATTCCAGTTATTGCGCAACCGTTGCCCGTCCATGGATTCCAGCTGATAGGACCCTTTGCCCGTTATCTCGGTTACCTTGTACGGCCCTTCCCAGTTCGGGCCCAGTTTTCCCTCGTTGGGGTTCTTGGTGTTCAAGGTAACTTTTCGAAGCACCAAGTCCCCAATTTGGAAATGTCGAAAATTAGCTCTCCGGTTATAGTACCTTTCCATCCTCTGTTTTTGGGCTGCAATACGGACTAGCGCGTTTTCGCGTAGCTCATCCGTGAGATCGAGTTTTACGGCCATGGCCTCCTCGTTTGATCCCTCGGTGGTGTAAGTTAATAGGAAGCTGGGCTCACCGACTTCTACAGGAATGAGGGCTTCGGTCCCATAGACCAACGAGAAGGGTGTTTCCCCCGTACTTGATTTTGATGTGGTTCTGTAAGCCCACAGCACCTCCGGTAATATTTCCCTCCAGTGATGCTTTGATGTTTCAAGTCTCTTCCTCAGATTTGAATTATTGTTTTGTTCGTAGATTCCGCTTGTCCGTTTGCACACGGGTGATACGGAGTTGACACAATTTTCTTGATCTTCAATCCTTCGAGGAAATCATTGACTTTGCCACCAACGAACTGGGGGCCGTTGTCACAAGTAATTTCGGCCGGAATGCCGAACCGGCAAATAATGTGGTCCCATATGAAGTCAATAACTTCCTTTTCTCTTATTTTTTCGAAGGCCTGCGCTTCACCCATTTTGAGAAATAGTCAGTCATAAACAAAATAAAACGGGCCTTACCTGGTGCCCATGGCAACGGACCAACAATGTCCATTCCCCATTTCATGAAGGGCCAGGGTGATATCACCGAGTGCAGTAGCTCCCCGGGCTGGTGAATCATCGGGGCATGTCTTTGACACCCGTCACACTTTCGGACAAAATTCTTCGAATCTTCCTCCATCGGTTCCAGTAATAACCGGCTCTGATGATTTTCGGACTAAGGCTTCCGCACCGGAGTGATTGCCGCAAGTCCCCTCGTGTACTTCTCTCATCACGTACTCGGTTTCACCGGGACCTAAACATTTGGCCAAAGGACCGAAGAAAGACCGTCGGTATAACTGGCCATCCACCAGGCAGAACCGTGTTGCTTTTGCCCTTAGTGACCGTGATTCCTTTGGGTCATTGGGGAGCTTTCCATCTTGCAAATAGTCGATGTATTTGTTGCGCCAATCCCAAGTTAAACCCATCGTGTTTATTTCAGCATGCCCGTTCTCTATTGCCGAATTCATCAAGTGCACCACAGTCCCGGGGTTAATTTCTTCCCCTACCCGGCGAAGACCCCAAAGCGACAATGCATCGGCCTCATTTTGCTCCCTCGGCACATCTTTGCATGGTCCATTCTTTAAACCGGTGAAGTATGACCTGGATCTTTTCCAGATACCTTTGCATCCGTTCGTCCTTGACTTCGAAGACGCCATTCACCTGGTTAACAACCAGGAGAGAATCGCATTTTGCTTCGATTACTTCGGCCCCCATACTCGAGCTAATTCCGATCCTGCAATTATAGCCTCATACTCGGCTTCATTGTTAGTTAATTTAACTGTTCTAATGGACTGTCGGATCGCATCTCCGGCGGGGGTTTTAAGGACGATTCCAAGCCTGGAACCTCTAAGGTTCGAGGCTCCGTCCGTGTGTAATGACCAAATACCCGACCCTTTCCCCGAGGTTAGCAGGAGTTCCTTCTCAACCTCGGGGATCATGGCGGGGTGAAGTCGCCACAAAGTCGGCTAAGATTTGGGACTTGATGGCCGTCGAGGCTTATATTCAATGTCATATCCGCTTATCTCTACAGCCCATTTAGTTAGTCTACCCGATAGTTCCGGTTTATGCAAGATGTTCTTTAATGGATAAGTAGTGACACACATATCGGGTGGCATTGAAAGTAAGGCTTGAGCTTTCTAGAAGCGCTTACCAGTGCTAATGCCAACTTTTCAAGGTGGGGATAACGGGTTTCCGCATCCCCCAAAGTTCTACTCACATAATAAATGGGAAATTGCGTACCTGACTCTTCTCGGACCAAAACTCCACTTACCGCTACCTCGGACACGGCAAGGTAGAGAAAAAGCTGCTCGTCCACTTTCGGTGTATGCAACAAAGGTGGGCTGGACAAGTACTCTTTTAATTCTTGTAAGGCTCTCTGGCACTCCGGTGTCCAAGTGAAGTCGTTCTTCTTCCTCAGTAAGGAGAAGAAACGGTGACTCTTGTCTGAAGACCTTGATATGAACCGGCTCAGTGCCGCTATCCTCCCGGTAAGCCTCTGCACTCCTTTGACGTTATTTACCACCTCGATATCCTCGATTGCTTTGATCTTGTCTGGGTTAATCTTGATTCCCCGATTTGACACCATGAAACCGAGGAACTTGCCCGACCGGACACCGAAAGCACATTTCTTCGGATGAGTTTCATGTTATATCTTCGGAGCACGTCAAGGTTTCTGCAAATGTTTTAAATGGTCCTCTGTTTCCGGGGACTTAACAACCATGTCATCAATATAAACTTCCATTGTTTTCCTATTTGTTCTTCGAACATCCGTTAACTAGGCGTTGGTAAGTTGCCCCGGCATTTTTTAATCCGAAAGGCATGACATTGTAACAATAAGTCCCGTATCGGGTAATGAACGATGTTTTCTCTTGATCCTCCGGGTGCATCCGAATTTGGTTATACCTGGAGTAAGCATCGAGAAAACTTAACATCTCATGCCCGGCCGTCGCATCGATCATTCTATCGATGTGGGGCATTGGAAATGAATCCTTCGGGCATGCTTTGTTTAGGTCCTTATAATCAACGCACATTCGAAATTTATTACCTTTTTTCGGCACCACCACTACGTTAGCCAGCCAATCCGGGTATTTTACTTCCCGAATAGAGCCTATTTTTAAAAGCTTTGTTACCTCATCCTTCACGAAGGCATGCTTTGATTACGCCATAGGCCTCGTTTTACCTTCGGGGGAAATCTCCCGTCGAGGCTAAGCTTATGAGTTGTTATACGGTGGCACACTGTCATATCTATATGCGACCATGCAAAACAATCGACATTAGCTTGAAGAAATTTAATTAACTTGTTCGAGCTCGAGGTTAACCCCGTGCCCGGGTATACCTTTCTATCCGGTAGATATTCAAACAAGATGACTTGCTCCAACTCCTCCACTGTAGATTTTGTCGCATCCGACTCATCCGGCAAGACGAATGATCTAGGTATGTTGAAGTCGTCCTCTTCGTGCCCGGGTCTAATCTCTTTTGCTCCGTTGCTAGACCGTGAACGGTAATTGCTATTTGGAATCCTTGTCCCGGTTGATTCTTCCTTTTGATCCGGTTTTTGAGTAGGGGTGATGATTCTTCGACCGCGAACATCTCTCTTCTTTGCGGGTTGTTCTCCCGGATGGTTTTTACCCCCTCCGGTGTCGGGAATTTCAGCAGCTGATGTAACGTCGATGGCACGGCTCTCATGCTATGTATCCATGGTCTACCCAGCAATGCATTGTATTTCATATCCCCTTCGATTACATAGAACACCGTCTGCTGGATGGTGCCGTCAATGCTGACCGGTAGAGAAATCTCACCCTTCGTGGTTTCGCTGGCCATGTTGAACCCGCTGAGCACCCGGGCCACCGGTACGATCTGGTCGAGTAGCCTTAACTGTTCAACCACTCTCCACCGGATGATGTTGGCGAGCTACAGGTCGATTAAAATACTTTTAATTTGTGATTTAAAAACGAGAATAGAAATTACCAACGCATCATTGTGCGGTTGTATAATGCCTTCCGCATCCTCGTTCTTTGAAAGTGATGGAACCCTCGGGTATGTAATCCCATTTACGCTTTTCACGAACAATGAAAACCTTGGCGCGCTTCATTACCGGCCCTCTAGGAGCATCTGTACCCCCGATTATCATGTTGATTATATGCTGAGGCTCTACCGGTTCAATCCGTTTGTTCGACTCCCTTTCCTTGTAGTGGGTTTTGGCCCGCTCACTCAGGAATTCACGAAGGTGCCCATTTTTCAGTAAACGAGCCACCTCTTCTCTTAATTGGCGACAGTCTTCAGTTCTGTGACCATGAGTTCCATGGTATTCACATATCATGTTCGGGTCCCGTTGGCGGGATCCGACCTCAATGGTCTCGGCCACCTTGCTTACGGAATGCGACCTATGGCGAGACAAGGTCGAGGTGTTGACTCTAAAGTTATACTCTGATATCCTTTGTGGGTCCCTGTTAGTTGCCAAGCTTCCGGCATCACTTCTAAACGACAACCCTTGGCTATTCGATGGACGTTCGGTTCTTCTATCTCCCCTGCTGGAGAATTGACTGGGACCAGACCTCGACTTCTCCGGTCTGGAGCTCGTTTTCTCTGATTGAGAATACGGCCGGTATCTTTCCCTCGATGGCCGTATCTCGGGTCATAATTTTTTTCTAGACCTCTCGGATCCTTTACTTAGGTTTACCGGACCGGAGGAAGTTCGAAAGTGGTCATCCTCCACCCGAATCTTGGACTCGTATATATTGTGCACGTACGCCGGGTCACGGCCTCGTATTCCGATAAATTTTCCTTTAGTTTGAACGAGGCCGTCGAACTTCGGGGGTTAAGCCCTTTGGTGAATACTTGTGCGGCCCATTCTTCGGAACCGGAGGGAGTTCCATCCGTTCCCTTTGGAAACGATTGACGAACTCCCGCAGTAACTCGTCATCCCTTTGGGCTATCCGAAAAATATCCGCCTTACGGGCCTGGACCTTTTTGGCACCAGCATGAGCTTTTATGAACGCATCCGCGAGCATTTCGAAAGAAGTGATTGAATGCTCGGGCAGATGGTCATACCAAGTCAATGCTCCTTTTGACAGCGTTTCCCGAACTTTTTCAACAACACGGATTCAATTTCGTCTTCTTCGACATCGTTGCCCTTTATGGCACGGGTGTACGAGGTCACGTGTTCTGAGGATCCGTTGTGCCATCATATTTACGGATGTCGGCATTTTGAACCTCTTTGGGATCAACTTAGGAGCGCGCTCGGAGGAAAAGGCCTCGAATGTACCTCTTCGAATCCGGTCCTTCGGAATGGGCGGAGCCCCCGGGATCTGGTCCACCCGAGAGTTATAGGTCTCCACCCTCTTCTCGGTTGAGTCTACCCGCTTTGCCAATGTTTCGAGCATTCTCAATACCTCGGTGGACGAGCCAGCTCCGGAACCATTGCTCTCGACCATTCGAACTTCTTCTCTCCGGGGTTCGGCAACACCCTTATTCTTCTCCGGAGTCGTTTCATCCTTCTTGCTCTGCAACTGGGCTATTGCGACTCCTTGTTCGGCAATAGCTGCTCTTTGTTCCTGCAACATTTCAAAAATAAGACGTAAGTTAATATCATCGGGATATTCGGCACTTTCTGGCCTTGTGCCCGGGACAAAGTGACAGAATTGAGAGTATTTAAAGGATCGGTGGCGGGTGGGCGGCGTTCTCCTGGTTCACGGTATTTTGTCGGTTGAGGCCCTCCCTCGAATCGACGGAATTCGGGTCAACGGGATTCCTTTGGTAATCCGTAGCCGATGTTCTCATTTTCGGCCACAATCTCGTTGTTGACGTGATCGGATTGTCCTTTGTTTGCCATTTGGTCCGTTTTCACGAGAGACGAACAAAAGAAGCTGAAATCTTTAGATGAATGAGTTTGCAATCGAGATCAAAGACCACTATTATCCAATGCCCCACGGTGGGCGCCAAGCTATTTTCCCCGAAATTGGATAATAAGTTAAAATTGTAAATGAGGTATAGGATATGTGGCACTTTAATCTATTCTTTGATGAACGAAGGATATATGTGTATGTTTTGCTTATAAACGACTTAAGTGTGAATAAATCAATATGCTAATGATTGGGTAAAGATGTTGGGGTTGTATATTTGAGCTAGATCTTATTATATATTCCGTGCAATATTGAATGATATGATTCAATGGATTATATAAGCTGTAAACCGGACCAAAGTCGAAGAAATCAAAGAGAGAGAAAACTTCAATATATATATATTCAAATACAAAGTTCTTGGATACGAAAAAGCCAACCCCTAAAAATAAGGAAATCCCCTATTTATAGTTTTCCTCTATGGGCCCTTCATACATCATGGAGCCCTTTTAGGATAAAGAAAACCTAATATGGATAAGGTTGGGTCGTACGGTCGACACCGTACGGCCCCATCGAAAACGGTGACAACATGATTTTCACACGTGGCGGCGAATAGCGATTAACCGGACCAACGGCCACGATCAGAACGGTCATGAAGAAACCGGGCTAACGGCCACGACTGATTCCGCTATGTTTGAACCGGACAAACGGCCACGATCAACTCGGCCATGGAGGAACCGGACCAACTGCGATAAGGAGTTATCCCCGGTTGAATCGGACCCAACGATTTTCTTCAAACTTCCTCGATCAAGCGCTATTGTTTGCTATCTTCACGTCCTTCCAAGTCTAATCGTCCCTTCCAAGACATCCCTTCTAACTTCCCTTTCCCAAAGGAATAAAGAAAAGCTCTAAGCTCTCTTTCGAGAGCCATCCATTCTCCAACTCTGAAATTCAATTACACAGTATTTTTGTGTGGTAGGATGTTGTCAAGTTGTTGTTTCATTTCTTGTATTGATGTTCCGGATTAAGTTCACATTTTTTTTAATCAAAGATGGACGTGGTAAGCCCGCGGGTGATAAGCCTATTTAGTCTAACAAGTATGCTCTATCATGTTTGTTGCAAGACTAATGATACTAGAATTCCAAATTATTGTCTACAATCTTCCTCTGCATTGATTAGTCGTCCGTTGTTACTCTATACCGGCCTGTTGTTTATATACAAAGCAGTAAGCTGAAAACTAATAAACATTGTCATGTATTATACACTATTGACACAAAATGTGCTCTGCTCTAGCAATTCCTATGAATTATGTTGTTAATTGTCGGTTCTGGTGGCATTTTCTGCCAAGCAAAATTGGAAGTAGTTGTCAAGTGTTACACTATTTTATGGATAGTGTAACAAAATACCCATAAAACATGAGGAGCACTGTATCATTTTCTTTTTTTGTAGATTGTCAGTGTTTGAGTTCTTTGAGCAGTTTATTGGTATTAGTTATTCATAAGTCTTCAAATTTATTGCTTGATGATCTTAACAAGGGTAAATTAGACTGCTGTTATTACCTCATTGCAGCACTACAAATTCTGAATTTGGAATATTTTCTTGCATGTAAGAAAGTAACAGTGAAGAGGAACTACATGTACAATTGTTATTTTAACTGATCATGAACTTGTAGAAATCTAAGGGCCACATCGTTTAACCTTGAAAACGTAAAAATTAACGAGCAAATAATTAGATCTTCAATGTTCCTATCCAATCGTTGCCCATAGGAGTTCGAAAAGGGTGATGAAGACCCTCCACTCCTCTGTACAAATTGTCAAGAGTATTAACAACCGTGATATTGCTACAAATGCATGTTTCACTTTCAGTTTTCTTTTCCTTCTGATTGACTGGCTTCCTGTATTTTGTATCTGCAATATACACTTTGTCTTCATATAATAGCGTTTGATATGGCAACACATTATTCTGAAAAATTGTTTTTCAATTTTTTGGTTCTTCGTCATGTTAGAATGAGAAATTTAATGACTTCATGATTCTTTCTCATGTTTTAGGAGTTTTGGAGTATCGATATTTTGAAAAGACATTGGAGAATTCATCACCCGTTGTTCAGTGTATACAATCTATTCATCTTCTAATTACCTGTGTTTTGCCTACGATGTTTAGTTCATTCCCTTTTCTACTTCTCCAATTTCATTCATTTTTTACTGACATGTTATGAATTTAGAAATGCACAACTACTAGAGACAAGTTCAGAACAATTATAAAGAAATATATTTGAATAGTTCAATATATCGCTGGATTAACATTTGGTTATCGAGCAGTGATAGACCTATACCTCTGTATGCTTTTGTTGTGTTTGTTACTTTACTGTCTTATTTGTTCCCTTTTTAAGTGGGTTTGTTGTTCAGAAAGCTGTAAATGAAGACGAAGAGGATAACAAGAAAGGAACCAAAAATGCAGACAACACTGTGAAGAAGAGGGAAAAGAAAGCTTATGACTTACCTGGTCAGAAGAGGACCCTCCTGAGGAAGTATGTTCCTTTACTTATGGCTACGGGCCATGACGGGTATCCGGGGCTAACCACCGAACACCGCTCATTCTGACACTCATCTGCTCTCATTCATAATATATGCTCATAATCATGGAAAACTATTATCATTTGAAACATTTTTACTTTATAAACATCAGCCCTTAAGGCTATCAAAATAATAATGTACATGCGTGCATATGCATATGAGAAACTTATGAGACCATACTACCCACACATACGTATCTACGAGCCTCTACTAGAGTACTAGACATATGGACGGGACAGGACCCCGTCGTGCCCAAAATATATGTACACAAAATACTGTCTCAAGATAGCACCTCCGGAATAAAGGAGTGCTCTCAGTCAGCTAACAGCTTCTACGAGTCTGGGTCGCCTCCCTGTCTACCTGTGGGCATGAACACAGCGTCCAAAGAAAACGGACGTCAGTACGAACATTGTACTGAGTATGTAAGGCATGAATGAAATGAACATAGTAGAGAAATCATAAGACATAAGATGAGGACATAACCTTCGAATGGATACATTTTATACATATACTATACGTAACATATCATATGAATTACCATGGCGTATACATCGTCATATCATACATGCATCTTCATATTATTCGTACATCATCGTATCATACGTGCATCATCATACCATTCATACATCATCATATCATACATACATTATCATCGTTAGTCCGCGTCTGGGTACCCATCATATGCAGCCCACTAATGGTGATCATGTCCGGCCCTCTAAGCACGGTGCAGTCGCACGCAGCCCACTAGTGGTGACATGTCCGGCCTTCTAGGAGCGGTGGAATCATAGCAGCCCGCCGTAGCGGTGACATGTCCGGCCATGTAGCACGGTGGAATCCTGGCTTTGACGCCTTAGCGGTGACATATCCGGCCAATTAGGCACGATGGAATCTCATCGTCATACATATCATGCATTTGTCATCATACATAACATATGCTTATCATTACCATGCATTTCATAGACATATCATGGCTTTATCCTCACTTAACGTCATCAAATCATATATATATACCATATACTCATCATCATACATTTCATAGGTATATTGTAAGCCAAACATCATCGTACATATTATAGACTTATGATTATTAATTACCTTGTAGGCGTATCATGGCTTTATCATAACTGAGCATCATTACATATACATACATTAGGATTTGGAGGCGACTATAGCTATGTCGGGGTGACATAAGGTCGTGGAACCCCGATTACATTATGGAGTAATCAAATAATCGTATCTCACCTTGAAGGAACTAACATTTTAAGGTGAGGGTACACAGAAAAACATCAATGGAACCATGCTTAGAATCATTGACTTCGTGGGCATCATTTCTCACTTTAGGACTCTTTAGATTTAACTCATCATCGTCCATTATCATACTTGTGCCTTATCTCTCTTCTTTATCTTATACATGGGTAGCTCCTTATAGTCATAGACTCATCATTATTAATCGTCTCATAAGCATAGCCTGGCTCTATCATAATTTAATATCATTATACGTTGATCATCAAGACATATATTAGAACCTTTGGAAGCAACTATAGCTATATCGGGGTGACATAAGGTCGTGGACCCCCGATTACGTTATGGAGTAATCATAGTCGTTATATCTCACCTTGGAGGGACTAACGTTTTAAGGTGAGTACACATAAGTAAAACGTCAATAAGTCATAGTCGACATCATTAACTTCGTAAAGACATCATATCATGAACTCTAGGATCTTTAGACTTAAGCTCGTCATCATCATTATCGAATCCATAATGCACCTCTCATATTATATAGCTATTTGTGAACATAGACTCTTTGTTACCTTGAAGATAGGGAATTCATGAAGAAGAAGGAATTACATGTCATAAGATTCATGCCTTAGAAAGAAAGGGTGAGCCTCACATACCTTTATCGTTTAACTACTCTATTGCTTGCTCGTTCTCCTCTAATGCACTTCGTTTATACCTTCAAGAGAATGCGTATCGACATTAGCTTAACATTTATAAAGACGTGCTTACTAAGGCTAGAGAAAATTGGGTAGGATTTCCTTTGTTTATACATCTTCTTCCATATTCCATATCAACTCCCAACATTCACAACATCAATCATAATATCATAAACAATAAGCATCATTTGATTACATTGCCCACATTTCACAATTTCACTCCAAATTCTCTATGTTCATGACCAAAGTTCACTATCGCGTTCTTTCTCATACAAAACTTATTCCATGTTCTAAATGTCATTTACAATGTATTTACATCCACAACGCATCCATTTTCATGATTCAATCCAAACTACTACTCAACAATGACACTATTCACCCATTTATGAGCTATTTTCTATACTCTTCTATAATCCAAGTGTTTCAACTTATCAATACTTAAAACATCATGAAAATACCATGAAACTTACCTTAGATAGCATAGAAACAAGTCTTGAGTGGAAGTATCCTTCTTACACCAAAACCCTATTTCACTTCTCTTAGGATTTCTTGACTCGGATGACTTTAATGTGTTTCACACTCTTGATTCTTGTTGGTTTGATGAAGTTGATCATCAATTTCCTTTGTGTTCTTGTGGATGAAGTGTGGAGAGTACTCCAGAGGTTTCTATGCCCAAAAATGGTAAAATAATGAATTTGGGTCGAATTGGTTCTATATATAGTGGTTCGAGTCTGGACCGACACGAATACGGTGAGCTTTACTAGACGCAAGCGTGCTTTGCTAAACGCATGTTGTGTCGCAAAGCTTGCGGAATCACCAAATTCCAGCACACTGTGCCGAGCAAGCTGCGTGGCCATAAAGCGCGCTTTGCTGCTCGCATGTTGTGCCACAAAGTGCGCCAGAATGTAATTTTTTTCCAAACTTCCACCGAAACTTAACTCCGATGACCCGACGTGTCACGACCCGGCTCCCGTAGGCGCGTGACCCAGTGCCGTCTGGGCACCCTAAACACCTTTGTCAAACGAGAGCCACTCACGGATGGCTTATATATATACGAATATCAAACCCTGTCTCAGAATATATCAAGACTGCCAAACATATTTCAAACGCAACCATGTATATAACAAAGCGACAAAGGCTATCGAATGGCGCGACGGCCCAAAGACATATACAAATGCAAGCCGACAAGGCGCCCACGGCGAGGGATCGCCCGAACATAATATATACAAAACCCCCGCGCGAGAATAGGCCTAACTCACATACATATCCATAGACCTCTAAACGAGACAAACGGAATCATATGACGGGACGGGGCCCCGCCGTGCAACCCACAAGACAAATGACAATGCAACGGACGAATATATACCAAAATATGGCTCCCGGAATAGGGAGCACTCCCGACGACGAAGAGGGTGTCCTAAGCAGTTGGATCACCAAGCGTGCGTGCGCGCTGCCGGGCGTGAAACGCGACCCCCGAAGAAAGAAATTCGATGCGAAATATATTCGAGTATGCAAAAGCGAGAAAATGTAATATACAAATACGAGTCATGATCGAAATAGAGGTACGGAAAGTAAATGCATTTCCAAAATATCAAAATGTTACTTTAAAAATACGAATCATGCGTAGGGTACGGAAATATGGTCGCCCGCTTTGTCGATGAGCGCCATAACACGGCATAACACCGAAAGTTTCAAATCTCGGTATCCCGTCACACATCAAACACGGCATAACGCCATACCACAGCATAATACCGAAATATGAGCGGAACCGGCCCTCCGGCGGGGACTCGGTGAACCGTAAACACGACGTAACACGGAGTATATCATAATACGCACGACAACGAAGCCGGCCGGGACTCGGCGAAGGTATAACGATGCACGAGCGGAGTCGTGAGGAATCATATGCATAAAATCATTGTCATAAATCCAAAAGATAAGTAACACAGTCATATTTGAAATCGTAATAATAATTACAACATATTCTTTCAACAGTTGTCGAAATTACATAAAAGGGCATCGCGGGACCCACGAACGGGTGTAGACCCGAGCTGGGCCCGCCTATGGAAAACATACTCATTCTATATCATACAATCTCCTACGAAAATTTTAAGGCAATCCGAGCTTTTCTGTGAAAATTATGAGCGTTTGAATTTCTAGAATCGTTTAAGAACAAACAAAAAAAAAAAAATCAGCTTTTAAGTAACCTTTGCAACTTACTAACCCCAAGGACATAAGGATCAAAGTTTTGTCATGTCAACCCAAGAATGCCAAGGAACAAATGCGATTCATAAACATGCCCGGATTGCGAGAATAGAGTTTCCTCGAGGCTCGTATCATAGCCTATTTTAACTAAGGCATGCCAAAAAAGAAGGTTGCTTTACATACCTCAAACGCTCTCCAATATAATCCAAACGCAAGCTAAATCCAACCTACGCTTCGGGCTGCCCAATGTCTACAAACAAGCCATAATGTGCCAAACATTAGATATGGATATTTAGGCATTTAATTCCAAATTTGCCCTTAATCCTACAGAAATTTGGGCAGCATTTCTCCTGTAAATAGGCTACCCCGAGAATTTAACTCGGCCAAATCAATCAACAACAACAACAATAACCAACCTAGCAACATCAACAACCAATTGAAAAGGCAATGCAACAATAATAGCTCTCTTTTCCATCATTCAACAACATTCATGAATTCAATTCAACGACTTACATTCAAGCCAACGTCAGCGCTTATACATTCAAACATTGGCAGAACCCATACCAACCATATTTAAAGACATTCTAAGCAATTCATACAATATTTCAAACAATCCAACAATTTCTCCAAGCTACCCGAATTCGGCCCTAAGCGAGAACCTCACTTTAACCCATTCCTTATTTCCAAATCATGATTTGCATCCACAATTCACATTCTAACAATACTATTCTCATCAATATGCAAAATACATTAAATGCACTGATAGTCTCCAAATCAGTCCGCAACAACTACAACATCAATTTGAGTCATTAAACATTCATTTCCAACATAGAATTCATAACGACGACGACTAAAACATTAAGCGATATCAATTCGTTCATTGTCATATAATATGACCCATTTAAACCAACACTACACATATACATATATGGATGATTTTCAATCGTTCTTCGCCTTACAATGATCATAATATGCTAACTAGACATTAATTCATCACTTTAATACAACACAACACACACACCATCACCACGGCCAAGCCTCGTACATATGGCCTCAACTTGACATACTTTATTTCATGATTTTCATCCATATTAACATACTACAACATACGAACAACCTTTATAACACATAAAACATAATGAATTCTTACCTTTCCTCTTCAACTTCCCAATAGCCTAGGGTTTCCAAGGATGAAAAATAAAGGGTTGATCGCTCCCGTGACACCTTCACGCTACTTAGGGACCTCAATATAGTGGGTTTACATCAAGGAAATGATTTTAGAAGGACTTGAATGAAAGTTGATTTTCCAAGCTCCTTGGCCGAGAGCTCCTTTTGTGTGGTGTTCTTCACCTCTTTTTTTTTTCTAAGTGTTAAAATGACTAAAGATGACTTAGAGATGCATCTTTTAATTCCCCCTCTGAGTTGTACAAGATCTTGGCCCACATTAATGTGTTGTTCCAATTAAAAATTGACACAAAAATTGTGTGGGGCCTTATCCCACTCACTTGGCCAACCATGGAAAATGGATGACTTTTTTCAACTTTCATCTATTCCAATTGTGTAATTCCAAATTTTCTATAATTGTTGAGTAAACAAATTAACACCCGGCGCACACTTATGTCTCAAAATAAAAATCGAAAGTCCAAAAGTCTCGACTTTGCATCCCGAATAGTTTTGGTCCTTAACTTATCATCATTAATCCGGATTGTTCCAATGCATGAAATACGGTTCTAACACGACGAGTCTTAAATCTTCCCGAGGCTTACTAAACATGGTTTTACTCCATTATATACTCAAGATGGACATATTTATCCCTTTGACCTCGAAAACGTTTGTAGGCTAGGACAATTAAAGCCCCAAGCGAAACTGACGTATGAAAGTGAGAGGTGTAACACAATCGGTGCCAGAACCGGGCCGGGTTGAACCGGTTGACCTGTTTACATCAAGGTACCAATATTGATCATTTGATCATCATATTATACTAAAAGTGGAAAGGTCCAACCTTTAAAGTTAGATTACGGTTTTGCCCCTACAGTAAATCAAAATAAATTGAAATGTAATCTAATTAAATATTAAATAGTAATATTTTCATGGGGAAGGGTGAATTACACGTTCAGAACATTAATGAATTTTCAACCCTCCATTGAATCTAAACCTAATTAAATATCTAATTTTCCACCAATTCTATTTATCTGTTTTCTTAAATTTTTGTCTTTCACCTCTTATTCAACTGCCCTAAATAAGGAACCCAAAAGTCTTTTTATTTTTTTTTTTTAGCTTAAAACCCAAAAGTCACTATAGCTATATTAATATGAACTAAACCTCTTCGTCCCCTCCAAACAAGCGTAAATGTTTAATATGCCTCATCAGCCACTCCCCAGTCCCACGCCTTATCCTAATAACGCCTCTTATCCTCTTCTATCTCCCCACTTCTCCTTCTCATTATTTCAGGGGATTTTGGAAGAAAAGATTCTGGAGGATTACTAGAATATTGTGATTGTGCTTTTTCTTTTTCTTTTTTTAATTTTTTTTTATATTACTATATATATATATATATATATATATATAAGAGAGAACCCAGAGGTATTTGTAGTCCTCACAAAAGTTTCCACTTTAATGTCAAATTTTTCAATTAATTACTTTTAGATTCCAAATTTATTTTTAAGGTCAAATTTACTTATTTATTTTTATTATCTACTTTTCATTATTTTAATACTAGAATACCCATTTTTTGTAGTCTTCACGTGAATTTTTTTTTACTCTTTTTACCCCTAATTGAAAAATTAATGGCTTTGTGAATCTTCACACATTTTGGAAAGTTTTGAAAACTTTGGGATTCTTTAACGCCACTAAAAATGATGATGTTATGGAAAAGGTTATAGAGCCTATAAAAGATACTCATACATATTTGAATATTTTATGTAGAAATATTATTAAACTTGTTTTAAATTATGTTTTTCCTTAAGAATTTATTATAGACATATAACGAATTATCATGTCATTCAATTCTATCTTAATATAGGCTTAATGATTGAATTAAAATATTATTCTGATAATACTATTTATTCTTTATTGATGATATTTACCATTTATCATTTGCTATTTTAATTTTTTATTCATTCATTTAGTAATTTCTTTTTCATTTTCCCCTATAATCTTATGTCATACATGCTAACGAACATAAGTAATTTATGAAGATTTCACTTAAGTTTGAATTAAATTTTAAATTAAGAAAATAAATATAGATAACTTATATCATTGTTAAATACTTCAAAAATGTAAATTACAGTCCCTCCGTTCTCAATCGAAAAAATGAATTCCGGAGTATGGTATTAATTAATAATTTTACGTGTGCACACGATTAACATAAAATTTATTTGCTATATTAAAAGAGTAACAATAAAATATTATTTTTATATATTCTGAAAATGTTTGAAGAAATAATGTAGTTAAAGAAAATACAATTTGATTTTCAAACAGTAGAGCTCCTTGGAGGAGCTTAATGCTCCAGAACTCAGCTAGACTGGAAGCACTTTTCATTATGTGGCTGCAAGTTCAGAACAGACTGCTCACCACTGATAGATTGTTGAAATGGAACATCCAAGTAGACCCAATCTGCCAAATGTGTCGCACGGGAATAGAACATAGAGATCACCTTTTTTTTGACTGCTGGTTTGCACAGAAGCAATGGCAAAAGTTGATGAGATGGCTACAAATCCACTGGCTAGGGCAGCAGACTTGGACCTTGCAGTACCAGACAGTCCTAAATCTCTCTAAGGGCAAGACAACAGAGGCCCAACTGATAAAAATGGTATATGCAGAGTTTACATTTGCTTTATGGATTAGGAGATTTTGAGAAAAAGGAGACACAAGGGGAGCACATAGCAAAAGAAATCGCAATAAAATACAGTGAAAACAAGGCTACTGCAGAGCAGATTTTGATAGAGAAAATGAGTTTTCTTAGAAATGTTATAGCTAATGATTTTTTAGCATATAGCTATAGGCTAAGTTTATCTTACTTTGTAGGACAGAGGGGTGATCCCAAAAGAACAAGCAAGCTGTGTTATAGCTTAGCTGCTTTGTAATTATTCCCTTGGTATTAATACAAGATTATTAGTTACCAAAAAAAAAAATACTAGACAATTGTAAAAATTATATTTTTTTACCTTATTTTAAATATTAAAATATTTTGCAAAAATCGGATAATCAATATTTTATATCGTTTAGGATGAAATAGTTACGTTTAACATGAAAAAGTTATTACAATGTAGATTTCATAAAATAATTTATTAAATTAAGAAAAAGTAAAAAATGTTATTTTTTAACATGCATATTTTGGAATGTAAAAGAAAGCTTAAAGTTAGAATAATTAATTCTATTGACTTTTCTGTAACTTTTTGTGATTTAATTTGAAAGAATATCTACAAAAAATTCTTGTTATATATCAAGGCTTTTAATTATTTATATTTATTTGTAAGTTAACTTTATTTATTTCATCATGCTACAATATTTGCGCATCGAATATTTTTGACATAAATTGAATATTGTAATATCTTTGGTAAAAAAATAAGTTAGGCAATATGGATTCAATTCAAAGAAGCAAATGAAATTAATTTAACATATGAAAACTAAATTTGGATCATCGGAGAGATCATCAGAGAGTTTAATCTCAAAAATTTAAGTAAAATGGATATTATGAGTGCATTCAAATGTTTGATTTTTTTTTTTTTAAATCTAATATATAAACTAAGAAAGATTCGAGGTACGTTTTTATACTTTAATATTTTAGAAGTTTTCGAAGTATATGTTACAAAAACAAAGAAGCAAGAGTAGAAAAAAGTTAAAAGATATCTATAAATTAAAATTTTAACGCCAGTTTGGGCTGGGGCTTAGCACGGGCCAAACGACACTAGTCATGTTATAAATTTGTAGGCAAACTCTTCAAACTCATGAATTGAAGTCTTAACTTGTCTTGCTTTGCTCTCCTTTCTTAAGGCACACAAAAAGCTAATAGAAGGGATGCAGAGGATTTACCGCTGCGTATAAGATATTTCTGTCTGTTTTAGTGAACATATAAAAATAAAATCTCTTGAACCTTTTAGCAGCCTGTATAGTGAACATATTATGCCTGGCTTTGAAGATTATATTGTCGGTATCCATTCATTATCAGAAGCACTACGTACTGGGGTCTTTTTTTTTTTTTTTTTTTTTTTTTTTTTTTTTTTTTTTTTTGGCATAATACATAAATGCGCAGTATCTTTAAACTTGGCCAAATATCGCACCTCAACTTATATAAAATTGGCAAGTATGCAAATGTTGATCCAACATAAATTTTGAGGTGTGTCGCGCCAAATATGCACGTGTTCAACTTATATAAAATTGAACAAGTAAACACAAATTTGATTTATTGACACATTATTACATTTTTTTTTTTGTTTGAACTTTTAGAAATATTTTGTAAGCATTACAGTATTTGATATTGTTCTAACTGTTCAATTATTTTTTTTGTTTAGTAGTATTTTGAGCGTAGAACCTTATTGATATTTTGTTGCTTTCAAATAATCCTGTTTTGTAGAAGTCGCCATGCTTAAGAAAGCTACATAGGGAGGTGATAATCCAAGTTTTTCTTTTAAACTTTTTCCGCTTTTTATTTTACATTATTTGCAATTTATTTTTGTAATTTTGACAGGTAGTTTCTTTTCTGGTTAAATAACATAGAAAGCTGTCTCCAAAGTAACAACAAGGCTGAAACTTTGGCTCTTCTCAAAGGTTTATAATGGTGCATTGATAATGGCTATAATCATCTTACCCTGGATTTTTTCTTGGTACAGATGGCTAAGGGCAGTGAACTTTTACGGCAGAGAGAAATTATTTTGTAATCATCTAAAAATTTCACTTTTTTGATATTGTTCTGATACTTTTCACATTGGTGTAACTGATGGAGACGAAAGGTTCTTTTTTTTTGTTTGTTTAGTAGATATTTTGATCAAGAAGACAGTTCATCTTAAATGATATTTTGCTTGTCTTTGTACATTGCAAGCTTTGCAACTTAGGAGAGAGTCCTCTTCTATCTTTTATTCTCCTTTTGTAAGTCCTCTTCTATCTTTTATTCTCCTTTGCCATTCTTATAGATTAAGGACTCTCATTCTTCATATAATCTTGGAGGCTAAGGTGATCATCCATACGCAAGTTTCTCAAGTAATATTTTAACCTTTTTCCCCTTATTTAACTATTTACTAAATTATTATCTGAAATAAAATCCAATTATATTTTAAATAAAAATAAAAGAAAACAAATAATGAACTTCAATTTTGACAGGTAGTTTATTGGAGAAGAGATTCTGGTTAAACAATTCATGAGTCTTCAAATCGCAGTCTAGTTCCAAATTGTAACAATTCTCTCAAGTACTGAAACTTTGGATCCTTCTCAAAGGTTTATAATGGTGCATTGATCTCTGTAACCTATAATCTAAAGGGTATATCTTACCCTGGATACTGACGTGAATTGCCTTTCTCTCTCTTGGTACAATTAGTGATCAAGTAATTAAACAATTAAGCACAAGAATAAATAAGGCAGAAAAATTAATAGATAAACGATAATCAAACTTTCATGTTTGTGGCAGAACCAAAGAGTTTAGCTCCATTGACCCCAGATAAAAATGAACTTGATGAACTAGGGGCTCTCTCAGGTCTAAAAAGGGTTTCACTTTCCAAAATTATGAAGCGAATATGTTTAGCTGATACTTTTCGGACTAACATTGGTGTAACTGATGGAGACGAAAAGGGGTTTTCTCGTCAATTGCACACAAGTTTTCTTTTATTCTTTACGCTTTGTTTCTTTTTTTCCAATGGGGGCATTAAAAACTCTCTCTCTTGAAGAATGATTTTCTCCAAATTTTGTTCACATACTTTATTTTCACCGTAGAAATATAATATTAGCACAACTCATTAGAATTAACAGGGACAATTAAAATTAGAATGTTTTTTAAGTATATTTTAAGCTACCACCCCACACTCTTGGGTGGATATATTTCTATAAATCAATAGAAGCCACCAAGTTTGATCAACAATTAACAAAAGCAAATCATAATATACACGGATCATCGTGAAGATATCTAGAAAGCAACAAACAACAAAAGCAACACTCCCCAAAAAATGAGCTTCTAACTCATCTAACTTAAGCTCCCTCACCCACTTCGTCAAAGAAGCTAATAACATCACCTATCTATCATGAAACAAGTGCCCTTACAAGAAGAAATAGTCCCACACTCAAATCAAAGAATGAATGTAAATTAAGGACTTAGCATCAAAGCACAACTCTCGCACTCACAACGAAATCCACATGTATGCACAAAGAACCATAGGCTTTCCCATTATGTATATCTCTACTAGTCAAGTGTGCTCGAATAGAATCAAATAGGGCTTTAAGGGGTTGTAATGTTGGCTAGGGGACGGGAAGGAAAACTATTTAATAGTGACTTACACTTCCCTAAGCACTTTGCACTTTTAGACTTCATCACCCATTATTTTCTAGTCTTCACTTTATTTTTCAGCCCTCTCTTCATCAATTATTTCACTAGTAATTCTCATCATATCAAGAATGATTCAATTTTTTTCCAAGCAATTTTTTTTCTTTTTCATTCAGGTCACATTCTTTTTTAAGAGAGCCTTTTCATCACTTTGCAGCTATCATTGGTCACCATTTTTTCACTTGACCATCCCCTTTCTTCAGATTTAACAATTATATCACAGTCTATGCTACAGTGCTCAAGGAAGCAGGGTGCAAAAATAAGGGATTCAAACAAAAGGATCAAGGAAAAAATACGGCTAACAAACGAAAGGCTACAGGCTTAAAGGGATAACTAATGATATAATATCTGAAAAGGCTAAAATTCACAAGACATATCAAAGAAAGCCTATTATCATCTTCTAAAAGAGCAACACTTTTTATTTCGCTTCAATAACATGCAGGGCAAGTTCTAGACTAAGATGCAAAATATGGAATATATGCAAGAAAATCCTCTCCACACATGGCACAAGTATCAATCAAGATGGATAAGTTCTACTCTAAGACAGACAGGATCATGACGAACTACAAAATAAGAATAAGCTATATACAGAGTTACAAACATGAGCTAGGTGTCAGAAAGTCTGCTATCTTTTTCATTACTCAAGCACTCACAGAAAAATATTACTCAAGCTCAGGCCTAAATATGCTAGTATCAAACAAGTCAAAAGGTCTTTCTTCTCTCTCCTTTACTACTCAAAAAAAAATCCTAAAAACAAAAATTTACCCGGTTCAAAAGCCCCCCTCGGGAAAGAACCGAGGCCATAAGAAAACTCAAGGGGTGGATGATCTATGCCGCTAATAAGAAAAAAACTATAATCGAAAATAAAAGACAGACCAAAATAAAATCTTTTTGAATTTTTCATGATTTTTTTAAAAAAATATATAAGGCTAAGAGAAAAAAAAAATCTTATGGCATAATCATCGTTGATCTCAAAAATCGGAAGTACCCACCCCATACTTAAAAATGCATTGTCCCCGATGCATGTATACTAGAGAAAAATTAAAACAAGGATGAGAAATACTCTCTGAGACCCTCTAGGGCCTAGCTAGCAGCATAATCCTCAACATCAAGGGTCGGGACGACCCCACACTTAATTCCAAACATGCTCCTCAGCTATCAACTTCGAGTACTTAGACTTCCCCTAATCTGCAAAACAAAAACACAATAAAACTTGACACTATAAAAATAAAATAAAAAATAAAAGCTGGGTTGCCTCCCAACAAGCGCTTGATTTAACGTCGTGTCACGACGTGAATCAACTTTTTCCTCCACCTCGAACTTATGAATTTCACCCCTAATTTTGCATCAAATTTTTTATCACGCTTCTGGGGCGGTGGTGTAAAAATAAAGGAACCAAGCAATAGGTGTCGCATCTTGCACGCCTTGGCCCTTTAAGTGAGGAATGTCATTTTGTTTTTTTGGTGTGGCAAATTTCAGGATGTAAGGCTCTTGTTCCTCATCTATACACTTCTTCATTGGCGTGGAGGGCTCGATTTCCATGTCGCCAACCAAACATAATGTAGAAAAATGTTTAGAATGAGGACCAACACGCCCCAACTCTAAAACTGCATTATTTTTGACATCCTCACTTTTGTACACTTCCTCAACATTGACATCATCAACAAAGATCTGATCGAATGGTTGGAATTCCTCTATTTGCTCCACAAGTTGGCCAATATCCACAACAATTGGTGGTTGGGCATCAAACGCCTCAACCTTTTTATTTATTTGAGCCTGCAGGTCATATGTATCTGAGCCAAATTGGTCCATCTCTTGTCTGAGCTCGATTCCTCCCTCTATCCAGTGTAGCCATGTTTGTAAGACCATCACGGAGAAACCCATGAAATTTCATTTGTTGAGCTTGTTCCGTTAGCCAAGATTGGCTCACTATCTCTGCTTCTCGAAAGCTATCTACTTGCGGCAACTCGTTCTCTTCTTCTGTATGAGGTTCGTCTTGAGTACTGGCTAACCCTGTACTGTCTTGAGTACTTGCGGGAACTCGCTCTTTATGGCTTTCCACATTTCTGTGTTTTGCTCACTCATTAATGCATCATGCTCCATCATTTGCTCCCCTATTTGTTTCATCATATCACTAACCCGAGTAAGACTTTCCGCATCCTCCACTTCGTTACTCCTGTCAACATCACAATTAATAGGAGAATCATAATAGGGGCTCGGGGATGGGGAGTAAGAGTTAGGACAACCATTCCAATGACCGTCTTGACTACCACATATATTACAAATATTCCACTCAAAAGATTGGGAAAGGTGCACACAACCCATTCGAAATATTTTGACAGTGTTGCCACAAGTGGGGTCCTCCACAAATCAGACAAGGATCACCAAAATAGGAACAACCAATATTCGACCAATTTTTACTCCAAGATGCCATGTCAAGAAAGCTAACCAAAATATTAAATTAAAAATAAAATAAATAATGATTAAGAAAAAAAAACTTGAATAGACAAAAAGAAAAGTCTAATCTAGGGAAACAGTTAATTTCTAAGTCCCCGGCAACGGTGCCAAAAACTTCTTGCTCTCAAATGCACATGCAAGTATATGCGGTCGTACAAGTAATATAGGATTTAAAGTCTAGATATCGTACCCACAGGGACTTATATTAACTATTTACTAAATTAAACTAATGCTAATTATCTAAACAAGAAATAAAATCCAAATTTATATTTACGAACTAAATAAAAATAAAAGAAAACAAATAATGAACTTCAACCAAGAAAGAGCGGATTTTTATCGGAGAAGAGATAGATCTAGGGGTATGACCACTAACAATTCAGTTGAGTCTTCAAATCGTTCTACCTATGGGTTAATAGTTGACGGGTTAATTGTAACTTTATGACATTCTCTCGAACTACTCACAAGCCTGTGGATCCTACTATAACGCCTATATCTCTATGGTCGTCAGAGGTAACAAGAACACATTTATTTCTCCGTAACCAACTAAGTAGGGCTAAAGGGTATATCTCTATCCTCAGTAGCGAAACGATTAAATCGAACAAACTCTATTTATTCTTATTACGTACTTGAATTGCCTTTCTCAAGTCCAATTCACGTACCACAGATAGTGTTCAATTAGTGATCAAGTAATTAAACAATTAAGCACAAGAATAAATAAGCAACCCAAAGATGGAAAATCAATAGATAGAAACGATAATCAAACGTCAACTTTCATGTTTGTGTCAAAACCCTAGAACTAAAGAGTTTAGCTCCACATTGACATGGAGAAAAAACAACAAATCATCCGAATAAAAACGACAAAATAAGTATTACAAGAGAAGAGAAGATAAAACCCGTATTTATGGCCTCTACGCTAAAAGCTCTCTCTAGCATCCAAAGTTTCCAGCCAAGGGTTTCAGTTATCCAAAATTATGTAAAAACATGTAGAATATGTATTTATAAAGACTAAAAGGCACTTTCGCTTTAAAAACCAAACCAACTGGATCGGGAAACACAAAACTAGTGCGCCGCTTTGCCCCAGGCGGCACCCCAAGAGGAAATTCCAGGGACCGTTTTCTCGTCAATTGCTGCCAGGTAACGTTTTCTTCAACTTCAATTCTTTACCCTTTCTTTCCTTTTTTTCTTCCCTTTGTTTTGGGGGACAACATTAATATAGTTGTCCCCTTTGTGTCTCTCTTCATTTTAATCCTTTTTCTTCAGCATTTTCTCCAAATTTGTTCATATGCACACCGCTTTATTCCTACACCGTAGAAATATAATATTAGCACAACTTATTAGAATTAACACTCAAAAGACAATTAAAAGTACAAGAATGTGAGGCAATATTGCCTAATTATATGCATATCTTAGGCCGAACATCAGTTTATGTCCTTCTCCCAGCATACTTTAGGATTAAAATATAAACAGGTAGGGGTCATGCCAAACCCCACATCATCGTAAGTTAACATAACCATAGATCATGGACTTGTAATTGGTAATAGTTTAATTTACTCCCGCATCACCCAAAAACAAGGGGAATAAGATTTTATGGGTCTGTCACAGAGTACACTGAACGAAGTGAGAATTTGTTTCTAACATTTAATCGGTGTTTCAAGAATCTTTATTTACAATGTCTTAGTTGATTTTCTTTTTGTTGATTTTTATGTGTGCTCCAACCGGAAATTTTATATTCAATTTTCTTGAATTTGTTTGATATCTGTCGTAGGATCTGAGGGTGTGATTTTCTCAAATGGTTCGATTCATTTGATGAATTGCTCTTCAAAAATGGAGTACGAAGGACTGAAAAAGGAAAGAAAAAATGAGCTTCTTTGTAGAACATAGCGTTACTATCTCAAGGGTCATTCTCTTATTAATGCAGGCTTCAGAAGGATATGGTTGAAAAGGGTATGTATGTCTAGGAAAGATGTCGCATTGAGTTGTACATCATTTGCTATCTTCAAAATAAGCACTAATTTTATCATGATATTTATCGCTTATTTTTATTAGGCTGAAGGCATCGATAGACCCTCCAATTTGTCCGTGTATTTCACTTAGACCCTCCAACTGAGGCTCCTACCATCTGAACCTCCAAAATCACCTTTATTGTGCCACTTGGACAATGCACAGTGCGTGAATTACACTCTTCTAAAGGGGCGTGAAATGCCAAATTTTTCCTTTTTTAAAATTTTTAATCGCTAAAAAAATAATTTTAAGAAAAAGCCTATTTTAAAACTATTTAACTAATTAAAAAATTCAAAAAAAAAAAAAAAAACCCGAACCCACCCTCCCCGTCGATCGAATTCCACTCCGAAGCCGGTCGCCGTCGCCGCTTTTTTCTTTCCGTTTTATTTGGGTAACAAAAGGTTGGCCCGATCTGGAAAAAGAAAGAAGAAAAAGCAACGAGAAAACAGAGGGTAGGGAGGCGAATGACGTGGTCGTGCGTCGGGCTTCGCCGGAGGAGAAAGGGAAAATGGTGTGAAGCTTCGGTTCATCGGAGCTACAAGCTCCTCGCCGGAGCTCGCTGAGACAAAGAAGGGGGAGAGAGGTTGTGGCAAGGACGGCGTCGTGGGGGTGGAGAAAGGAGGGAGAGAAGGGAGGTATTGGCAGTGGTCGTTTCGCGGCGGCCATCATAGGCTGGTGGGATGGGGAAGAAGAAAGGGTGGGGTGTAAGAAAATAGAATTTTACTTCTTTTTTTTCTGAAATAACTATTTTATTAATTAAATAAGTTTTATATTAGTTTTTTTTTCTTAATTCAAAATTTATTAATTATTTCGGGCCCACATGCCACATGTCATTGTTCCATTCGTCCTCATGTGTTACCATCCGCGTGTGAGTTACACTCTCCTTATTTTTTGAATGGGTTATTATTTTGTGTTAAATATGTGCACATTTATGGGTTTTGGAAGGTTCAAATGGTAGGAGCCTCAGTTGGAGGGTCTAAGTGCAATACATGGACAAGGTGGAGGGTCTGTCGATGACTTCAGCCTTTTTATTAAAATAGTAGTAGCACTTGAACCAGTACAAAATAATGATACATCGTGTTGTTCATGTTGTTGTACTTCCAGCTAGGTTTGTTGTAGTTGCGATAAAGTAATTGTACCTTATGCTAAAGCATCACTAAACAATGCGGTTTACAATTCCTCTGTGCAATTGAGTTTTTCTCATCTTATTTGAGGAAGAGTATTAAGGTAGAAGTCATTTGAATAGACTGATTGTTCATCCTTTTCAACTTGTAATTTTTTTCGCTAAAAAGTTTATCATGTTCATTATAATGTGGTTTTAATATAACTTATACGATATGTACAAATTGTATGGGAAACATGTGCAACACACGTATCCAAAACTAGTAGTTAAAAATTCATTAAAGCAACATTTAGCTTAATTAACTGATCATCTATTTTTTCGTACATATTCAAGAACAAGAAAGATGTCGGGGTGCAGTTCAAGCATTCATTTCGATTGATGAAGTTCTTGAGATGAGTATTATATAGTTGAAGGTTCTAAATTTTATCAACAAAAAAAAAAAAAAAAAAAAAAAAAGCTAAAATACTTTAGAAAGAGCAATCAACTTTGAGAAGGTAATTATTCTTTCCTGGATTACGTTATTACATGGCCTTTCTGAAAGGTTGCAAACCTTTTCAGAACCAGTGCTTCAATGGCTATAAATTTCTTTTTTCCTTATGAAAATTTTCTGAACTTCTAAAATTCTTCTTCTTCTGCACAACCAAATTTCAGTGCGATTTACCTCCTTCAAGTGGTTCGCTGTTCACCGGCGTTTTAGGTACCGATACTCCTGTGAGTAAAATCGTTCTATCCTGAGATGATATATTTCACAACCTCGGGTACTTGAGGGGAATAATTTCGCGACACACTGTGCATTCAGTGGGGTCGATTTGATTCCTAAACATATTTTCAGATACTGTTTTTTTTCATTTTCCAGTTTCTGTTTTTCACTTTCTGAAATTTTCCCAGATTCTGTTTAAGTTTGTTTTTTCAAATACAGATTACTAACAGAGTCAGGTTTACGCTTCAGCGTCGCGAGTTGAATCCGTTCTGGCACACTTTTTAAAACTATTTTAACATTGCTGCATTTAGGACTTTAGCATACTTAACTGGGACACACAACAACCTGATAAACAGTGCTTCCCACTGTGCCGGTTAGAAGCTTAATTTTGCTTATACTAGTCGGAGTTTTGAACCACAACTTGAACATACTTTTTGGAAAATATTTAAGCGAGTCTTTACTGTTAAAAATTGTGGTCAAGTAGAACTGAACATAGACCTCTTCTAACTTAAGACTCAACCAACAAGCTAAGGCTCTTCCTTGTTTACAAAACCGATGATGAACGTAATTTGATGCTTATCCTCTGTAATTATTGACACAAGCGGTGTGGCACCCGGAACTCCACAACTTGAACATACTATTCAGCAAATAGTTAAGCGGACCTTTATTGTTAAAATTGTGGTCAAGTAGAATTGAACATAGACCTCTTCTAACTTAAGACTTGACCACTGAGCTAAGGCTCTTCCTTGTTTACAAAACCGATGATAAACGTAATTTGTTAGTTATCCTCTTTAAGATACAAGCGGTGTGGCACCCAAAACTTTCAAATCCTGGATCAGCCTGTGATGAGAGTACATTGAGGGTGACTTGTCATATGCATTGTTTAATCTTCTGTGAAATCTTAGTGACATCTTTTGGTGCTTGCATAAGTTCTAGTGTAGCTAGAACCTCATCCATGGTTGGCCTGAGTCTCGGATCAACGTCGAGGCACCTCAAGGCAAGGGAAGCTGCAGTTTGGACACCTTTTTTTGAGTACTGTCCTCCCAACCTTGTGTCCATGATTCTCAGTACTCTCCTGCTATCACTTAGGAATGGTTTTGCCCAGTCCACCAATGTTTCATCAGCACCTCCTGCGTTTTCGTCACCTATCGCTCGTTTTCCAGATAGCAACTCCAAGAGAACAACTCCAAAGCCGTAGACATCATTCTTTGGTGTCAAGTGACCTATTATGAACAAGTTGAGTTGGAAAGTTAGTGAAAAAGGCCTTTACCACATTAGTGACATGCAAAATATCAAAAAGTAAAAATATTATGCACTAACAGATGGTTTAAAAAGTATTTACACGTTCAGATCACTTGTAAGGTAATTTTATATAGTTTTATCATAAGTATGAAGTCATTTTCTTATACATACTAGAAGTAAATTCTAGCTCAGAACTACATTAAGGAGGATAAATCTTTTTTAAAGAGATGGAGATTTCACAAACTTGGAAACTCCAATTTGGAAAGGGAAAGTTGTATTCTTCTTGCCTACAGGCATGGCGATTGCGATGATCACAAACTTATCTGGATTGAGGGTGGACGGTTTGTTTATAACATCAAAGGATTTTGGTTTGACCATGTCTTTTACAATTATTTTATCCCTAATATTTTTGATAACCACGGTATATCTTTTCCAAAACAAAATTTCTAACTCCCTCTTCATTCCCTTTCTGCCATTCGTCCTTTTCCATATAAAGATGAATTAAAATTTTGATGCTTTATAAACAGATTTAAGGACGCCCTTCTTATTATCAGTTTCAACACTTCTATCCAAACACATTACTAATTATTTATAGAAACAGTTTCAATACGTGATGCCTGTCAACTACTTTAATAAGTGGGAACGGATGGAAAAACATGAAATGATACAAATGAGATGAGATTTACCGCAAGTTAAATTGAAAAGCATAAGTTGTGCTTAGTGAAAGAAACCTGATGCAACATATTCTGGTGCAGCATAACCCGTAGTACCTACAACCCTGGTTGAGACATGAGTTCTGTCTCCACTAGGACCATCTCTTGCCAGACCAAAATCCGATAGCTTGGCATTGAAATCCTGCAGAAGTTCAATGAAAAGTTTACGCGACTTAAAATCTACTTGTAACTTTTGGGGAAAGAGTGCTTTAATGCCAATGATTATCATCCCAGATTTGGAGAGGTTTACTGAGTCTAGTAGTATGTTTGAAGCCTTGAGGTCGCGGTAAATCACATTTGCTTCAAGTCCGTGTAAGAAGGACAAGCCTCGTGCAACATCTACTGCAATACACATTCGTGTCGCCCAAGGTATAAGCTGAACTCCCTCTGCACAAAACAATTGAAAGATTATTAATGTTAATCTTCTAATGATTAGCAACTTTATAGGAACTATGGAGAAAAATTATGTGGAAACAATTCTGTAAAGAGATCGACTCACTTTTAAATAAATGATTTTCCAAACTTCCTTTTGCCATGACCTCATACACAAGAAGCCTGTTATCAAACTCTGAGCAATATCCAATTAACCTCACTAGATTTTCATGGTGTAGCAACCCTAAGTAGTTAACCTCTGCCTGCAGGTTTGGTATGTGGAAAACAAAGTTAAATCTGACAAAAGACAAGTGCTGCAAAATATTTGTAAGAAAAGTTCTCGTAGCGGTCTAGGCTTAACTGCCAAGGTAGTATCCACTCTGGCCAAACCTCCGGGTACTACTGGTAGTTGAATTCGAAAGGAGGTTCGTTGTGAAGCTTTCCTTATACAAATCCCAGATCTAAATGCGAGGGAAAAATTTAAGGGTCATATAAGGCGGGCTCAGAAATTCAACTGTCTGGCTGTGTTGCTCGGACCCTCCACAAATGTTGCCACACCTATGTACGATCCTCAAAATGCTTAGCTTTTGAAGGATCCCCTCATTATTTTTTAAGAGTCCGAGCAACATAGTTGTCTGGGTGTCTTTAGAGTTAAAGCCACGAACCAGTGAAGGCCCAAAGTTTGGGCCAAAGCGGACAATACCTGGCAATTGGACCTGGGCCGTTACAGTTTCCGTATGACATACAAGCCATTCTCTGTGCCCTTGGAAGCTTTCTGGCTTAAGTTTCTTGACAGCTACCACCATCCCGCTTCCCGGTTTGCAGGGAGCAAAAGTATTTTCATCTATCCATCCTTTGAAGACATATCCAAAACTTCCCTCCCCGAGAAGACTATCAGCTCGGAAGTTCCTAGTGGCATTCTTGAGGTCATTGAAGGTAAAGGACTTGAGGTTTCTGGGAACAGATGAATCATTTTGGCGGAAACTGTCATGAAACGACTGTTTACGAGGATGAACCGGATCCTTTTTCTCATATCCAGGGCCAGATTTAGAATCTGTAATAAGAATTGCAAAGATGTAAGCAGCTTAATAGAATTAGACATATAGAATTGAATAATGAAGTTGCATTCAACAGAAAAAGAAAAAAAAAAAAAGAAGAAGAGGATCCATGCCAATACCAAACATGGTTTAATCAAATTATGAACCTTATACATGTTTGTGGTCCGGCCCTTCCCCGGACCCCGAGCATAGCGGGAGCTTAGTGCACCGGGCTGCCCTATACATGTTTGTGATTTTAGTTACTACAACAATGACACCACCTTAGTACCAAGCTAGTTGGTGTCGGTATATGAATCCTCACTGTCCATGTTGCTTCATTTAAGCTCACTTTAGTCCAATATTATTTAAAAAAATATCTCTAGCACTAGAAGTTTTCTACATTTTCTGTTGTCTTATAATCTCTGACAAGACTAAAATAATCCTAACAAATATTGTGCTTCTATTTTCTAGAAGTGGTAATTTTAAAGTTCTCAGCTAGAAAGCTCTTCAAAACTTTAGAAATCAATGATTCCAAGAATCAGCAAAACACTGAAAATGGTGGAGACAATTATGAAATTTATTGGTCAACAGAGAGGATTAACTAGCAAATCAGCAATAGCAAAATGATTAAATCTCTCTTTTGGTCCATCAAATTCAGAAATTGAAGATAAAACAAAGGAAGCTGGCGCAGGCATATTCTTAGTCTCACGGGTTATTATTGGCAAAGACTTACATAAATCATAGTTCCGTACAGGGATGCAACTACACGGTCCAAGAGGTTTCAATTGGTTAAAACAATCCTTTTTTGTAGATATATAAATTGTTGAATGCTTTTAATGTAAGGGAAGCTTCTAGTGTAGCGGCAAAGGTGGCTCAAAAACTGCTTTAGGTTGCAGGTTCGAAATCCAGGTGTGACAAATATTCCAAATTTTTGAAAGTTCTTGTTAGAATTCCTGGCTCCACCATTTGTCCTAAAGCCTTGAAGCCATTGTTGAGTGATAGGATATGGTGATACTATATATGAATTTCAACTTTTTTGTGCTGAACAAGGATATACTATTGAATAGAAATAAAACACTCATTTGACAATTGTTCTTCTCACATGTCAGGTCTTTTACAAATCACAATGCAGTCAACTTTTGTACAAATTACATGCAAAAAAGTGTAGACATAAATTTGAAATAGATAGGGGATTTGTACCAAAAAACTGGCTAGAAGAAGCATGAGCAAGCTTTGCAGATTTTCCAGAGCAATTCCCCATAGTAAAGAGAAGTTTTAATTCTTATTTCTCAATATTTTTTTCCCTTGAAAAAGTGAAAATTTATAGAGAAGGAGAAGAGAAAATAAACAGAAAAAGTGTATACTTGGAAAAATAGTTGAATGAACCCAAAGATTTAAAACAGATGATATAGCCCCAAGTGGTCTTTGGTCAAGGCTAAATCCTAATTAAGATATCTATTGAAAATAAGTTTGTGCAACATATAAGGGGCACTTAGCCATTTGTATATCCTAGTAGTGAAGTTTATTTTGGCTATCATATAGGAGTTTTGACTTTCAACTAATATGACTAGTTGATTTACTCTACATACTAGTTATACGGGGATTATAATGTACAAATTACTTATGTTTAATAATAAAAGGATTGTTAAGTAGTGATTTATGATGAGGAGATTGTTATACATGAATTACTAACTTTAAAGAGGTACTTTTGTCTTTAAATAGTTAATTCATATATTATCAGTATACATGTTACCTAGATTTTCACATAAATTAATACGAGTATTACTCCATTTAATAACCGCCAGCCAAATGTTGTATTAATTATGTGGTCATTGTTTTTGAGTGTTATAATTCTAGTGCTTAATCTTAGGGGTCGTTTGGTGCATGGTTCGAGATATCCCAGCACTAATTTTTTGTACCATATTTGATAAAAGGTATAAATTTATCCTGGAATAAATTTATACCTTGTACCAAACAAGGTATAAAATGCATTCCATCCCAAGAGATGGGATATCCCTTCTTATCCCACTTATACGGGGATTATTTTATACTATCTTTCAGATGGTATAAAATAATCCCAATAAATGAGATAAATTAGTCCCGGAATTATAATTCCGGGATAATTTTGACTACCTACCAAATGACCCCTCTTATAAGGTTGCCCGTGTTAACACACTATCACCCTATTCATTTTTAGTCTTCTTTTGTGTGCTTCACTAAATTTGGAATCAAGATTTCATTAAAAGCTAAACAAGTCAAAATTCTCTAGGTATCATATTTTTATTTAATCATTGGTCAAAGTGTCAATTACGTGAATTCGCCTTCGTGTTCCAAATGTATTAACTTTTGACTGTTCTTAATGTAAATTTCAATCTTACATAGAAAGATATTAATCCTAGTGAAAACCAAATTTTGAAGATTGAAATTCATTATTTTATGCTTTTTTTGTTTTCCTTTTACACTGGTAAATTTTTCTATTATATATAAGTGTGGAAGAGGGACCAACACAACATTGACTGCTTGTACCAAAAGCTTTATAAATTGTATACACAACGAATGCTTGTACCAAAAGCTATATAACTAACTTGTACACTTTAACCAACTACATTTTTATACCACGTGGACATATGTCATAGTGCTTAATATTTATTCTCTTCTCATGTATAGACATATGCACTTCAATTTTAATTCTCTGACACATTTATTTCCTCCGTGCACCTTTACTTATTTACTTTTGACTTTTCACGTTCTTGCTGAATATTTATTCTCTTTTCATGTATAGACGTATGCAGTTCAATTTTAATTCTCCTACACAAATTTATTTCCTCTGTGTACTTTTAATTATTCACTTTTGACTTTTCACGTTCTTTAAGAATTAATAAATCCCACGTGGACATATATCATAGTACTGAATATTTATTCTCTTCTCATGTATAGACGGATGCACTTCAATTTTAATTCTCCGACACATTTATTTCCTCTATGTACTTTTACTTATTCACTTTTGACTTTTCACGTTCTTGCTGAATATTTGTTCTCTTCTCATGTATACATGTATGCACTTCGATTTTAATTCTCCGACACATATTTATTTCTTCCGTGCACTTATACTTGTTCACTTTTGACTTTTCACGTTCTTTAAAAATTAATAAATGAAGTATTCTCTTCATCCCATATTACTTGGTCATATTACTTGACTCTTCATGTTATTTAAGAATTAATAAATGAAGTACTCCATTCGTCCCATATTACTTGGTCACATTACTATACTTAACTTTTCACGTTCTTTAAGAATTAATAAATGAAGTACTCCCTTTGTCCCATATTACTTGGCCACATTACTAAAAATATATGTCTATTTTTCTATTCTATATTTTTATTATTTTTCTATTATATATAAGTGTCCAAAAGGGACTAACACAGCAATGAATGCTTATATCAAAAGCTATATAAATTGTACACTTTAATCAACTGTTTTTTTATCCCACGTGGACATATGGTATAGTACTGAATATTTATTCTCTTCTCATGTATACACGTATGCACTTCAATTTTAATATTCCGACACATTTATTTTCTCCGTGCACTTTTACTTGTTCACTTTTAACTTTTCAAGTTCTTTAAGAATTAATAAATGAAGTACTCCCTCCGTCCCATATTACTTGGCCACATTACTAAACTACTTTTTTATCCGACGTGGACATATGTCACAAGATCGAATATTTATTCTCTTCTCGTGTATACAAGTATGCACTTCAATTTTAATTCTCCGACACATATTTATTTCCTCCGTGCACTTTTACTTGTTCACTTTTGACTTTTCACATTTTTTAAGAATTAATAAATTAAGTATTCCCTCCGTCCCTTATTACTTTGCCACATTACGAAAATATATGTCCAAATTACTTGTTCATTTACAAAACTAAGATAAAATTAATTAAATCTTTCTCATCTACCCTCTCAGTCCCATATTACTTGGCCACATTACTAAAAATATATATCCAAATTACTTGTTCATTTATAAAAGCAAGATAAAATTAATTAAATCTTTTCCATCTTACCCTTAGTAATAAATGTTCTTGATAATAGCCAATTTTGATTAGAATGTATTTATTGGAGAGAGATAGGGGTAAGATAGTAAAATACATCTTTTATTTATGATTTCTTAAGGGGCGTGCAAAAAGTAAAGTGGCAAGTAATTTGAGACGGAAGGAGTATATATTTTACCATAATATTCATATTTATTGGTGTAAGTATTAATAGCCTTGGAAAATGAATTGAAAATGAATAATTAATGTGAAGGGTAAAATTAATAATAAGAACAAAAATTTCTTTCTCTCGATATGTTAACATGGACAAGTAAAAGTGAACAGAGGGAGTGACTTTTATCCCTGTTTTCCTTCTTTGACAATACTTTAAACGTGAAGAGAGGACGAACAATAGCAATGCAAATTTTTACCAAAAGTTATATACATTGTACACTTTATCCAACTATTTTTTTATCCCACTTGGACATATGTCATAGTACTGAGTATTTATTCTCTTCTCATGTATACACATATGCACTTCAATTTTAATTCTCCTACACATATTTATTCCCTCCGTGCACTTTTACTTGTTCACTTTTGACTTTTCACGTTCTTTAAGAATTAATAAATGAAGTATATATTTTATCATAATATCCATATTTATTAGTGTATAGTCTCAATAACCTTAGAAAATGATTTGAAAATGAATAATTAATGTGAAGAGTAAAATAAGAAGAAGAAAAATTTCTTTCTCCTGATATGTCAACGTGGACAAGTAAAAGTGAAGGGAGGGAGTGACTTTTATCCCCGTTTTCCTTCTTTGTCAATACTTTACTTATTTTACTCTCCTTTGCATATCTGATTATTGTTTCTTTACATTTATAAAATGTATTACTTTATATTTTCATTTCGGGATTAAAATTTGGTGATTTACGATATAACATATATCTTTCTAATTTTGATTTTTTTGTAACAATTCTTTTTATCTATAATTGTTAATACAAAAAATCATAATATATTTTTTAATTAATTTAATAAAAATATTTTATTAGTTTTGCTTTTAAAAAATTCAATATATACAACAATGGTTCTTATGTTTGGATCTGAACAATTAGTTAATTGAGATGGATATCAACCGTCAATTAAGATGCATATAACATATATTAAAGAATTTAAAAGAAAAAAATCTAGAATCAAAATATTAATTTTCCCTCATAGTCTTACTAATTTTCTTTTTCACATCGATGAATAACTTTCCTTATTATGACAATGTGAAAAAAGTCCGACTCTTCCATCTCAAAAACTTAATTTCATCATATGTTTTTAATTTTTAAACTCCATTTTCTAATTATAACTAATGTGATGGTACATAGAATACATCTTGTATATGTTGTTATATGTAATAACAATTAGAATGTTTTTAAAAGTTATTTTCAAAATACAAATCTTAAAGACTGGCTAATTAAAGTGAATAAACATGTTCGGTGCACGAGCATATGTTGCTAGTGTAATTATATATGTGAAATGGTAGCATAGTCCATCACAACACTTAACTAAAAACAAACTTCTCTTTAATGCTTTGTAACTGCAAAATGAAATGACTAAAATACACCCCAAACTATGCCCGTATTTACGGTAACACAACTAATCTTTAATTTGCAGGGGGTCCTATTACCCCTGCTGGATTATTTTGAACTTTAATATTTACTTCCCTAATGGTGAGATGGCACAGAGAGTGTAGTTCACTCTCTTTGTGAGAGTCAGAAACAAATAAAAATATTTAAAAAAGTATTTTTTCAATATTTCTTTCATTAAATATATTTGCTTTAATTCTTTAATTTTTTTTCTTTTCTTATTCTTTCCTTCTTTTTCATATTTAATATTTTTCCAGCCACCCATTTTCTATTTGATTTTCATAATATTTTTCATTTTTTAGCCACCTGTTTCTTGGATTTGATTGTATGTTTTGGAGTAGATCTGGCTTGGTTTTATTGTTTGAGCCAAGAATTGGATAATAAACTGATTTAGAAAGTGTTTCAATACCATTTCTTGGGTTCTTATTGAACCAAGTTGAGCTCGTCAGATCTATGACTTAAGAAAGAGTACAAAAACGTGAGAAAAGAGGGGAAAAAGGAAGTGACTCGTCGCCAGACAATCGCGGTCAGTGGCAGTGATGGAGGCTCATGGTGTAGCTCATAGGAGAGGCGGCTGGATCATGAAGAAATGAGAAAGAGATATGTTGTTTTAGGTTTTAAAAGAAGAAGACCCTTAAGAAAAAGAAAAGGAAAACTATAAAAATATTTTAAAATTGTGATATATACATGTGGCGGTGCGTACGCATCACCCACTTAACTCAGATTTGCAAGTGGCCAGCCAGGAAGGTATATATTTTAGTTTAAAATAATCCAGGGGCGTAATATGACCCTGTAAAGGTTATGTGTGTTATAGCAAATACGGGCATAGTTTGGAGTGTATTTTAGTCATTTTCCCTAGTTTGAGTTATTTAATTATAATATCAAAAATAGTGTATCTTGTTTTGTCTCATAAGTTGTTTACTAGTCCAATTAGGGAGGTGGAATAGTCCAAATTTCAACATAGGAATTTCGATCTTCTTGTCATTTTATTAGTTGAATCTGAACTATTTATGAACCAACTTGGCTCCACAAATTGACATCTTTCTAGTACGTGCATAAGACTTTAACGTAAGATCAAATTATTCTTTTTTGTCTTAGTAGATTAGTCATATGTAATCTACTTGCCATTTTAGACTATTCTAGAAGTTCTTACTACCTTATTCTATATAAAATAAAAATGTCATTTTTCAACAGTTTTAATTATATTAAACTATTGTATTATAAAAGAAATTTGGGTAATAATCGTTTAAACTGCTCACGATTGCTTGGACCATGTTTATTTTTCAAAAAGAAAGAAAATTATAAGCTCATCAACAGTCTATTGACAACATCATCAACTATTGAAACCTTTGATACTATTAACTTGAAGAAAAAATTAGCAAAGATGTTTTTCTCTCGTAACAACTTAACCCATCATTCCGAGCATTTGTGTCCCAATTATATCTTGAGTATTTGTAAAAGTTGATATTATACTTTTTATACCCCTAATAGCAAATTATGGAGATATTACTGAATTTTCAAAACATATCATACATACAAACATACACCAGCGGATATACACACAGACATACATACATACACTGGCCATCATACATACATACGACAATCTTGTGCATAAAGCATCCGCATTTTACGCAGACACTATAAATTAAAGGGGTATGATGTAGACAACCTACTACGGAAGTCTGGCATTAAAGATTTGCTCGCAGATGTCGAATCCATGAACTATAGATGCAGCGAGGAAAACTTTACCGCTCCTAAACAAACTCTCTTCCTAAAAGCGTTATGTTGCTCCAAGGCTTTGTCATACATACATAAAGTAAAAATGTACTATAAAATGAAAATTTAACTAGTTTTTGTAATAATTTTAAAATATTGTTAAATGTTAATTAGTGGGCTGAAGTCATTATATCACGCAATTTTTCCTGGGCCAATTCGCACAAATGCCCCTATTTCGGGGTGATCTTTAATCTTTGCCCCAAGTATGTGGTCTTTAATTTTTGTCCTTCAACACTTTTCGTGCAACATAAGTTTATATTTTCATATCATAATATCACACAAGTTATGTCGGACATGACAAAACTTTCAAAACTCAACATAAAAATGGCAAAAAACACATCAAACTCCACAAAACAGGCACGTTATTCAACTCAAAAAGGATAAATAACATATGCCCCAAAAAAGCATAACTCCAATATCTGAACACTAAAACAAATTCTAAAAATACTATACAATTTATGTTGCATAACTTAATTTCTACAAAACTTATGCCGAGCGAAGCAGGTCTTGATATTTTCATTAAATGAGCAGCAAGGGCAAAAAATTAATTAAAGAACACAGATACGAGGGACAAAAATGAAAGATAGGCGCGTTTGAAGGGAAATCCGTGCAAAAAATTCATTTTTCATTTTTTTCACATTAATTTGGTCGTTTGTAAAAAATACAAATCAAGTTGATTCTGGACTCATTAGCTCTCTAGTCTCTACATGGAACAGCCAAACGGGCCTCTATTCAACCCGTCCTATCTGGTCTGTCTGCCCAACTCGAGATCCAAGATCAGCTTCCAACTAGAATAGCCATTAAGAAATCTCAAAATGAATTTTTTCCCACTGTAAATGTAAGTATTAATGGCACTACAAAAGAAACCACAGAAAAACTCAACCCCTCTCTTCATTTTCCTCTCTCTTTTTGCTTTATTTCATAAAATCATAGTCCGCCTAACTCGTTGAAGTTTAGGACAGTTATTCACCCGTCTTTTATTAGCTCAGCTGATTTCAACCCAACACATTTCAGTCATCAAATTTGGGTTGATATTTAACTCAAATTGATCTATGAGAATTCTTCAAAATATTTTCAAAAGGACATTTTTTTTTGATATGTTATATATAACTATAATAAAGAAAAATATTAATTTTATTAGGTACTAAAAAATTATAAAAGAACAAATAAAGCAATTTAATACTGTTTGTTTTAAAAAATATTTTAAAGTATTTTTTCAAAAAGTACTTTTCAAAAAAAGTTTTTGGCTAAAAGCGGTTTGTGTTTGGCCAATTAATTTAAAAAGTACTTTTGAGCGATGTAATTAGTGCTTTTGCTTTTATGTGTATTTTTCTCAAAAAGTACTTTTCAAAAAGTGCTTTGGGCAAAGCTATTTTTTTTTTAAAAATCTGCCGCTACTCCCCAAAAGTGCCAAACACCTCACTTTTTTAAAATAAGCACTTATTGAAAAAAATAAGACTTTTGGGGGAAAATAAACGGCCAAACAGGCTATAAAACTTAGCTTGCTTTGGATACACTTATATGTAGCCGGTTGTGTTAGTTGCACATGAGAGCCATTTAAAATGCACTAACAATGTAAAATATTATATATAACTTGTCAATTCAATTTAATTTGTTATAGAATGTTATTATGTATTATTAGGATTGCTATGAAAAACTAGGTCAATTCAACTTATTGGCGCACAAAACTTATATATTGTGTATGCACCAAACTCAAATCATAGGAAAACTAGACACAGCTTATTACGATTTATATATTTCTATCGAGTAATTTATAAAAGGCATAATACATAAACAAGCCCTTAAATTTGACTTCAGCTGGCAAGTATGCCCTCCAACTTTGGGTTTGCACAAGTAGCACCTCAACTTGTCTCTACTTTGCCAGATGAACTCTCCAACTTACAAAATGATGATCTAGGCACCTCTAAGTTTATGTGCCTCGTCAGTACCACGTCAATATTTGTATTTACGTGTTTAACTTTATATAAGTTGAGGTGCCTAATTGTGCACACCCAAAGTTAGAGAGCATACTTGCCAGCTGAGGCCAAGTTTGAGGGCCTGTTTATATATTATGCCTTTATAAATTATACTCCCTAGCTCCGTCCCAGTTTATGTGGCAAATTTTCATTTTCAGTCCGTCCGAGAAAGAATGTCATCTTTCTCTAATTAGAAATAACTTATTTTAAAATTTCCATTTTACCCTTACTAAAATTATTTATAGCCACACAAACGTCTATGGTTTTATTTTAGACCACGAATTTATGCCGAGTAATTTATAAAATCATAATACATGAGCTAATGCACTTAAGAATTTGGAGGACAAATTTTTAAGTTAATTCCCGGGTATAACGCATATTACATACTACATACTCCCTCCATCCCAATTTATGTGATATATTTCGTATTTCGATCCAAACAAGTCTTTCTTTGACCGTAATTTTCTCATATATCTTTAAAATATTTTGAATTTCCAATTATAATGACTTATAGTACTTTTTACGTAGTTCTCAAATATGCTAATTTTATTTCAACTAGTTTAAATATTTCATATTTGAACTCACGCTCAAAATTCAAACTGTGCCACATAAATTGGGACAGAGGGAGTAAATTTTTTCAATTATGTGTCAAGAGTTGTTCACTTTCTGAATGTAATCCTTTTCTTTCTCCCCACTTTTACAAATGTTTTCACTTTTCATTCTGTAGGAAGAAGAGCACGGAAGTTGAAGAAGACCAATTAAATGAAACTTTCCCAAGAATAAGTAGCAGACAAGAGATTTCTCAACTGTCAGTGTACTTTGGAAGAAAACGTAAGCAGCCAGCTGCATGCCATGCAAATGCGGATGTAACACCTGTACCACTGTTTCCTCAATATATACTCAGACAACATGACTACTTCGGCACTATCAAAGCTGCATGGAGAGAAAAAAAAAGTTAGAAAATTATCATTGTTCCAGGTACCTTTCAGTTTTTTGATTTTGTTAACATGTGTTCAATTCTTAATTTTTTTTAGTCCAATTAATTTTTGATGTGATCTCTGTTTGTGACGAGTGAATATCACACGGCCTTTTAAGCTTATATGTTTGGATTCTGGACAAGAAAGCAGAACATTCCCTGACTTGATTGGCCGATTTTCCAATTGAGTTAATGTGTGCTATTCACGTGTCATACATGTGTTAGACTCGTGGTATTTTCTTTAGAATAAAATTGTATTAAAGTATGGAGTAGTTGCAACTTACATACCTAAACTATTCGGTATTTTTGTTACCCGCAATCTTTAATTTTTCTATTTATCGCCTCTGGATGAAATTGAGTTGCGCGCTTTTCACGTTCCATACATGTGTTAAACATGGGAAAGCCCCATAGATTTTAGCAGTTTATTTGACTAAAAATGAGCTTAAGAGGTAATGGAGTTAGAGTTGAATTATGTGCAAGCCCACATAAGGGTAATGAGAGCCTCGAGATATGTGAGAATGCCAAACAAACCAAGGAAGAGGCTCGGGTTGGGGGATAACCAAGCGCTGACCAAGGATCTGTTGGAAATTTTACGGAAAATACTTCATCACGAACACTTGTAGGGACTTCTCTTCATCACGAACACTTGTAATGACTTCTCTTCAACACGAACACTTGTAGGAATTTCTTTTAAGCTTGAGGAAAATACTTGATCACGAACAATAGTAGAGAATTCTTTGTAGCTTGAGGCATGCCAATGGCACTGTCCTTAAGGATATTTCACCCGGTATGGGTGTATCCCCCAGGATTCAACAAGCTTTTCTAGTATAAAACTAGGAGCCAGAATCTAACAAAGATTTATCTCATAAAAACCCATAATACAAAATGAGAAGAAGTAGTTTTCCCTATGTTTTTTCTTTTCTACTAATGAAAATAACTTTTAGTATATATAGATTGAAATAGGGACCTGATATTATGGATAGATATTTTTAAAGATGACTTAAGGCCATTCAAATGGTTGAAAATATTATTTATACAATACAATCAATATTCCGAATATAATATTGTAAAAGCCAATAATGGCAATTCATAATGAATAGCAAAATTGCAACGTTAGGATAAACGTCAACATATAATTATATATCATAAAGTGTCATCAATGACCAAATTAAATACAATAATATCATTTGGCAATGAAATTTATTCAAATAAAAGCTAAGCTATTAAGGCTAATTAAATGTAAAATAGAATCAAGTAAAATATTTTGCATTAAAGTCAACAAGAACATTAAAACTAGAATTTTTTATTTTTGAGATATTAAATAGAAAATAATATTTTTCTAACAATCCCCCATATATCTCAAAAATAATAAAATAAATAAAATAAGAAGTTTTCTTTGCAGGGTTTTCACATATGAGTACAATGCGTCGAATCTGGTGTCTCGTAGACTATGAACCAGACCTAGATAAAATAAGATTAAACTTACAGAACAATTGGTGAAGTTTAGAACTTCTATGAACCAAGAATTCTTTTGTAAGCCTAGGGTCTTATTCTATCACATTATACTCGCACAATCTTTGTTGTTATCGCGGTTTTGCGCTAAGAGGCCATGCGCGTGTCCTGGTATTCATGAGTGCTCTAGAAATCCGTCACAATTTCATAGGAGCGGCACCACTCCACACTCATATAGGTCCACCCATCAAGTGTATTACGAAGAGCAATACACCCTTTATAAAGGATATGGTAATGGATTAAGAGTTTATACTCTGCCTCACTTTGCCTTGCAGAACTGCACTATATTCACACACCATAGGAAGAGACATAATTTAATAGTGTACTTTTGATCAACTAATGACTCGTTATTACCCATATGAACCTAATTCATGGGATCTCCAATCACATAGGTTGGGTTACCATCATTGTTGATCTTCTCAATTGACAAAAGTCTCATTCCCCTCGATGTTTCTTTTATTCTTGCGAATCGGCCAAATTCACCTCAGACTTCACACAATTATAAAAATTATCACATCTCACAATAGCGCTATTAAGAAATTATTTTCTCACACAACTAATGTTGTTTGGCAACCACAATATATACATGTTGGTTTTATCCCATCCTCAATACTCATAAGAAGTATCTTAACCTCATCACTAGCCAACTTCAAACCATAAACTCATATTTCATTATGATCTACTTGGCTTATTTTCATATTGATTATTACACCCCACAAAGGGTAAACACATACTCACTAGTGGATTTTGAGATCCAAAGATCATTGTATCCTCTCTAGTACATCAAATATTAATTCACTATAACACTTATCCATCAATTGGTTCTTTTCAAAACCATGTACCGAGAAAGGAAATAACACCATATTTTTTTTTTTTCAAAAACATTTTGAATAACAAGACCAATTGAAATATTATCACTTTTAAAACATTCTCTCAAAATAACTCTAGTAAGATATCATGACCCCCATAATTTCAAAAATTTCAAAGTAAGGACTTTCTTACCTCATAACACCGTAAACCCCACATTTTCAAAATATTTAAAATAAGGGAACAATACTTTCATAACCTCACAAGTAGTATTACTAATTCTCATAAAACATATCATCTTATAAATAACAAGCTAATAATATAACTCACCCAAGTAGCTATACTCACAATATGTCATCATCAATAAATATTTTTAAGAAAAACAATATGAGAAAAATAAGTATCGATTTTAAAAGTATTTTTTTAAAAATAGTAAGCACATATAAATCATAATTCCAATACTTATTGTCCACAATTTGGAAACAACCTCATCAGCTTCAAATAGAGTATTCACTCCAATGATAACATCAATATTTTTCAAAAATAGTTTTAAGAATTTTTTTTATTTTATATTATTCTAAGACCTTAAATAGTTCTTGAATCACCAACACAAGTAAATCATTTTTCTTCTTCTTCAACTTGAGTGTAGCACACAAAATTAACTTTACTTGCACAAATATGATTAGTAGTATCAAAGTCATCTAACACCCAATATCTTACATTAGTCACAAGATTTGCTCGAGAAATGACCACAATAAATATATCATCCGCTTAACCAAAATTATTTTTTTAATTAGGAGGATTATCATTCTCCGAATCTTCTCTACATTGATGAACATGATGACATAGTTGGTCACACACAAATAACAATCAAAACCTTCACACTAAAGTAAAATTTCCACATAAATATCTCACATTTGTAGGAAAAGTTTGTCATAATTCAACATTTCTTCATCCAAATCATCAAGCAAGATAATTTTAAAGCCTAAATTAAATTTACCAAATCTCTTTAATGTGCAAAGAACACAACTTATACAAACACAGATCTCGATAGGTCTACAAATTCTTGCACCATAATTAATCTATAAAGATAAACATCAATTTCAACAACTTTTCAAAAAATTATCACAACATATATATGCATATTATTATACATATCTTTGCACTCATCTTACACCTCAAATATAGATTATCCACAAATATACAAATGGCTTGGACATTATTTAAGAGCTACCTAAAATAATATAACAACAACACAAATTCATTGTATTAGCATTTTGTTGAGTAAATGACTAAGACAAAAAAAACATGATTAATTTTGAGTCTAAATTATCCAATATAATGTTCACCACAAAATCTCAAACTTGTAAACATCATGATAAACCCACTTATAATTTTACACTATAATCAAACACCAAACTCAATATTAAATCTTAGAGAAGATAATCACTAAAACTACTATCCAAGCACAACTTAAAAGTCTCAAATAAAAGTATAAATTAATCATATCAAAATCATTACTACTTTACTTTTAGATCATATATTTTCCATTATACTATAACCGAAACATTAACTTAGACGCATTGTACTAAGTTAATTTCTTTTAATTTTCCGTAAGAACATAAGTGAGAAATATCCTTAAGATTGTTGGAAATTTTACGGAAAATACTTCATCACGAACACTTGTAGGGACTTCTCTTCATCACGAACACTTGTAATGACTTCTCTTCAACACGAACACTTGTAGGAATTTCTTTAAGCAGGAAAATACTTGATCACGAACAATAGTAGAGAATTCTTTGTAGCTTGAGGCATGCCAATGGCTTGTCCTTAAGGATATTTCACCCGTATGGGTGTATCCCCCGATTCAACAAGCTCTTCTAGTATAAAACTAGGAGCGAATCTAACAAAGATTTATCTCATCAATACAAAATGAGAAAAGTAGTTTCCCTATGTTTTTCTTTTCACTAATGAAAATAACTTTTAGTATATATAGATTGAAATAGGGACGATATTATGGATAGAACAAAGATGACTTAAGGCCATTCAAATGGTCAAAATCTTTTCTACAATACAATCAATATTGAATATAATATTGTAAAAGCCAATAATGGCAATTCATAAGAAATTTGCCATTGCAACGTTAGGACAAAATCAACATATATATTATATATCATAAAGTGTCATCAAGTGACCAAATTAAATACAATAATACCATTTGGCAATGGAAATTTATTCAATATATTATTAAGGCTAATAAAATAGAATCAAGTCTTTTGCATTAAAGTCAACAAGAACATTAAAACTATTCTTTTTATTTTTGAGATATTAAATAGAAAATAATATTTTTCTAACAGGATCAATCGAAGATAGAATAAAAGTAGGAAAGAGTGTGAAGGTATGTACACAAAGGTCGAGCTAGGATTTGAAGCTTATGAGTTCGATTCTAGTTCTTTTAAGTTACCAGGTTCTAAATTAATAATTTGAACATATTTAATGAATTTGTTAAGACAAATACACAATTTAGACCAAGGCCTATTCAATATGTAAAAAACATAGCTCCGCCCCTATCTACCATCAATAGATTTACTAACATATGACAACGAACCGAAAACATAGTTCTCCGTGTTTCCTGTCTGACTTGCATAATTTTTGTATTAATCCCTAAAATATGTAAGGTGTGTGTGTGTGTTTTATATATATATATATATATATATATATATATATATATATATATACACACAATTGTTCAAGAACGTTTGGTTTCCAAACCTAAATTCTTTCAGACTCTTCCTAAATAAACCCGACATATAGAGGATATTAATTTTCTTGATGATCTGGTAACATGAAGCACAAATCTAAATTTTCTCAGTTCTTTAGTAACTTCAGCCTACGGCACTAAGAGAATGCTGACAAAGTTATGGTTGTGAAATACTAAAGTTATTGTTTCAAAACCCAAAGTGTTTTTCGACGTATTTAAAAAGAAAGCACACAAACAAAAAGAGATAATTGATAGAGATGACTCGGTAAGGAGATGCCTTTTCTGAAAGGAACTATTTTTCTAGGGATAATTTCAAAGACCTCCATCAAGGTTTATTCCTGTAACATAAATCTCACTTGTGGTTTGAGATATTATGCTAATCTCGCTTCTTATTTTGATTTTTTTGACGGAACAAAAATAAATGATAAAATTCATGTAATGTTCCAAAATTGCCCTTAGATAAGAAGGTATGGAGGTCAAGAAAATATTTTAAAGTTAATTCCTGTGTATAACTCATATTGCATATGACATATTCCCTCCATCCTAATTTACGTGATACCTTTTGGATTTCGATTTAAACAAGTCTTTATTTGATCGTAATTTTCTCATATATCTTTTAAATATTTTGAATTGTCAATTAAGATGATTTATATTACTTTTTACGTAATTTTCAAATAATTTTATTTCAAAAAATTTAAGATTTCATGTACGAATTCACGGTCAAAATTAAACTGTTTGACTCTTGAAATTCGAACTATGCCACATAATATATATATATATATATATATTTTTTTTTTTTTTTAAGCAAATCAACTAGCTCAAGGCTAGCTGTTATTTTTTTAAGAGATAAAAAACTATACAGACAACAGAAAAGTAAAGAAAAACAGAAAATACAAGGCCATAAGTGCATATATAAACAAGCAGAAAACTATGCCACATAAATTGGGACAGAGGGAGTAATTTTTTTTGAATTATGTGTCAAGAGTTGTTCACTTTCTGAATGTAATCCTTTTCTTTTTCCCCCCTTTTACAAATGTTTTCACTTTTCATTCTGTAGGAAGAAAAGCACCAAAGTTGAAGAAGACCAATTAAATGAAACTTTCCCAAGAATAAGTAGCAGACAAGAGATTTCTCAACTGTCAGTGTACTTTGGAAGAAAACGTAAGCAACCAGCTGCATGCCATGCAAATGTGGATGTAACACCTGTGCCACTGTTTCCTCAATATAGACTCAGACAACATGACTACTTCGGCACTATCAAAGCTGCACAGAGAGAAAAAAAGTTAGAAAATTATCATTGTTCCAGGTATCTTTCAGTTTCTTAATTTTGTTAACGTGTGTTCAATTCTTAATTTTTTTTAGTCCAATTAATTTTTGATGTGATCTCTGTTTGTGACGGATGAATATCACACGGCCTTTTAAGCTTATATGTCTGGATTCTGGGCAAGAAAGCAGAACATTCCCTGACTTGATTAGCCGATTTTCCAATTGAGTTAATGTGTGCTATTCACGTGCCATACATGTGTTAGACTCGTGGTATTTTCTTTAGAATAAAATTGTATTAAAGTATGGAGTGTTTGCAACTTACATACCTAAACTATTCAGTATTTTTGTTACCCGCAATCTTCAAACAAGAGATTGAAGAAAACGTCAGTGTACTTTGGAAGAAAACCTAAGCAGCCACTGCATGCCATGCAAATGTGGATGTAACACCTGTGCCACTGTTTCCTCAATATATACTCAGACAACATGACTACTTCGGCACTATCAAAGCTGCATAGAGAGAAAGAAAAGTTAGAAAATTATCATTGTTCCAGGTACCTTTCAGTTTCTTAATTTTGTTAACGTGTGTTCAATTCTTAATTTTTTTTAGTCCAATTAATTTTTTATGTGATCTCTGTTTGTGACGAATGAATATCACATGGCCTTTTAAGCTCATATGTCTGGATTCTGGGCAAGAAAGCATAACATTCCCTGACTTGATTGGCTGATTTTCCAATTGAGTTAATGTGTGCTATTCACGTGCCATACATGTGTTAGACTCGTGGTATTTTCTTTATAATAAAATTGTATTAAAGTATGGAGTGTTTGCAACTTACATACCTAAACTATTCAGTATTTTTGTTACCCGCAATCTTCAAATTTTTCTATTTATTGCCTCTGGATGAAATTGAGTTGCGTGCTTTTCACGTGCCATACATGTGTTAAACACGGGAAAGCCCCATAGATTTTTGCAGTTTATTCGACTAAAAATGAGCTTAGGAGGGTAATGAAGTTAGGAATTAGCCCGTGAGGTAAGGGTGTCAAGTAGATTTTGTGTAGCTTTATTCGGACAAAAAATGAGCGGTTGATAGGAGGGAATTAAAAAAAAAAAAAAAAAAAAAAAAAAGATAAGTATTACATTTATTACTAATAATAAGTATTTTAAAAACATTATATCGATAAATTAGAGTCTCCTTTAGTTTTCTTTAAAATTGTATTTTGTAGACAATCTTGTTTTCTCCAAATATACATTTGATACATTTCGGGTAGTACATTAGATTGTGGTAGTACCTCTGACAAATATACCTTTGATAAATCATTGTTCAATTTCATGAGAATGCCTAACACAGGTACCCCCTCCTTCCCCAAATAGGTCTCAGACTTGTGGCAATGTTGACATTTAACATGTTCCTCATTTACTCGCTCAAAATGCATCACACCGCACTTGAAGTTGATCTTCGAATTCGAGAAAAGGTGGAGGAACACTAGTTGAATAACAAATTTAGATAGAGATTGTGGAAAAATTGTGTGAAAATGAGAGAAAAGTGGAGGGTATTTATAGTTTGAAAATATGACCATGTGAAGTTATCCATAAATTTAGGGTTCAAATAAAATTAGCAACGACTAGTTTTTTAAATTTACAAAGGCTTTTTGAATTTGAAACTTTTTTTAATTTAGAAATTTTATCATTAGATGTAAATGTTAATTTTATTATTATTAGTAAATGTAAATATCTATTTTTGTATTAGAACTTTTAAAAAAAAAAAAAGCCCGGTTAACTCGGTTAACCCTAAATTAATAATTCAAACCTTGTACCTTTTAATGAATACGTTCTGAGATATGTGAAAAACAAACAAGGAAGAGTCTCAGGTTGGGGGATAACCAAGCGCGGACCAAGGAACAATTGAAGATAGAATAAAAGTAGGAAAAAGTGTGAAGGTTCGAAAGTGAGATTTGAAAGATTATGGTCGAGATTATTCGGTTTCTAAGTTCTTTCGTGAAATTAATAATTCAAACATATTTAATGAATTTCTTAAAAAAACACATTTTAACCCAAATCAAAAGACACTAGCTCATACATCTCTACCATCAATAGATTTAGCCAGGACATGCTACTCACCCGTCTGCCACCGAAAACACCGTTGTCCGTGTTTTCTGTCTAACTTGCATAATTGTTGTATTTATCCCTGATATATGAAGAGTGTGTGTGTGTGTGTGAAATTGATGTTTATTAAGAGAGTGAGTGAATACCCCAATTGTTCAAGAACGTTTGGTTTCCAAACCTCAACGATTCTTTGAGACTCTTTCCCCCTTGACATATGCATATTTGTTTGTGGTTGGTGCGATTAATTTTTCTAGATGATCTGGTAACATTAAGCTCAAATCTCAATTTTCTCAGTTCTTTAGTAACTTCAGCCTTCAAGCGCTAAGAGAAATTCTGACAAGGTTATGGTTGTGAAATACTAAAATTTTCAAAAGAAAGCACACAAATAAAGAGATAATTGATTGAGATGAATTGGAACGGAGATGCCTTTTCTAAAAGGAACTATTTTTTTAGGGATAATTTCAATGACCACCGTCAAGGTTCATCCTTATAATAAATCTCACTTGTGGTTTGAGATATTACGCTAACCTCGCTCCTTATATTGATTGTCTTAATGGAACAAAAATCAAACGATAAAATTCATGTAATGTTCCAAAACTACCCTAAGATAGGAAGGCATGGAGGTTGAGAGTTAGGGTAGAAGAGTAGTAGGTAGCGGGGGGGGGGGGGGGGTATACGGAGCGCAACACTTATTCTTTTGTTTTCTTTTACCTTTAGTAGTAGTACTCGATTATCGCATAGTGACTTATTCTTCTATGTGTATTACTATCTGTTCTTTGCATTTGTTTCGTATCTTGCTATTTTATTGTCTATTTTCTTTTGAGCCGAGGGTCTATCGGAAACAGCCTCTCTACCCATAAAGATAGGGGGTAAAGTCTGCATATATCCTACCCTCCATGGACCCCAATTATGGGATTACATCAAGGGCACATTTGGTTTGAGGTACAAGAGAAGATAACCTTCGCAAAATCATTGTGTTATTAATGGATATTCAGTTATGGCCAGAAATATACTGTGGATGGTCTAAAACATATGTTTGGTTTTGAATTGGGTAAAGATTTGTTTCCAACAATACTCTTGGCCAATAATAAAACTTTACCAATCTAGCACAACCAGTTTACTATCATATGTAATTGAGAAAAAACTGTAATTGTGATTAAAAATATTTAATAGCAGAATTCTAGTTAAAAGAAATAAAACTATTGGAGAAATATATGAAGAAGAAAAAAGAATCGGGGGTGGGGGTGGGGAGGTGTAAACAATTAGAAATTTGAGTTTAATTATATCAATGTTCTCACCTTTAATAGCCGTTTATCCCTTTCTCCTTGTCTCACTTCGCTTTCCAAAGTTCACTATGACAATCACGTTGTTCACCTTCATATCTACATTGATCGCTTTTAAGAATTAGAGGCGGCAAAATTAGTCTATGAAAACATGACTCGTCCAACCTGTCCCCAAGTTTGGGCTGATCATTGACCCGCCCATATATTAGCTTAGTCCATTTCAACCCATAAAAAATTAGGTTGATATGTTGCCAAATTGACCAATGAAAAA
>NC_081351.1:11914389-11947650 GCF_029784015.1 Lycium ferocissimum
TTAGCTCGAATGTCATCAGGCACGTTCCTCTCTTCCTTCCCTCGGTCCTCGTTTCATCGGTTTACGTTATATCCGGTTTTTACCGTATACAATATGTGTTTTACTTTATACGCAAAAGGCTCAAATATGCCACCGAACTATTGAAAATGACTCATTTATGCCACTCGTCAATAGTTTGGCTCATTTATGTCATCGACTATCGGAAATGGTTCATTTATACCACTCATCAATAGTTTGGCTCATTTATGCCATAGTTGTTACCAAAATGACTCATCCATGCTATTTTCATTAGCGCCGATTTTACAATACCAGATATGACACGTGGCCTCCAACTAGATGGTTGTGGGTGGGTCGGGTGTATTGGTCGGATTTTTTATTAATTTGGGATTTAAAATAAGGCTGATTAATTAAACGACATATACCTCTAATTGGAGGCCACATGTCATATCTGGTATTATAAAACCGACGTTAATGAAAAGGGCATGGATGAGCCATTTTGGTAATGGCGATGGCATAAATGAGCTAAACTATTGATGAGTGGCATAAATGAATCATTTCCGATTTTTCGATGACATATTTGAGCCTTTTCCGTACTATATATATGACATGTTAGCATATGTGTATTACTGTATATGAAATTTGACATGTTACTGTATATGACATATGACATGTATCTGCACTTGTATGAATCAAGCAAGGCTGTTGTAAGATCCTTCAGGATACTGTCAAGTTCATGCAATGTAAGTACTATATGAACTAAGGAAAAAAAACTACTAGGCACAGTTACTTGCTTTTACTCTTCTAAATAAATATGCTCTCTTTAAACATTCATGATTTATGGTTCATTACACAAGTTTGGTTGATCATCCACTTTTATAGCCCTGTCTTACTGGAGAGGACAAGTGACAATTGCTTTTTGCAAGAAGTTGGTATTTGTCCCTCTGAGAGTAGATTTTTGATCGACTCAAAGAGAACAACTAAACAAACATAGTTGTGTGCTTGAGAAAACCACTTGAAAGACTAGGTTTTTGGTGGAGAAATGGTGTTCCTTTGTGTGTGTACTGATTTTATGTGATATCCAATTCATTAGATAATACTTAACTGAGATGAACTAATTGGAGTAACATGGATAGTATGATTCATATAGCTGATTCCAACTTGCTTGGATTGACGTGTGGTTGTTGTTTTGTTTGTATTCCTGGTTAAGATTTACAGCAACAACATCTCAAGAGTGTTCCTTTAGATAAATAAACCTTGGTTTAAAAGAAAAAATTTGGACAATTTATTTCTAGTTTAATAGAATTTTACAACAGAACTGAAGCAAATTATTTACATGGAGCTAGGAACATAACTGTAAAATCTGATCAAAGCTACCTATTACATTGTTTATATTAAACATGGAGTGTTGCCCAATTTCTTCATCAACATGAATTAGTTGCATGTTCAGGTCAATTTTGTACAGTTCTCACAGAGTGTAAAAGAATAAAAGCCTTGTAAATCTTACATTAAATGGATTAAGCCTATACATTGGGACTGCAATTTCTAAGACTGACCAGTACTTCGATTATACCTGAATATATACATTTCAAAATTAGCTGGATTTAAGTGACGGTAAGAAATAAAATCTGATGGGACTATCGTTAGAGATCTTGAACATTGTCTAATAACTATGCCTCAGTCCCAAACAGGGTTGCGTGACAACTGACGCCCCTGATGAGGGCCAATCAAGGTAAAGGATTAATAAGCTTCTACACTATATAAGACAAGCACAAGTTCACATGGAACACGTGATTGAGCTCGATTGAGTAGCCCAAGAAACAAATTCGCGAGGTCTGATAGTCAAAGCAGACAATACATGCTATGAACTTGAACTGTGATTCGCCCGGTTTCTTTAAATTGTCTCAAACCTTTGTCACCCACTTGCCCCATTTTCGCTATCTAACCACTTTATACTTCTTCACATTTCCTTGCGGCAACTTAAATACAAAAGTGCCGATTCCAATAATCACATATCGTATCTATTGGTAAATATAATAACATGTATCTATTCGTATATATCTGTCATTATTCGACTCTGAACTATATATACTTAATCTTTAAAAACATACATTTATGTTAAGTTATGCATCAACCTCACAAAACAACAATGTATGGGTAAAAAATGTACCTGTCACGTGGACCAATGTACAGTTGACATGTGTCAATTTATTCAACGATGAATAGATATTAGATGGTAATGCCGAGCATAGACTTTACAAAAAGGCATCAAATTGAGTCAATAGTGAACATCAACGGGAACAACAGATAAGACCCTCTTTATTGAGCATTAAATGTTAAATGGAATTAATGCAGTAACAGCTGAAACAGTTATTAACGGCCAGAATCAAGAAAATTAAATGACAATCATCAATTCATCAATTAATGATTGTCGTTACAAGCATACAACGGGAAGAGCACCAGATAGAATCATATACCTATAAATTGAATTGGGATTGAGAGAAGGAGGCATCCAAGTCTTACTGAGAAAACACACTATTATCATTATTTCTTGTTTATTGTCACTTTTATTCTTTGGTCATCAAGCTTTCATTAGTTCTTGAAGATTAAGAGCTACGCTATTGTTGTTCATCAATATTGGAATAAGTTTACTCTTTCTTTTTTATTTATCTATTCTTTATCAATAACTAACAAATTACTTACCTTAATTCTTTTATCTGAATCAAAATTACTACCAATTGTAGTTAAACTCAGCACAAAATCAACTATTTGAGTTAAATACGAATTTTTGACCCAAACAGTTTGGCGCCGTCTGTGGGAATTCTACAGTTGGCTTTGTAGTTGATCTCTGTATTATCTCAGTTTACACAAGTATTATTACTTTGGTATTTTCTTTTGCTTTTTCATTCAAATATGGCAGGAGTTACCCCTACATCACCCATTGACGGAAACAGAGATACCAATGAAGAAGTATGGCTCACCCAACTAACGGGATAGCGGGAAATGCATCAATGGAGGATCCAAATCAAGCTTCAATCCCAGTGGGAGATTTACGGGAGTTCCTGAAAGGAGAGATGACGGAGGTGATGAAACAAATGATGGTGGAAATACGGCAAAATTCCACGCAACCGCCTCCATTGAACGGGATTGCTGGTTCAAGTCGATCAGTACCCCTTAAGTAGAGAATAAATGGAGAGCCAACCAATGCCGATGATCTAGGCGTAACAATAGAGGCTACGGGGCATGGAGATGCCGATATCAATCCAATTATACTTGTTCCAATACTGCAGCGGTTCGAGGAACATATGAAAAAGTTCAAAGAACATGAGGAAAGAATCAGTAGAATACCTGGGGCACCACCCGCTATCAAAAAAGAGGATGATAGTGATTATATATATCATCCATGGAAAGATTCTGCAGATTTGGAGCATATTCCAGAAAGTTTCAAATTACCAAAAATAAAGAAATATGATGGAACTACTGACCCTCAAGATCATATCCCTGCCTATACATCCGCTATTTGAGCCTGTGATCTTGGACCAAAGATGACTCGTTCAGTTATGATTAAACGATTTGGGCAAATACTGACAGGAGGAGCGTTAGATTGGTATGCCAAATTGCCCCCAAATTCACTTGAATCCTTTGCGGATTTGGTGGATAAATTCAAAAAGGCACATACTGGGGCGAGGAAAGTAGAGAAAAGAATGGAAGATATATTCAACATCAAGCAAATGAGAGATGAAACCCTATAAGAATTCATTCATCGGTTCCAGACACACAGCAACACCTTCCCGCAAATCGAAGACAAATAGGCTGAAATTGCATTCCGACATGCATTACATCCCGATGGAACGCCGGCAACCAAGGATCTCGCCAAACACTTAATTGAGTACCCGGCAAAGACTTGGGACGATATATATTATCAATACTGTTCAAAAATTCGGATAGAATAGGATATCGTTAATCCAATCATGAGGAAATCATCAACATCAACCAGGGATACATCAAGTAGAAGTAATTTTAGAAGAAACGATGGAGATAGGATGCATAGAAGGAAACGTAATGAACCATATTATCCACGAGGAAGCCGTGAAGGTACACGAAGGAATAATCAATATCGGGATAGATCACCACCAGCAGCGGGGACTTCCCGAGGAAATTACGACACCGGAGCTCCAAAACTCACGGATTATAATTTCTGTGTTTCGACGTCAGAAGTTGTCGCGACGTTAGATAAATTGGGAATAGGGTCAAATGGCCCAGAAAAATGAAGTCGAATCCAAGCAAAAGAAATCCAGAACATTTCTGTGAATTTCACAAAGGACATGGTCATAAGATTGAGGATTTCCATACATTGCGATTAGCAGTTGCCGATCTCCTAGAGCAAGGACATTTGACAGAGTTGCTTTCGGAGAAAGGCAAACAAGCATATTATAGCAATAGAGAGCAAGGAGCGCCGCCGCCACTTCCCGAGCCAAAGCGAGTGGTTAATTTTATTACTGGTGGTACAGATATCAATATTACAGGAGGGCTGGATGTCAACAAAGTTACTTATACTTCAGGCGTGAAGTTCAAAAGGATAACAACCCGAAGTGAAAAATGGGATAAGCTGGCTCTTGTCGAAGATTGTATCACCTTCGACGAAGCCAACACCGATAATATGCAATTCCCGCATAATGATGGGTTAGTAATTACTTTACGCATCTTAGATACTGATATTAAACGTGTTTTTGTTGATCAGGGAAGTGCTGCCAACATCATAAATATCCGGGTCATAGAGCAGATGAAATTGACGAGCAAAATAATTCACAAATCCGTCATGCTCACTGGCTTTAATAATTCAACAGAAACAACTCTGGGGGAAATCATTTTACCAGTAGTAACGGGCGGAGTAGAGTTACAAACTGCTTTTTCAATTATGTCCTCTGCAATGGCTTACAACATGATAGTTGGACGTCCTTGGATTCACGCCATGAAAGCAGTACCATCTACATATCACCAGGTGGTCAAATTCCCAACACCATGGGGTGTAGGTGAAGTTCGGGGAGAACAAAGAATTTTCTCAGACTGTTATGCAATGGCAATAAAGAAAGGCATGCCAAAGGTAGAACATTTCGAGCCAGAAAGCGAATGTAAAAAAGATAAACAAGTCTACCAAATACTGTAGCAAACGGGATCAAGCACTGAGGATGCCGAAAAGGAAACTATACAAGATCCTTTAACAAAAGAACATTCAACGGCTACAGTTGAGGATCTCGACTCAATGCCGTTTAACGATGCATCTCCGAAAAAGCACACATTCAACGGGTGCAAACTATACCAACCAAGTAAGTATATTGCATTTTTCCAAGATAATATAGATGTTTTTGCCTTTTGCCACGCTGATATGACAAGAATAGCACCGGAGGTAGCAACACACAAATTACACATCGATCCTTATCACAGACCTGTAAAGCAACCCCGAAGAAGATCTCCCGATGATAGAAGTAAATTCATAGAAGAAGAGGTACAAAGGCTATTAGACGCTGGATCCATAAGGCCGGTGGAGCATACGGAATGGGTATCGAATGTGGTAGTGGTACCAAAGAAGAATGGAAAGATGCGAATGTGTGTGGATTTCACAGATCTAAACAAAGCATGCTCAAAAGATCCATTCCCACTTCCTCATATAGATCAAATGATAGATGCAATAGCCGACCATGAATTATTAAGTTTTCTTGACGCATATTCAGGATACAATCAAATCAAGATGAATCCTGCAGATCAAACAAAAACAACATTTATAATGCCGAGGGGTTTGCATTGTTATAATGTGATGCCGTTTGGAGTCAAAAACGTCGGTGCAACATATCAACGAATAGTCACCACAATGTTCAAAGATTGGTTGGGAAAAACGATGGAGGTGTATATAGATGATATGGTTGTAAAATCAGAAAGAGCTGAAGACCATCTGATTCATTTAAAAGAAGCCTTCGCAATACTAAGGCAATTCAACATGAAGCTGAACCCAGAAAAATTTGCATTCGGCGTATCCTCCAGAAATTTCTTGGGGTTCATGATTTCAAAACGGGGAATAGAGATAAATCCAGACCAGATAAAGGCAATCGAAAACATTCCCGATGATCTCAAAAGCATAAAGGAGGTGCAAAGTTTGACTGGTAGGGTAGCAGTATTATCTCGATTCATTTCAAGATCATCGGAGAGATGCCACAAATTCTTCACCGTGCTGAAAAAGCAACAAAACTTTGAGTGGACGCCAGAATGCATAAAAGCGTTGCAAGAACTCAAAAGGTATCTTTCAAGTCTGTTGTTGATGTTAAAACCAAACCCCGAGGAGAAGCTGTTTCTATACCTTGCCATTTCAGAGGTATCGGTAAGCGCAGTTTTGGTACGTGAAGATGAAGGTAAACAATCTCCAATTTATTATGTTAGTAAAACACTTTTAGATGCTGAAACTAGATATCCACATTTAGAAAAATTGGCTCTAGCTTTAAAACATGTTGTTAGAAAATTAAGGCATGTTGCTAGAAAATTACGGCATTATTTTCAAAGCCATGCAATTACCGTGGTAACGACATTCCCTCTACGGAGTGTTCTCCATAGATCGGAGTTATCAGGCAGATTGGCTAAGTGGGCAATTGAACTTAGTGAATTTGATATTACTTATCAACCTAGAAAGGCTATAAAATCACAAATTCTTGCCGATTTTGTGGCAGATTTTAGTTCAAAATTAACTTTAGAAGTGGAAAAAGAAACCATCACAAATACGGGGTTATCCTCCGAGATGTGGACCCTGTACACTGATGGGGCATCTAATAAAAGTGGGTCGGGATTAGGCTTAGTACTAAAAGTACCCAAGGATGAAATTGTCCGCCAAGCCATTAAATGCCCGAAGATCACTAACAATGAAGCCGAGTATGAGGCTGTTGTTGCAGGTTTAAAGCTTGCTTTGGAATACGGAGCAGAAAGCATCAAGGTACATTGTGATTCGCAATTGGTGGTTAACCAGGTGAATGGAACTTTCAGTATCAAAGAATCACGAATGCAGAAGTATCAAACACAAATATCAGACCTCTTTGCAAAATTCAAGAACTGGGAAGTAGAGCAGGTTCCACGGGAAAATAATGCCGAGGCCGACGGTTTAGCAAAATTGGCATCAGCTGCTGATCCCGCAGAACTAGGAAGTAGAAGTGTGATCCATTTATTGCACCCAATTGGTTGCGAAATTGAAGTACGTGCGACGGGATCAGCGCATGATTGGAGGAATGAAATACTTGATTATTTGCAACAAGGGACTCTACCCGCAGATAAGAAAGAAGCATGAAAATTGTGAGTAAAAGTAGCTAGATAATGCCTGGTTTATGGAGAGCTATATCGGAGAACTTTTGGAGGGCCACTCGCCAAGTGTTTAGGCCCAACAGACACGGAACCCGCTATGCAGCAAGTGCATAGTGGATATTGTGGAAATCACTCCGGTGGGAGATCTTTAGCCCGATATTTGCTACGTGCGGGGTATTGTTGGAACACCATGGGTAAAGATTCACAAAATTTTGTACGACGATGCAAAAAATGCCAAGCATATGCATCTACAATACATCAGCCTGCAGAACCACTGCATTCAGTCATTACCCCATGGCCGTTCATGAAATGGGGACTCGACATCATGGGACCATTCCCCGAAGCCAAAGGTAAAGTAAAATTCTTACTTGTTGCAACTGACTATTTTTCTAAGTGGGTTGAAGCAGGGGCATATGCAAAGGTTGGACAGGAGCAAGTTATTAATTTCCTCCGAAAAGACATCATATGCCGATTCGGAATTCCAAAGGAGATAAGCTGCGACAACGGGAAGCAATTTATTGGAGCAGAGATAACAAATTTTCTCCAAAATCTTGGGATCAAACGAGTAACGTCTTCACCATATCACCCATCTGGCAACGGACAGGCAGAATCCACAAACAAAACGATACTTAGAGTGTTGAAAAGACGACTCGACAATGCAAAAGGAAGTTGGCCTGATGTTCTTCCCGAAGTTCTTTGGTCTTACCGAGTTACACACAAAATTAGTCTTTGGAGAAACACCTTTTTCATTAGTTTATGGAGCGAAAGCGTTGGTACCAATCAAAGTAATGGAGCCAAGCATAAGGTATGCACATGCAACAGATGCGAAAAACGTAGAAGCAATGAAGGATGGACTTGATTTGCTGAAAGAACACCGAGAATTGGCTTTAATCAAGTTAACAACGCAGAAACAACAAGTGGAAAGATATTACAACAATAAGACCAAATTACGGCAAATTAAAGTTGGGGACTTGGTCATGCGAATGGTAACTCCAGCTACCAAGATACCGAACGAAGGTAAACTAGGAGCGAATTGGGAAGGGCCCTATAAGGTTATAGCTGATACAGGGAAAGGAACGTTTCAATTGGAAACTTTGAATGGAAAGATTGTCTCCAACAACTACAACATAAGAAACCTGAAGCTCTTCCATTCCTAACATCTAGTTGCATTCAACGAGCTGTACTCTTTTTCCCTTACTCGGGTTTTGTCCCATTTGTGTTTTACTGGGAAGGTTTTTAACGAGGCAGTAAGTTGAATGTGCGGGAAATGGACTACGGGCAATATCGTTTAGTTCTTCATACTTTACAATAAAACGATGGGGGACTATCACCGGGAACTGACAATAGAGTCTATTTATCACTCCAAAAATGTACAGGGAAAAGCCTCCGAGATCAATTTATGAACTTATAATCACGTGTGTAATAAAAATGATTATGAAATGATCTTTGTGAGTTTGTATGGTGTATTCATGATTCCGATCATATTACTATTTGCAATTGAATTCTATTGATTATAGTTATGATTCCGATCATATTATTTTCAATTAATTATATCCATGATTCCGATCATATTTTTGATAGTATTCATGATTCCGATCATACATGTTAGTAATACATTCATAATGCCGGAAGTTTCCAATTCCATTAGTTGATAAACATTGGAATTTGGCATACGACCTTTTTACCCAATAAGTCAAACTTCTCAAAAATTAAAATTACAAGTCTTCTTACAAGATTCTGATGATTAAAATCTTAATCGAATTGATCACCCGCGAAATATTTTAATTAAACAAAACTTCCAAGAGATTATTTATAACAAAGGCAAAACATGAATAAAAGAAATTTTATTTAAAAAACAAAGCCTTACAAGAGAAAGACACAGAAAACGAAACATTCAAACATGTGAAGAAGAAACTATCGAAAAAGAAGGAAGAAAGGCATCTTGGGAATTTTGCACAGGAGTACTCTCAGGAGTATTCTTTACGCTTGGGTCTTCTCCAATTGCAGTACCCTTAGAAGAGGGAAGAAGGGCGTCTTTGGTAATTTGCACAGGAGCGCTCTCGGGAACATTCCTGACGTTTGGATCAATCTTCAGATCTTCTCCGATTACGGTATCTTCAGAAACAAGAATGGATGCGTCTCCGGCTAACATACCGGTTTCATCTGAGGTACCGACATCTTCTTCTTCTTCTTCACTCATTTCTTCTTCAGCCGCAGAATCATCCTCATCATATCCAAGGATCTCTTTGGCTTCTTTCATATTCCGCTCAACAACGGCGAAAGCCTGAACATGATCAAAAGAAGTAGGATCGAAAGTTTTCAAGAAATCATGACGAGCTTTGATAACATCCCAGCTAAGAATCTTTTGCTTTTCATCCTCAAATTCCTTCTCCATGTTTTCAATTTGTCGCTTGAACACATCATTTTGTTCCAGGAGTTTCTTCGATTGCTCACGCAATTTTTTGGAATGATCTATAAATTCTGAAAATTTATTATGATTCTCCGCCAAGGCGATACTTTTCTTATGAAGATCCCGATCTTTATCCGCCAACTCTTTCCGGAGAGCATAGTTATCATGTTTACTTTGATCTAGGTTAATCAAAGCCTGTGCAAATTCACCAGAATCTTTGACATTTTTCAATTCCAAAGTGTGAAAATTAGACTCAAGTTTGATGAATTTGGCACTTTGATCCCACAATTTGTTTTGGAGATCAATTTGAAGCTGATTTGATTCCACTAGCTTTTGCTTCAGATCATTAATAACCAATTCTTCCTGCTTTGCTATACGAAAAGATTCGGCTTTTTCTTTTTCAAGCTCATCAATCCGTTACCGCAAATTTCTCTCCTCAACTCGATGCGCCACTAGCTCATCTATAGCCCTATCTAACTTCGCTACAGAAGAGTTGCATTCCGCCTTGAAAATTTTCACTTCCTGAGTAAGTACGGTGCTCTCTTCACGAAGCTTTTGGATAAGTTTGGCCTCACCTTCAGAACGTTCAAGACTCCCACATAAATATATCTGAGCCTGAATTATAAGCCCGAGAGCAACCATATCCATTTGGTGAGTAGGCATATCTTTTAAAATCATATTTTTTTTTAGGATCAATATAGTTATGACCAAAATGACTCATCACGTGAGGATTGGCCAAAAGATTGTCCTCATCTGACAATTCAAAGGAACGATTATGATTAACGGTAAGAGGAATAAAGGTCTTCATCCACATAGTGACGGGATCATCTGCCTGAAGAAGTTGTGCCCGAGAGTCAACTCCGTGCAAAGTATTGCCTTTTTTACAAACACGTTTACCTTTATCAACAACATTAAAGCGGGAAACGGGTTGAGCTGTATTATGAGGAATAGTATGGGTACTTGTTCCTTGATTTTGGAAAGGAGAAGCAGAAGAATCAGTGGGGACATTAGAAACACCGGCATTAATATTTTCAATATCGACCAAATCACCAATATTGGCTTCATCAACAGCATCAGGAAGGCAGGTCTCAGTTTTATCAGCAACAATATTATCAGTGGTATCCGCCTCAGGAACCGCAACGTCACCTTTATTATGGCGTTCAGAAACATCTTGTAAATTTTCCTTCTCCTTCACCGGAGATTCATCTGAAATGGCAACAATATCAGAAGGAGGAAACTCAACCACCCTGTGATGATGTAAAACTAAAGGAGAATCTTCCTCAGAATCAGAGCTCTCATCAATCAGCCTGAATTCGCTAAGCATATCTCCTGTTTTATCGGCTCCAGCATCTGATAACTTCACAGGATATTTTTTTTTTAGTTTTTTCTTCTTCAAGGCAGGCTCTCCAATAGCCTTGGAATCCTTAGATTCGACATTAGACCTCTTGCCAGTGAAAGATCTTATTTTTTCCACCGCCGATTTGTCATCACTTGGAAGAATCAGGCGTTTCTTTGTTATCACCTTTTTAGAAGAACTTGAGAAGAACAAAACAAGTATGAGATAGGCTCTTTCATCACTTGCAAAGAAAGATATTTCTTCAAATATCCCTACCTCTGCCTTTCGTAGAAGCTCTGTTCGTTTTTGTCTCTTTAAAAGTACGAATACCCTTAGCAATGGCATATGCCCCCATGTACGAACACTCGCCGAAGCTCAAATCACTGCTTCAGTAAATTCCCTTATGTTTGAGGGTTTAACCAATCCGAGATTAAAAGCTGCCGAAAAAAGGTGAAGTTTAAAGAGAAGAATTAAGGAAATAAAAATTCTTTAAAAATAATATTACCTCTCACGTTCCATTTCTCCGGGAAGGTACTGGCATCCTCGTTCACTAGCTGAGCAGTGGAGATAAATACGAACTCTTCACCCCCAATTCCAGTCTTGACCATTTTCGGGGTCATCAAACAACTTACTGGATCCCCGAGCTCTAAACATAATCATAGAGCCACGAATAAAACAAATCGAATTCAAATCGAGAGTAATATTCACTCCGGCCAGATGAGCAATATGCTCGAGCAATTGAAACAATCGCCAGAACCCAGGTGTACTTTGTGCCACACAAATGTTCAAGCGACGACACAATTCTTCTATCAATGGTGGAAGAGGCAAAGAAAAGCCAATAGTAAAAGGATAGAGATACACCGCCGAGAGATCGGGAAGATGAGCAATTGCAGGCATATCCTTTCCCGAAACTACGATATTGAGATCAGGATTCGTCCAGTGACACCTTTGCCGGATAGAACCAAGAGACTCTTCAGTGACATTTGAAATAATTGAAGAAACGAAAACCATTCTTTCCCCATCTAGCTCTGAAAGATCACGGTTATCGCCTTTTGAAATAGTAATCTTTAGATCTGAAGTGTGTGAAGGATTCTTCGGAATCATACTATCAACGGAAGGGAGATGTATATTAACCATATCAGCTTCATCGTCGCCAATATCAGAAGTTGATGAAAATGAAGGTCGTGGGTCAACAGCAGCAGCTATAGCATCACCCATAAATTTCTTAGGGGGCAATCTGTTCTTAGGTTTTTCAGCACCAACATGAGGGGGAAGAGCATCGACAATAACGGTCTTTTTTGGTGAAATATTTTGAGAAGATGAAGGGGAAGACATGAGTAGAGATTGAAGAAATCAAAGAAGAAAGAAAAGAGGCGAAAGAATTAGAAGATTGAAAATTTTGGAGCGAAAAATTTGAGATAATGAGAAAGGTAGAATTTAAATTTTTATAGAAAAGGTAAAACCGCCATCATTAATTTGGGAAACGGCGAGAAAATGTAGGGCAGAGCAACGGCGACGTGGCCCACGTCTGACTTTATCATTTAATGCGAGTCCTTTCAACTTCTGTAAGTATGCCACGTATTCATCACAGCAGCGGGCACGATCCGCCGCCAGTTACAACGTTTTCTCTTCCACGGAAAGAAAGATTCAAATATGTAGATTAGAAGGGATTGAGGAAAAACGACAACACAATTTCTCGAGAACATCTTTGCGATGAACCCGAAAAGGGACTATCTGTATGGGTAAAAAATGTACCTGTCACGTGGACCAATGTGCAGTTGACATGTGTTAATTTATTTAACGACGAATAGATATTAGATGGTAATGCCGAGCATAGCCTTTACGGAAAGGCATCAGATTGAGTCAACGGTGAACATCAACGGGAACAACAGATAAGACCCTCTTTATTGAGCATTAAATGGAATTAATGCAGTAACAGCTGAAACGGTTACTAACAGCCAGAATCAAGGAAATTAAATGACAATCATCAAATCAATTAATGATTGCCGTTACAAGCATACAACGGGAAGAGCACCAGATAGAATCATATACCTATAAATAGAATTGGGATTGAGAGAAGGAGGCATCCAAGTCTTACTGAGAAAATACACTATTATCATTATTTCTTGTTTATTGTCACTTTTATTCTTGGTCATCAAGCTTTCATTAGTTCTTGAAGATTAAGAGCTACGCTATTGTTGTTCATCAATATTGGAATAAGTTTACTCTTTCTTTTTTATTTATCTATTCTTTATCAATAACTAACAAATTACTTACCTTAATTCCTTTATCTGAATCAAATTACTACCAACTGTAGTTAACCTCAGCACAAATTCAACTATTTGAGTTAAATACGAATTTTTGACCCAAACAAATAACTCTCTTAAAATCCTAGATTCACTTCTATCCAGCTCTCCTCTAGCGTTTTAAATAGAAAAATTTATCCATCAAAGAATTTTACATACCTAATGCAGCAGAATTTAGACATATAAGCTTAAAATGTGTGCACATTTGTATCTACAAACACACAGAAGTCGCTTGTCACAAACAAATCATATCACAAATGTAATTGGAGAAACGAAAAAGGACTGAGAATTGAACACACGTTGTCGAGAAAATTAAGAAACTGAAAGTCACCTTCAACATGAAAGATTTTAATATGTTCAGTTGTGTGAGGCTCCTTTCTAGACAATTCTTGGTTTATTAATCCAACTGAAGGAAATACATTGAATGGAAATTGCGAAATGGAATTAAACAACTGCGTTAACAAGCTAACATGGATGATAATCAAAACCTGCAATTGGAAGAGAGGTTTCGTAAGAGGAAGAAGAGAAGATTAGAAAGAAGAGAAAGAGAAGAGGAGCTGAGAGAGAATTGAAGAATACTCAATTGATCGATCACAGCCCTTCAGCTTAATTTACTCAGATTTAATCTCGTGCATCCACGTATTATAATTCTATTCGTCCTCTCTTTATTCTCCACTTAGCTCATTTATTCAGATCATTACAATGTGGGTCTCCTTTCTTGTCTCACAAAAGAAAAAAAAAATCAGTTGCGAAACACATATAACAAAACTTTCGCGGATGGTAAATTTATTTTATTTCGCATAGTTTAGGGGCATAATTTGACCCTTTGCCCTTATTTTTATATAAGTGTCCATCCCTAATATGGTAAGGACAAATAAAGGAAAATTTGGTAGAAGTAAATAAATTACTACCGAATTAGATTTCTCTCCTATTCTCAATTACGCCTATTCCTAACTCCACTCAACAAATGAAGAGATGTTGGCCACCCGAGATGTCGCTGAACTTTGAGTAAAGTTCACGGGATATTGATGCCTTATCCCTTAAAAAAATCATGCATAGGTTAGAGGTGAAAAATGCGAAGAACCAGTTAAATGCCATATAGGAACATAAGCAGGTTTTCTAATCATTTTAACTTTATTCATTTATTGCCAAAAACACATAAGCAGGTTGAAATAAATACCTTGTGATCCAAGGTATAAATGCATGACTTTATTTGCAAATTAATGAATTTAATTTAACCCATATTCATCACATCAAGATATATGCAAATTAATGAGTTTAATTACTTAGAACCCCTATTTACAAACTTTTAGGAAAATGATTGCATAAGAATAGAGATGGATAAAGATAGAAGTTTGATTTATTTGTCCACAATAGTCCGGCAAACATGTCATATATCACATAATTTTTTTTAAAAAAAAACATCCCAATAAGTTGGGGGTTAGCTAGTTTTAATTAGAGTTCGACTAAGGTACAATAAAATAGCAAATCATTTCTTAAACTCTAGCATCATCTAAGGATGAAGATGGTATTACTACTATATAGAAACATGAGTTTCTATAGAGTAGTAAAAAAAAAAAAAAAAAAAAAAAGTGGGCCCCATATTAAACACAAAAGCAATTAAAAAAAAAAGAGATCATAATCTCTCCAAAAAAAAAAAAAAAAAAAGTCCGTCCCGTAAAAAAAAAAAAAAAAAAAAAAAAAAAGTGGGCCCCATATTAAACACAAAATTACACTATTAAAAAAAATCAAAAAAAAAAAATTAAAAAAAAAAGTGAAACCCATAATCTCCACCCATATTAACAAAATAAAAATAAAAAAAAAAAAAACGTGGTCCCCATGTTAAAAAAAATAACAAATAATGTAAAATAAAAAAAAAAAGTGTTATATTAAAAAAATCAAACAATATTAACATTTGTAATTTTCAAAATTTGATAAAAAAATAATGTATCCCATTAAGTCAATAAAATTGGATTCATTGCTTAAATATTATTGTTTTATGCGTATCAACTCTTTTAAAAGTATTAATGAAAATTTGTCAGTAAACACTAATATAATAAAATTTTGGATACCCACTATTATATATATATATATATAAAAGGTTAAGTAGCTAAAAAACCATACAATTTTTTTTTTTTTATATTAGCCTAAGATCTAATCTAGATATTGAACTGTTGTATTTATTTTATTTCGCCATGTCATTTATTTGTTATGTTTACTAAAATAAATATACTTAAAATATTTATATTTTAAAATAAGATATTACTTTTTCATATATTTATACTCTAATAAATGTGAACAAACTACAATGTTATATTAATCGTGTTTATCAAATTTCTACTTTGTTTCGAATATTTTTAAACATGTAAAATTAATTTAACAATTTGAATTAGAATTATCCAAATCAAAATTTGATAAAAAATAATAAGTATTTTACACCTTTAAATTAATCGAATTAAAATTTAAAGTATCAACTGATGCTTAAATATTGTTATTGTTTTATCTCAAAGAGAGAGAAATATTTCCTTCTAAACAAGTCTTTTCTTTTAAAAAGTATTAATAAATTTTTGCCGACTTTGTATTCATAGCAAACACTAATATAATAAAGTTTTAGATACGGAGAACAAACTAAAATGTTATATTAATCGTGTTTTGAGCATAGTATATATATATATATATATATATATATATATATATATATATATATATATATATATATTATCACTTATATATTATCACTTATATATTATCACTATTCAAACACAACTACATACACATAGATACATTATAATCCAACGTGTTGGGTCCGTGCGCAGCACGGGCATACGCCGTCTAGTATTCATGAAATTGATCTTCTTTGATGGTGGGTTGATGAAGTTGATTTCTAATGGTGGTGGCTTGAGGATATTTGTCACAGCATCGACACCTCTCATTTTAATGGCCGCCCTATCATAAGTCATAGCAGCTTCTTTAGCAGTGTCAAATGTTCCTAACCAGATTCGAGTTTTTTCTTCCTTGTGTCACAAATCTCGACCTACTTGCCCCATTTTCGTTGTCTAACCCTTTGTACTTCTTTACATGCCATGCATCTGTTGATGTAACACCTGTACAACACAGCCTTCTCAATATATACTTAAGACAACTTTACTTTGGTACTAACAAAGCTGCACAGAGAAAAAAGAGTCAGAAATCTATCACACTACCAGGTAAGTTATTAGTTTCATGATTTTCTCAAAAAATGTTATATGTCCAATGCTGTTTCCTTGATGTCTTTAGTCTTCTAAAAAAAGAGTCAGAAATCTATCACACTTCTCAAAAAAGAGTCAGAAGTCTGTGTGTTTTAGACACACCTTTTAAGCTTATAATAATGTCTAGATTCTGCTACTTGAGGTACTTTTTAAGGCGTACAATTTATACGGGCTGTACTTTTCACCTCGTACCTCACAAACTAAAAATCGTAGCTTCTGGAAATTGACACATGAGGTACGCCCATAATGTACGGGCCGTACAATAATGTGCGGGCCGTACATTGTGCCCGTACTTCTTCCCGCTTCAGCAAAAGTACAAATACGAGACTTGAGTTCTTTTTTTTTAATACTTTTCATATTCCCAAGCCCTATTACGAAGTTCTTCTCATCCCACCATTAGAATACGTCAAGGTAAGTCTATTCTAAGCATCCCGAGTGAATTCCAACATATATTCTTGAGTATTAAATAGAAATTCATTATTCTAAACCTAGGGTTTTCAAGAAAACCCACCACAAGGATTCAAGATTAAAGATTCCCGTGCTAAGCCCGGGCCCAAAACTAAGATTCATGTTCGTTTGATTTTGTGTGTTTTATGAGAGAAAACATTTAATAAAAGTAGGAAAATGTTTTCCAATTTTCTCATGTTCGTTTAGTCATTCCCATCCCTCCCCCTCCCCTCCTTTAAAAAAATAATTTTTTTTGGAAAACATTTTGACATTATTTTTGGTTTTTGCACCCCCACCCAAATGACTCCCCTAATAAAAAGTATTTTTTTTTGAAAATAAGTTCACAAGTTCATAGCACCCGCCAACCACCTATACCATCACCCCCCCACCAAAAAAATTATTTTTTTTGAAAAAAAGGTTTTGACCCCAACCACCCTCCCAACCCCCACCCCCCACTGCACCCTCCCCCCCCTCCACCCCCCCCCCCCCTTGTGGTTCAAAATAAACCTTGAAAAAAAAAAAAATTATTTTTTTTGTTCAAATAAAAAAAAATGTTTTTTTTTTGACTTTTTTTTGCACCCCCCCACCCCCGCCCCGCTACCCCTACGCCTATGAATCCCCCCTCCCCCCCCCCCACGTAAAAAGAAATTAATATTTTTGAAAAAAAGTTTTGACATTTTTTTTGGTTTTTTGCACCCTAAGCCCCCACCCACCCGCACCCTACCCCCCCCCCCCCCCAAAATTTTTTTTTTGGAAAAAAAGTTTTGACATTTGGTGGTGGGTGGTGAAAAGATTTTTTTTTTTGGGTAGGGGGTGTCTAGGGGTGTAGAAACCCGCAAAAGACAATAAAAAACTTCAAAAAAAATTATTGGGGTTGGGGGGGAGGGTGTTGGTGTGGTATGGGTTCCACGCAAGGGGGGTGATGGGGGATGTGGTCGTGTTGAAAATTAAAAAAAAAAAAATTAAAAACTTAAAAAAAAAAATGTTGTGGGGGGAGGGTGGATTGGGGGTAGGGTGTGGGGAGGGGGTGGTGTATGTATTACGGGAGTGGTTGGGGGTGCGAAAAAATAAAAAATAAAAAATAGAGGGGAAGGGGGTGGGGGCGTAGGGTGGGTGGGATGGGGGGGGGTATGGGGTTGGGTTGGAGTTGGTGAGGGTTGGGGGTGGGAGTGCAAAAAATAAAAATAAAAAATCAAAAGAATTTTTTTTTGGAAAAAAAGGAGGGAGGGGGTGGGGCCGTAGGTGGGTGGGTGGGAGTGGGGTGGGGTATGGGGTTGGGTTGGAGTTGGTGAGGCTTGGATGAGTATTTTTAAAAACGTTTTCTATCAACCAAACGAACATGAGAAAATAAGTGAAAATTCACTTATTTTCTAGGAAAACATTTTCTAGGAAAACATTTTCCTTGGAAAACATTTTCCTCCATACCGAACACACCCTAAAAGTTAAATTTGTAATTACTTTTTATTTTTTTTCTGCTTCCTTGTGACATTAAGTTATTGAAAGATTAGTTTGATTTTTTTTGCAAACTATAGCACGGGCCCAAACTCAAGATTAAAAGTTACAATTGTAATTATTTTTTATTTTTTCCCTATTCTCTATGACATTAAATTATTGAAAGATTAGTTTGATATTTTCTACAAACTCTTAAAAATTAAAGGCTTCCGATATATTTAAATTGCATAAAAATATTTGAAAATTGAACAAAAATTCTTTTTTTGTCCTTACTTTAGACTCTTTTTTTTACCTTCAAACAAATACATGGCCTAAAAGCTCTTAATTTTTAACAACAGATATCAAGTATAACATTTTGTTTAAAAAAAAAAAAAAGTTTGGTTCTAGAGACATCAATTAGATATGCTATATTTATTTGTTTGTTGAGATTTTAATGAAGTTACTTATAAACAAAAATAACTTTCAAATGAATAAAAATAAAATTTTATACTTTATAAATGTTTGTAGATGTTAACTCAATTAAATTATGCAAAGTATATTGAAAAGACGAAGAAAACTAATTAGCTTTTTTTTTTTTTGGTAAAACAATTACTTTTCTTAATAATTAGACTTTCCTTTTACTTTCTAAAATTTACGTGAAGAGAAAATGACATTTTTTTTCCTTTTGCTAGTTTAAATGGTACATTATTTTATAAAATGTATATTTTAATTATTTTCTCAAACACAAATGAAGATTCAATGCTTCATGATGCATTTAATCATGTTTCCCTATGCTAACATACTTTGCCTAACATATTTTTTTTTACCCGCGTAAAAAAAATGATACTCAAAAAACATAAAAAGTCTACTCTCTTTTGTCACAAGATGTTGGGCATTACTACTGTTGGAAAACTAAAAAACTGTTTCATTAACTACATATTTTTCAAAGATGTTCTCAACATTTAAACTACTCCACCAAGTTTATAATATAATTTCTTTTTATGTAACTTTTAAGTGTAAATATATATTAAGAAATATATTTATGAATTTATACCAAAAATTGAACTGACTAACCACGTAGTACGTCTTGCATTATTTTTTTAGAGAATGCAGTATAAACTACAACTTACATTGTTCATTATGCATAGAAAATATAATTAAGTATGAGTGCATCATATTTAAAAAATAACATATTATAATATACAAAATAATATCCAAAAAAGAAAGTTAATTTTGTTAAGCATGAACGATATGGGTAATCAACATACAAACCAACAAAACATGCCGATGTAAAGATTCAAATTTCAATATTGTTACCAAATGATTAGATAAAAAAAATATTTTAGGTAACAATATCTAATCCGAATTAAGACCAATTTTATCTATTAAATTTTCAAAGTTTCACACTGAACAATTAAAGAGCTGTTAATTAGAGAAAATTTAATTTTTATGTGCAATACATATTTTAATTAAGATAACTACAAATGTGGTGTATTCTCTCATTCAAATTATGCATAGTGACATGTTTTTTTTTAATTGACATCATCACAATTCACAATTTCTTAAGAGTAAAAAGAGGACCTTAAAATTTTCTAAATTTACCCAAATTTGGTGTGACACCTTAAATAATAAAGAAATAAAGTAGGAGTAAAAATAAGCCATATGAAGAAGTTATAGGACATGTCATCACTTTCAAAAGTTAGTCTAAGGGATTTTCTATAATAAAAAAAAAGACTTAGAAATGCCTTAATATTTCTAAAACACCTCATAGTAGAGGAAACAATAAAAGACAAATATAGGGGTAAAATTGGAAGAGAAAACCTTTAGTTGGCAACCTTAGTTGTAATGTAACCAAAGACTCTAATTAAGTACTACAAAAAAATTAGATTGACCCTTATTATATAAAGTAAAATATATAATAACTCAATTTCTCGTGATAAAATCAAATTAGGGAAACATTAGTTTGTTTTTCTATTTTGCCTTTGTAAATAATCAACATACGAAACTATGGAGATTAGGGTGAAAACTATTTAAAATAGTAGGACAAATTGTAAATCTATAATAAAAAAATGGATACAAATTGCAAATTACTGGAACTTAAATTATGATGTTCTCAACTATTGAGTTAAAAATTAAAGACCAGGCAAAATTACTAATCCAACCCTAATCCCAACCTTCAAACCCATCAAAGATTCACTTTCCTTATTTCTGGTTGCCTCACTTCACTTTCGAAAGCTGACTATGACAACAATCAGATTGTTCACCTTCATATCTACATTGAATTGATCACTTTCAAGAATCCCCTAAAATCGACCTGAAATTCTTGATGGGTTTTCTTGTACTTTGAATGCTGGCTTACAGGGCATGGTGGCCTCTTTCGCCTCTTTTTCGGTTTCTGAAGAGTTTGATTGTTAATTATCATTATAATGTCTCGAATTTTACTCCTGTGATTTATGGGGCATCCAAGATGTGTTGCATTTTCCCTTGATTTCTATTGCTGTCATAAACCAAAATTTTGATTCAAGTCTTCTTGTTCTAATGGCCCTATTAATTGTTTCCATTTTTTGTCTTAGAATTTCATTCAGTAGGATTTGGAGGGGTGGTGGGGCTCAGGGCACATGATGCCCATATAAGTATAAGGGATGCAGCTTTGTTACAAGATTATCCATGGTTGTTGGGTTTTTTAATCTCTTAACTAATTGAATAACAATCAATATACGTTTTGTTGAAAGAAATAGGAATCTTTATATGGTTCTTTGAATCTTTATCTTATTCTTCAATTTTTACTACTACCTGTTACTTTTATTTGCTTCATTTATCTTGCTTTTTTGCTGTTGTTATTTTCTGAGTAACACAAAGTTTTCCTGTATATTTTGACGGTTATTTGTCAAATTAGTTGGGGTTACTCTCATATCAATATTTATCTAGTTAGACGTTCAATGCAATTTCGATGAACGCTACTAACCTTGTGCATCGAGGTGGGACTTATTGTGCATGACATATCTCTCTATCAATATACATACTTGTATTTGGATGTATTGTGCATGACATATCTCTCTATCAATATACATACTTGTATTTGGATGTATGGCTCATGAATACATCGGGTATGGACTTTTGAGACCTTCCTTCTGGGGAATGTCTCAAACCAATTTTTTTTTTTTTTTTTGGTAATTAGTGTTATGTACGAAAAGATGAAATTTTTTGGCGTCAGTGTTAAGCGAATATAAGCATGTTCAGCAATTCATTTTGTTGTACCAACAGGTTGCTTCTATTGGAGAAAATCGAACTTCTTTGTTAGTGATTTGACTACAAAACCAGATATTTGGCCCCTTGAGCTATTAAAAACTTTTTGATATTATCCTCTCGGAGAAAATTTGACCTTTTTCTCCCATGATCTTCAACAACAACCTCATAGTCTTTTGAGTTACTTCCTACCTGTCATTTTTTATGTGTCGGGGTAGATAAAATCAAGGTTTTTTACTTCCTACCTGCCTAGCTAAAAGACCATTCTGAGAACTTCATATTTTTAGAATAGATATGTCATGTTTTCAGATATTCACTTTTTCTTTTCCATTTAGTGAAATTGAAAGATATCTCGGGACTTCTAAAATCGACGCAAGTCGTGTGCAATTAGGCCTTTAACAGTTTCAAGATTGTACATTTATCAGCTTCTCGAACATCTTAGTTTTTGATCCTTCTGTATTGCTCCTAGATTCTGGAAGATCTTAACCTACCTAGTTGAATTTATTTGCTTCAGTGAAGCACACATGTCTATCATTTTCCATATTTTAACTTGTTATCTGTACATTCATTCACTGGAACTTTATGACACTTGACAGCCTTTGCAATAAGTGCTACTTTTATTATGAGCTTGAGTAGTCTAAATTGGTGTGCTCCCCTTCAACTTTTATTATGAGCTTGAGTAGTCTAAATTGGTGTGTCTGACAGGTAAACATGGAAACATAATATGTTTCGATGATGACACTCAACTCTTCTTGTACCAATTGGTCGGTACTTGTGGGAAACTTCTGTTTCCAAGACCTTGGAAAGAATTCCGTATGTGGTATAATGAACACAAGGCCAAGGACATAAAGCCATTTCTTGATCGGTGATAATGTACTGCTAGCCACTCTTTTCATCTTTGCAGCATGTAAGTTGAAAAAAGAAGGGATAACTACATTTTTGGACCGCTCAAAAAAAAAAAAAAACAAATGTATAGGTTCTGTATATTAAATATAAATATACATATTTATACATAAATATACATAACATATACATAATCAGTATATATGTGATGTATATTTTGGATACTGCCTGTAATTAATATCAGCTGACAGGCAAAAAATGAAAAAAAGCCCTTGAAAAAAATTATGACGTGTGTTAAAACTAGCAATTTGGACAAAAAGAAGGGGGAGATCATTTGGACACTTTGGTTCATTAAATTTATACATATCCGTGGTTACTTTAACATTTATACCAACCTCTTGCGTGAGCAAGCTTTTAGTGTGTCTCATCGGAATGCTAGTGTTAACTACGGGAAATCTGCTGGTCCAGATTCTTACTTAGTGGATAAGAAGAGTCTTGATTTTAACTTTTTGAAGCTGCCAAATTTGCAGAGTCTAAAGTGGTATGATTTCTGTTTCAGAGAAGTTTTTCCTGGTGAATCATACAAAGTTCGGATCAACTGGGCACTGTTCTCCGGTCAGCGCAGAAACTACAGATACTTGTAAACCTACATCAGACATCAGAGTCGATTGTTAGGAATCTTCTCTGCCACTTTGATAGATTGAATATTCAAAACATTGTATTGTTGGGTCCAAACTCTGATTTCCTCTTTGATCTTGCAAGAAGAGGTCATCCTGTGATCGACACAGACCTATTTTTTGACTATATAAGGCTACCAAACGCTTTTAAATTTCAGGAATCACATAAAGATATTCTTGTGAAGGCCCATGTAAAAGAAAGGCCTTGGATCTTAAACACAATATATGGTTTGAGGACAGCGACATCATCCCTCTCAACAGTGATTCGTTTCTTGGTTACTCTAATGGAGCAAATGAGTTTTTCTTGGGGAAGAACTTAAAACTTTTCTTCGTCAGAAATTCATCTTCGGTTTTGAAAATTTGGGCTGATGATATTAGAAAGATAAGTCCAAGCGCCAAGGAAGGAAATTTTATAAATCTAGAAGTTATTGGAACCGGAGAATAATACATCTACCAAGGTTGATGAAGCAGATTTTAGTCTGGACATCAGTTTTATGGATGCTAACCAAACCTCTGCAAGGAACGGGAAAAAGTTCGCCTTTTGGTCAACTGAGACGAGTCCAGAGACGATACAAAAATAACTTGAACAGTTTGATATGTGGTAGTGGGTGATGATTTATCTTGTAACGTAGTTGTTTGTCATCGTTCATAGCATTTGGTGGCCTTCTTCGGAGTATCCACAGTTATGTCTCTGAGTTGTGCCTATATTTCATGGACCTATAACGTCATTATTGAAGTTTCATTAGACCAGAAGTTCGGAGAGAAAAGCGAGTACTATAAACCGGAATTTCCATCACATATGCATGACATTCTTCAGGGGTTTGGTCAACCTATGGTGGTCCTTCTAAGGAATAGTGTTATTAAAAGTCATCGCTTCATCGTTTAAGGAGATGAATCGATACGTAGCGAGGGGTTATCGCTTCATGGATGATCCCGGTGAAGTATGTTTTTCAAACACTGAAGCACAAAGTAAGCCTGGTGAGAAACGGTTGATTCTTTGAATCTCTACTTTTAGTTGGATTCGGTATTATTGTACATAAGATGCTGAAATTTATTGATTTAGTTGCAGTTTGATTGTTATAGTACCATATTCATAAACATCGATAATATGTGTACTTTACTTGAAAGGACCGTATGCTTCACCTCACGCTCTTCGCTTCAAGTCACAGAGGACAAAGATAACAAGGATGGTTATTAATGAAACCATCAACTTATTGAAGGAAAGACAAGTGAAAGGAAAGTCATTTTCAACATATGTTTCTAAGTCTGCAAGTGTTGACATCAATGTGAGACCAGGTTTGGCCGCTTCTTCATGACTAAATATTTTATTTGCTTAATCTAAAGATGGGCTAAAGCATTTTGCAGCTGGCTCTATAATTTTCTAGAGGGTACCTTCTATAGTAACTTACCTTTCAATGCACTGTTCATGCAAAACTCTGTATTTTCCTTTTTGCTTTCTCATGATCTATAGTTACGAGTTCGAGCTGTGGAATCAACCACTGGTTGCGTCATGGTAGGCTCTCACCCGGTGTGGCTCTTAGCCCAACCTTGCGTGAACGGGAGATTCTTGGTGCATTTTTCTGTCCTTTTTTTCCCTCTCATCTGAGAATCAGGTATGCACTTATATGGATTAGTCATTGGCTCATTGCTAGGGAGTTTATGAACAGTATATAGTTTCTGCCTTTCTGGTGTATATATTTTTTTAACACTATCAGATAAATATGACTTGCAATGACTTGCAACGTATATACTGCTTATGCACCAAACTCAAACTCATAGGAAAACTAGACACACCTTATTACGATTTATATATTTCTACCGAGTAATTTATAAAATCATACTCCTTCCGTCTCAATTTATGTGGCGAATTCTCATATTTAGTATGTCCCAGAAAGAATCATCTTTCTATAATTAGAAATAACTTAATTTTAAATTTCCCCTTTTATTAGTAACATAATTTAAAGCCACACAAATGTTGAGTAGTTTATAAAATCATAATACATGAGCTAGTGCACTCAAAAACTTGAAGGAAGAATTTATACCATGTATAACACATATTGCATACTACATAATTTTTTTGAATTATGTGTCACGAGTGTTCACTTTCTGAATGTAATCCTTTTCTTTCTCACCTCAGTTACAGTTGTTTCAGTTTTCACTGTAAGAAAAGCATGAAAGTTGAAAACCATTAAATGGAACTTTCACAAAAATGAGTAACAAACAAGAGTTACTCAACTGTCAGCAGTATATGTTGGAAGAAATGTAACTGGTTTGTCGGCCGCCACATGCATGCCATGCATCTGTTGATGTAACACCTGTACTACACAGCCTTCTCAATATATACTCAAGACAACTTTACTTTGGTACTAACAAAGCTGCACAGAGAAAAAAAAAAAGAGTCAGAAATCTATCACACTTCCAAGTAAGTTTTAAGTTTCTTGATTTTCTCAAAAATGTTACATGTCCAATGCTGTTTCTTTGATGTCTTTACTCTTCTAAAAACTGAGTCAGAAATCTATCACACTTCTCAAAAAAGAGTCAGAAGTCTATGTGTGTTTTAGACACACCTTTTAAGCTTATAATAATGTCTAGATTCTGCTGCTTTAGATATTTGAGGTTTTCAGCTGTCTTTATTTTTTTGAACTAACTAAAATTCTTTGATGGATTTGTGAATTCTTCCATGTATGGAATTTTTCTATTTAAAAAAGCAAATCTAGGATTTTAAGTGAGTTGCTGTTGTTTGTCGATTGACGTAGAACTTAACATAAATATATGTCTTTAAAGATACTTATGTATATATGGTTCAGAGTCGATAACGACAACTATGATATGTATAGATAGATATGATACTACTGATTCCTAGAGTCGGTGGTTTTACTTTTAATTTGGTCGTTTATATATGTGTTTGTTGTTTACATTTCCTTTTAGAGGCTAACTATGAAGACTTAGGGTACATCACCTCGTATTTTTGATAAAATGTTCAATGAAGATTTTTATATATCAAAATAAAGAAAGATTTTCTTAACACGCTTATGACGTTCTTTGTTGTTTTCTTTTTTCCTAAAGTCATGGCCTCCAAAAAGCCCTCAAAAAATGATGCAACAGGAAAATCAACCAAGCAAGTCGGAGAAAGTTCCATTGTCCTGGCGCTTCCTGCACGAATTCACATGCCAAACCGCGGTGTCGCAAGCTCGTCTAATGTTGAGGGGAGAAAGCTAAAGGAAAGAAGTCAAAGCTACATGAAAAGGCGCGTGAAAAGGAAATCATCGCTGAGAACGAAAAGACCGAGGCAATCTCGATGAAAAAGTCCAAAGAGAAGAAAGAGATTAAGCTGCCGGAAGGAGATGTGAAGTACATAGGGGTCAGACAACGAAAATGGGGCAAGTGGGTGGCAGAGATTCGGGAGACAAGAAAGAAAGTCCGATGGTTAGGAACATTCGATACTGCTAAAGAAGCTGCTTTGGCTTTCGACGAGGCGGCCATTGAATTAAGAGGTGCTGATGCTGTGACAAACATCCTCAAACCACCATCAAGGGACCCACCACCAACGGAAATCAACTTCATCAATCCACCATCTCCACCCTCAGATGATATTAGGGTTGAGAAATGATTTAAAAAAAAAAAAATTGACGGGCAAAAGCGCTAAAGAAGCATCCAAATGGTCCACCATACTGTAATATTACTGACTTGATGTATGTCGTATGTGTTTTTCTCTCTCTCTCTCTCTGTTAATAAGATATTGTATTGGTGTGTAACAAGAAAATAGGTTACTGTTTCTTCATGTTTAGTTGGGAATTGGATATAGTTTTTGAACTACTTTATAATGAGAGACTGTTACCGTAAAAAATGATTGGAAAAGAGTCCTATTCGTTCAGTGGAATCCTTGGACATATTGTTTATTAAAAAAGAACTTTTTTCCTTCGTTCTGTTTTGCATTCTGGAAGAAAAGCAGGTGCAGAGAATCTCTTTCTTGGCTTAGAGCCCGTTTGGATTGGCTTATAAGTTCAGTGGAAATCCTTGGACATATTGTTTATTAAAAAAGAACTTTTTTCCTTCGTTCTGTTTTTGCATTCTGGAAAAAAAGTTAGGTGCAGAGAGTCTCTTTCTTCTATAGGCTTAGAGTCGAATGCTATCGAAGTGTGTCTAAATTACAGTGAAGAAATTATTCATCACAGTGCTTTTTTTTTTTTTTTTTGGTTATTAGAACGCACCAGTGATTAGGAAGTAGTCAGAAGGAAGATTGGTAAAATTCACTTCCTTATTTCTTGTTGCCTCACTTTACTTTCCAAAGCTGACTATGACAACCATAGTGTTCACCTTCATATCTACATTGGTCACTTTCATGAATCCCCAAATGGTTCCCCTAAATACCGACCAGAATTTGAATATTTGGCGTGAAATTCTTGATTTTGTTGATGGGTTTTCTTGGAAATACGTAGAGAAGTTTCTGAAGAGTTTGATTGTGAGTTGTTATTATTATAGTTCTGTGATTTATGGGGCGTCCCTAAATTTGTAGTTAAAGATTCTTTGTTGCAAGTACTTACATTATTCAGTTTCCTTTTGATTCCTTTTGCTGTCTCTCTCTCTCTCTCTCTTTTTTTTCCTTTTTCCGGTACATTAGAAAAGATTTGAAAAATTAAAAATAGCCCCGAAGGGTTGACATTGTATGTCCTCCTCATTGATAACCTTGACGGCGAGTAGGCAGTTTGTTTCTACTTCTAAGTCCTTGTATCCCAATTATTTTGCTAATGTTGATCCTTTTTTTGATGCAACTTCATAGTTCTGTAACGAGGCTTGACGTAGGCATTACCTTACCTGAATATCCCAACATCCACTTTCCTTGATTATTTCTATAGATTCCTTCAAAAGCCGAATCTCCAGTTTGTGTCTTGACACTACCATCAATGTTTAGTTTTATCATTCCCGCCCAATGTGGAGACCAAGCTATTAGTTAGCGTGTTTGGGAATAGGAGTTTTACTAGGAAATACTTCAATAATTTCCCTAGTATAATCATTGGTATGCATATGAGCTCAGTGGCTAAATATTTATTTTCAAGTAGATTTCAGTTTTCTTCTTTCCATATATCGCCACATAATTGAAAAAACAAGAGCAGACCTACATGAGGTTGTCTATATGAATGTGTTTAGTAATCATTTTGTTTCATTTGGGCCCTTTTTTTGCTTTCTGTGCGATGAAAATAGTTAGGGATCCAAGTTTCTTCTATCTGTTCTTTTACCCTTTTGGGCTGGTTGACTGTGGTTGTCAGTAGAAGTAGATTTTATCATTCCTGCACAAGGTGGAAACCTTGCTATTAGTTTAACATGTTTGGGAATAGGAGTTTTACTCCTACCAAGATTCCATGCCTTGGTTTTGATAAGGAAAAGGTAATCAATGTCTTTTAGATTTTAGGTCAGATGATTGATTACATCATTACTAATAACTGCTTTAACATATTGTGTTTCCATTTGTTCTTATTTTATTCCCTTTTCCTATAATTGTCCCGCCATATTAATGTTCACATTTCCAATTGGCTTTGCTTCATATTATTATTCATATAATTGTCCTGCCATATTAATGTAATTGTTGTTTCCATTTTTAGTTTTAGAGTTTCATTCAGTAGGATTTGTAGGGGGAATCCGGGATACATGATGTCCATATAAGTATCTGGGATGCAGCTTTGTGGCCTTAAGGCTTAAGTAATGTATTTTTGATGAATCTAGTTATTTCTCCTAAAAGGCAGCAAAGCAAAAACTCGAGTTGTGGATTACGAGATTTATCCATAATTGGGTTTGTTTTATATCTTAATTAATTGAATAACAAACAATGTACCATTTGTTGAAATCCGACCCATACATTTGGTAACGAGAACCATAAAATAGAAATCTTTACATGGTTCTTTGAATCATTGGCGTTAATTGAATAACAAACAATGTACCATTTGGAAAATGGTTCTTTGAATCATAAGTATCTACGTTTCCAATGTAACAGAAAGTTTTTCCTGTATATAACAGTTATTTGTCAAATTAGTTGGTTTTTATTTTAAATTCAATTGCCATCACCGTAGGTAGTGCCTAGGTGTTTTGGGTCTGGCTTGATCCCTCATGCCCATTCGACTAAAAGTTGATTACAATTGAAGATGTGAAGCTAAATATGGTAAGAAAAGACAAAGCATCCAGAGATAACACTATCTCACAACTGATCAGCAACCAGTTTAACAAAACACAGGTGAGTTCGAACTGGGATAGCGTTGTACAGCTCATGGGACGTAACATCAACTCTAGAAGACTGTTATGGTTAAATGGATCAATCCATCTATCAGCTTTGTTAAACTTAATTCTGATGGGAGCTGCAAAAATGACTTGTGTGGAGGAGGAGGTGTAGTAAGAGACTATGATGGTCATCTTGTTTTTTCCTACTCTCTGAATCTGGGAAAAGGAAGGAGCAACTGGGCTAAAGCCTGCTCACTTCTGTTTGGTATAAGGTGGTGCATAAATAATGGACATGACTTTATCATAGCTGAAGTAGATTGTGTTAATGATCTCAACAGCGCTCCTTGGAGGATGCAGAACGAGGTTGATGAACTAAAGAGTCATATGATTTCAACTGGCTATGTTCTCCAACATTGCTATAGAGAAGCCAATCAAGTTGCTGACAAATTAGCAATGCTAATAAGACCAACAAATTGTACTATGGGTTTGAAGACCTCCCTAGATAGCTTAAAGGGCTCATGACAATGGATAGCTGGGGCATCAATGCGTTCAGAACAGCCAAAAGGAAGAAGCAAGATATTTTCTGGGAACCACCTTAAATGGTGTATCCTATTTTCCTTTTGTAACTATAGTTACATTCTTTTGTTAACTTGGATATCTTGTTGTTCAATCTAGTGACCAAGTATCCAAGCTCTGGTGTCATTTACCTCATCTCTTTAGACAGAGGTCCACCTTCAATCTGGATTAGGTAGTATTAGCAGTTTTTATAAACTCCCTCAAATCAAAGTGTACCTTTTTGGAAAGATGAATAAAATGCAGGAACTGTTTCTGTCTTTGGGGGCGGGGGGGGGGGGGGAAAGATGTCAAATAAAATGCATGGAAGACTATACTTCTTCCACAAACTATACAAAAACTGTACAACTAACTAACAAAGAAGTTGGATTTGTCAAATCTTCTTCTTATACTTGGAAGTTGGTTCTTATCCAGTTGAATCCTTTCACCTCTCTCGGAAGTTGTTGAAAAGATGAATAGTAAGTACTTCTTCCACTAGAAGACGCCAGTGTAGCAAGAAAATCAGCTACAGATTAGCTTCCCGAAAGCAATGAGAGTCGGTAACTGCAACACCTTCAGTCGCCTGCGATGTGCATCTGATGATCCTCCTTAGCTTAAGGTTATTAGTATCCTTGTTGTTGAGTATATCCACAATAATTTGAGAGTCAAGCTCCATATGAATTTTACCAAAACCATTCTGGACACACCATTTACCACCATAATTGGCAGCAGCTGCTTCTGCTTGGTTGTTGCTTCCACAGATAAAAGGCACTGAGAACACCAGCCATTCTGTACGCACCTTAAGAGTCAAATTAGTTGGTTTCAGTGTTTTAAAAGGCGGAGGCGTAAGGCTAGGTGTTTTACGTCTGCCTCGGCGAGGCGTAAGCCCCGAGGTACGGGGCGTAAGCCTCGTGGGACTTTAATTTTTAGTATTTCATAAAAGAATATAATTATAATAAATACTTTTAAATAGGTAAATAGCGTAAAAAATTTGAAGAAAACTATAACATATACTCCATCCCCACAAAAAAACTAATCGAACAATCTATTATACGCTACTTACAAAGACAAGCGATTCTTTGTTACTTTTTTGAGATAAGTAAAAGACAAGATAAATAATTGGAAAAGAACATATATTAGGCATTCTAAAGCAATAAAAAAGGTCGTGAATGTTAAATTTAATGTTTCGGTTCCTTTTTAAAATATTTGAGTAATTACTAGTTGACTTTTGAGAATTTGGGCATTATATTGAAGACTTATTTAACAAATTTTGTTTTAATTTGAAGAAGTTTTCTGGGCTTACGCCCCAACACGCCGCAACAAAAAAACTCGCCCCCAACGCTTCAAACGTACGCCCCCCGAATCGTCTGGGCGTACGTCTTTTGAGACTTTCGCCTCGAACCATCGCCCCGGGGCATTTTGATACGCCCCCGCCCCGGGGCTCGCCCCAAAAACGCCTTTTAAAACACTGGTTGGTTTACACTCATATAAATATTTATGTTGGCTAATTAGTTAGAAGTTCAATGTAATTTCGATCATACTGTTTACCTTGTGCATCGAGTTGGGAGCTGTTATGCATGATATATCTATCTATCAAAATATACATATATCTATTTGTATGTATGGCTTACCAACACATTGGTATTGACTTTTGAAACCTTCCTTTTGGGGACTGTCCTCAAACCAATTTTTTTTGGTAAATAGTGCTTGATTTAAAAGATGAAGATTTTTTGCGTTAGCCTCTATACCTGCCAAGGTAGGGATAAGGTCTGCGTACATTCTACCCTCCCCATACCCCACTTGTGGATTAAACTGGTTATGTTGTTCTTATTGTAGTGTTAAGACAAATATAAGCATGTTCAGCAATTCATTTTGCTACACCAAGCAGGTTGCGTCCTTTGGGAAAAATCCAACTTTGTTAGTGATTTAACTACAAAACCCAGATATTTGACCCTTGAGCTATTAAAGTCTTTTTATTCTCTTAGAGAAAATTTGACCTTTTTTTCCCATTATATTCAACACTAACCTCATAGTCTTTTGAGTTACTGCCTACGTACTTGTCATTTTTAAGTGTCGTGGTAGATAAATCAGGGGTTCTAGTACCTTGTGTGTTACTGCCTAGATAAACGACTCACTCTGAGAACTTCATATTTTTAGTATAGACTAGTAGCTAGCTGGGAACATGCATTGCACGTTTATCCCAAGATACATATTACAAAGTTTGTATCGTAAATAAAAAAAAATTAAATGGTACACATATTTCCAAACTTTAATCTCTTTAATCACAATTCTTCAAATATTTGTCAAATAACACAAATTCAAAATCAAATCTTTTTATCTTTTGCTTCGTGCTCATTTCATCCACATTGATGATTTTGTCAAATCGTCATAATCCGTTGTAAATCTGAGTTTTTCTTGTAGTGTATATATATCAGAAAGAAGGAAAAAAATCAAGTAAACATAAATGTCTTCTTGAGTATTCTTATCCGACTTCTATTTGCTCATTTAGAAAAGATAAATTTGAAATGCTACTCTCGCTCACGTGTTTCTCTGTTGAAACCGCAGATCTAGAGTCTCTCATAAACATTTGCCCTTTTTATCCTAGTGTTTAAGAGTATAATTTAATTTAGAAAGCTCTTTTAATTTTCAACTTTCTCTACATGCAAAATGAGGATAATAAGAAACCTAAGGAGGAGGACATTCCGCATAGCAGAGTGTTGAGACATTGCCGTCCAAAGCATAATAAGAGTTGCAAAAAATAAAGGAGAATGAACAATAAATAATAATGGATAGACTGCAATTTAAATCTGTTAACTATGGAAAATTATATATACTCTAATTTGCAGAAGATCATGTCCAGAGTTCCAAAAAAAAAAAGGACACAAAAGGAAAGTTACATAAAGATAGTTTACACGTATACATACATAATGTGATCTTATAGTTTGTGGTACTCATTTATCAACCAACAATTACATCTATTTTATGGAATCATAACAACTCTGAAGTAACTTCGACTCAGTTGAACTCATAGAAGAGAGTAGCTTGAATTCCAGTACAGGTGATTGCAGCACTGGTAATTCACCTAGCATTTGCGCTACTTTTGTATTGAAAACAGAAATGGAAGATTAAAAAAATCTGCTAAACGAAAAGGCATCCTTGAAGGAAAATGAAAAACCCTTTTTGCCTTTTTATGTTTTTTTGGTTGTGTTCTTTGGGCTTC
>NC_081351.1:11947750-12010156 GCF_029784015.1 Lycium ferocissimum
AGAGAGGGAAAAGCAAGTATAATGTAAATTAGGCAAGTCGTCACTAGCCGAAGAGTCAGAGAATAAGAATCTTTTGTTGTTGCGACGAGCGTTGTCGCACGTGTATTGTTGACCTAGTTTTTACCTACCATGCTTATTTGTGAACTATTTTACCGATATGTTCTTCTAACTATTGTCGGAGCTATGATGCTTACCAGTACTAGTGTTGTACTGATACTACTCTTGCTACATCTCTTTTTGGGGTGTAGAGTGTTTCAGGAATTTGATCGTTGAAGTCTTTCGGAAGATGCACGGTGCCTATCTTGAAGGCTTCCATCCTTTTCATTCCGAGATGGACGTTGGGTCATAGATCTATTATTGTATTCCGGTTCAATATTAGTCGCTCTTGTACTAGTCTAGACGAGGTCATGGGGAAAACTGAGTCAGTGTATTTATTACTTTGTTGTAAATACTTCGGCTATTTTGATTAATATATTGAATTGACTTCCGCTGTTAATTATATTATATCTTGAAGGATAATGAATCTCGCTCTTGATTTGCAAATATTTTGTTTTGGTTGAGGGTTCGCCTATCGAGGTGGGAATGGTAGGTGCCCGCGCGATCCTAAATTGGGTCATGACAAGTTGGTATCAGAGCTATAGGTTACCGGTCTCACAAGTACGAGAGAAATGTCTAGTAGAGTCTCGTGGAATGGTATGTAGACATTTGTGCCCATCCACGAGAGGTTATGAGTCATTCTAGGAAAATTCCCTTCCTTCTTTCTATTCGTGCGACTTCTGTCAAATTGGTATCTCGGTGGATTCAATTGGTATCTGGACGATTCCAATTGGTATCTACGCATGTGAGTTAGTTACGTCACTGGTTCGACTCGGCTTGTGTGAAGACTTTATTTGGTTGTTTAGTGGGTGCAAAAGTTGTCGGATTTTGATTTAAGTGTATTGTTCAGTGGTTTCCGCCATGGCAGTCAATCAGCCACTGTGACGGTACCGCTATAATGGGTCCTTCACCATGGAAGCGGTGCATTCAGCCTTCTTCATGACCGTTTTTGTGATCCCTACTCCACTGAAGCGGGACCGCGTGTCGGAAGTGGGAGGGTGTTCGCCGTCGGCTTGAGTATGAAATTTTTGGTTTGGATATTCGGTTTTCTAATTGAAGAAATTAAAATCCAAATCCAATCCAAATAAGTTCGGATTGGATTGGATATTTTAAGTTCGGTTTCGAATTATTCGATTTGGAGATTTCGGGTTTTCGGATTTGACTCTTGAGACTTAAGGCACACTTATTAGGAACGAATTTCGTGTTAGTTCCACGAGGTAAATCTAAATCTTAATTGCTCGGTGTAAAAAGCCTTCCAGTTCAAATTAGGATTAAAAAATTCAAGTTATGTCCAACATAATAAATCCATACCAAATAAAAGCATTCTGGAAAAGTGGAAATGAACAAAATAAAATCTAAGTAGTCATCTAGAAAAATAATAACGAACTCTGCCGTGGGTGACACTAACGTGAGACTTTTGAGACTTGAGAAGTAAGAAAATCCTATATTATATTTGATTTAGTAGGGAATTGTATATTGGACTTAATAGTTTAATAGGTAGGGCCTTAGGTACTAATCTAGTGGACCTTTAGAAACTAAACTTATTAGTACTGGGCATATATAATATAGTTAGGGCTAGATAGAAGGTATAAAAAATTTGGATTTTCGGATATCCAAAAATCCGTAGTACTAAATCCCTATCCAATTCGAAATCCATAAATTTTAAAAACAAAATCCGAAATCCAATCCATAATCCAAATATCCAAACCAACTATTTAAAAAGTTCGGATTTTGGTTTGAATTTCGGGTTGGCCCAAACTATGCCCACCCCTTAGCGGAAGTACAGAATTCAGAGACTTGAACTCCTCCCCTGTTTTCAGCTCGTTCCCCTATTCGTACCATTAAGCAAAAACCAAATAAAACAACAGCAAATCCAAACCAACAGTGATATAAAGACAAGCCCGACAAGGGCGAAAATCATTCAAGTCAATACCACAAACCCAATTACGAATACCAAAACAAGAAACTAGATAATCCAACATTCAAACCAAAGGTATCCAAACATCAGGTCAAAGCAAACCAAACCAAGACCAAAATGACATTATCCCAAAGATATCCAAACAAAACCAAATAAGACAAATAGCAATTGTTTAAACAAAGAAAGCCCGACATGGGCAACCATAACACCATCATAAAAGAGGGGGGGAGGGAAGGGGTCTCTAATCATCCATCTTGCTCAGGGCGCCATCATCGTCCTAGCCGTCGGCTACGTCTACCTGTCAAGCTGTACCACCAACCTCTCGAGGCACCTCCAGGAAGGAGTACCTATAAGTGTCACCCTCATCTCCTACAGGGATCGGCACATCGGGACACATGGTGCCCCATACTACCTTGACTCCTCTCTAAGTCTGGATGTGCACCTTGTCCCGAGATTTGTTCCTTGTCACCTCAAAGATCGAACTCCTCCTGAAGTTTCCTGTGGTCCGTGTCCAAAGTAGTGTAGGTTGTCTAAAGAGAAGAACGTGACTAGCCCATGGTCTTCTAGGTCTCGAAGTAACCCTTCATCTCCTCCCTAGTAACAAAATTCGCAGCATCCCCCAACGAACTAGAATCCTCTGAGAACATAGAAAACTTCTGGAACATACCCTTCATCTCATCGAAGTGCAAGTCTATACCCTTCTGGATGCTTCTTTAGCACTTTTTCCCCTGTCAAATATTATTTTTTAAAATCATTTCTCAACACTAATATCATCTGAGGGTGGAGATGGTGAATTGATAAAGTTGCTTTCTATTGATGGTGGGTCCCTTAATGGTGGCTTGAGGATGTTTGTCACAGCATCAACACCTCTTATTTCATTGGCCGCCTCGTCGAAAGCCAAAGCAGCTTCTTCAGCAGTATCGAATGTTCCTAACCATTAGACTTTCTTTCGTGTCTCCCGAATCTCTGCCACCCACTTGCGCCATTTTCGTTGTCTGACCCCTTTGTACTTCTTCACATCTCCTTCCGGCAGCTTAATCTCTTTCTTCTCTTCGGACTTTTACATCGAGATTGCCTCGGTCTTTTCGCTCTCAACGATTATTTCCTTTTCACGCGCCTTTTCATGTCGCTTTGACTTCTTTCCTTTAGCTTACTCCCCCTCAACATTAGATGAGCTTGCGACACCGCGGCTCGGCACGTGAATTCGTGCAGGAAGCGCCAGGACACTGGAACATTCTCTGACTTGATTGGTCGATTTTCCAGTTGCATCATTTTTTATGGCTTTTTGGAGGCCATGGCTTTAGGAAAAGAGAAAACAACAAAGAACGTTAATAAGTGCGTTTAACTTCATTTATAATCAGAAATTCTTTCGTTATTTTTATACTTAAAAAGTATTCGTCGAACATTTTATCAAAAGAACTAGGTAACCGTGCTCTAAGTCTTCATAAGCTTGTAGAAGAAAATGTAGACAACAAACGCATACATAAACGAACAAATTAAAAATGAAATTTTCGGCTCCACGAATCACGCAATGTATCTGCCTGCGCATATCTGTCTGTGCATATCATATTTATCTGTATGTATCATAGTTGTCGCTATCGACTTTGAACCATAACATAAGTATCCTTAAAAACATATATTTATGTTAAGTTCTACATTAATCTTTACACAACAACAGCTCACTTAAAATCCTAGATTTGTTTCTATCCCTTAGTGTTTTTAAATAGAAAAAATCCATATATGGAAGAATTCACAAATCCATCAAAGAATTTAAGTTAGTTCAACAGTAAAGACAATGGCAAATCTCAAATACCTAAAGCAGCATAATCTAGACATTATTATAAGCTTAAAAGGTGCGTCTAAAACACACAAACTTCTGACTTTTTTTTGAGAAGTGTGATAGATTTCTGACTTTTTTTCTCTGTGTAGCTTTGTTAATACCGAAGTAAAGTTGTCTTGAGTATATATTGAGAAGGCTGTGTAGTACAGGTGTTACATCAACAGATGCATGGCATGTAAAGAAGTACAAAGGGTTAGACAACGAAAATGGGGCAAGTACGTGGCCGAGATTTGTGACACAAGAAAGAAAAAAACTCAAATCTGGTTAGGAACATTTGACACTACTGAAGAAGCTGCTATGACTTATGATAGGGCGGCCATTAAGATGAGAGATGTCGATGCTGTGACAAATATCCTCAAGCCACCACCAATAGAAATCAACTTCATCAACCCACCACCAAAGAAGATCAATTTCATGAATCTACCATCTTCATCCTTAGATGATGCTAGAGTTTAAGAAATGATTTGCTATTTTATTGTACCTTAGTCGAACTCTAATTAAAACTAGCTAACCCCCAACTTATTGGGATTTTTTTTTTTGTTTAAATGTGATATATGACATGTTTGCCGGACTATTGTGGACAAATAAATCAAACTTCTATCTTTATCCATCTCTATTCTTATGCAATCATTTTCCTTCAAGTTTGTAAATAGGGGTTCGGTAATGCTTTTAAGTAATTAAACTCATTAATTTGCATATATTTTGATGTGATGAATATGGGTTAAATTAAATTCATTAATTTGCAAATAAAGTCATGCATTTAATACCTTGGATCACGAGGTATTTAATTCAACCTGCTTACGTTTTTTTTTGGCAATAAATTAATAAAGTTAAAATGATTAGAAAACCTGCCTATGTTCCTATATGGCATTTAACTGGTTCTTTGTATTTTTCACCTCTAACCTGTGCATGATTTTTTTAAGGGATAAGGCATCAATATCCCGTGAACTTTACTCAAAGTTTAAGCGACATCTCGGGTGGCCAACATCTCTTCATTTGTTGAGTGGAGTTAGGAATAGGCATAACTGAGAATAGGAGAGAAATCTAATTCGGGTCCTAATTTACAGAGAGTAATTTATTTACTTCTACCAAATTTTCCTTTATTAGTCCTAACCATATTAGGGATGGACACTTATATAAAAATAAGGGCAAAGGGTCAAATTATGCCCCTAAACTATGCGAAATCAAATAAATTTACCATCCGCGAAAGTTTTGCTATATGTGTTTCACAACTGATTTTTTTTTTCTTTTGTGAGACAAGAAAGGAGACCCACATTGTAATGATCTGAATAAATGAGTTGAGTGAAGAATAAAGAGAGGACAAATAGAATTATAATACGTGGACACACGAGATTAAATCTGAGTAAATGAAGCTGAAGGGCTGTGATTGCACCGTATCGATCAATTGAGTATTATTCCCACATCTTCAATTCTCTCTCAGCTCCTCTTCTCTTTCTCTTCTTTCTAATCTTCTCTTCTTCCTCTTATGAAACCTCTCTTCCAATTGCGGTTTCGATTATCATCCATGTCGCTTGTTAGCTCGCTTGTTTAATTCCATTTCGCAATTTCCATTTAATGTATTTCCTTAGGGTGAATTAATAAACCGAGAATTGTCTCAAAAGGAGCCTCACACAACTGAACATATTAAAATCTTTCATGTTGCAGGTGACTTGCATTTTCTTAATTTTCTCGATAACCAGTGTTCAATTCTCAGTCCTTTTTCGTTTCTCCAATTACGTTTGTGATATGATCTGTTTGTGACAAGTGAATTTTTGTGTGTTTGTAGATACAAATGTGCACACATTTTATGCTTATATGTCTAGATTCTACTGCATTAGGTATGTAAAATTCTTTGATGGATTTATGACTTCTTCCATGTATGGAATTTTTCTATTTAAAACGCTAGAGGAGAGCCGGACAGAAGTGAATCTAGGATTTTAAGCGAGTTGTTGTTTTGTGAGGTTGATGCAGAACTTAACATAAATGTATGTTTTTAAAGATAAAGTATATATAGTTCAGAGTCGAATAATGACAGATATGTACGGATAAATACGTGTTATTATATGTACCAATAGATACGATATGTGATTATTGGAATCAACGCTTTTGTATTTAAACTACTGCAAGGAAATGTGATAAAGTGGTTAGACAGCGAAAATGGGGCAAGTGGGTGACAGAGGTTTGAGACAATTGAAAGAAAAGCGAGCGAATCACAGTTCAAGTTTATAGCATGTATTGTCTGCTTTGACTATCAGACCTCACGAATTTGTTTCTTGGGCTACTCAATCGAGCTCAATAACGTGTTCCATGTGAACTTGTGCTTGTCTTATATAGTGTGGAAGCTTACTAATCCTTTACCTTGATCGGCCCTCATCAGGGGCGTCAGTTGTCACACAACCCTGTTTGGGACTGAGGCATAGTTATTATACAATGTTCCAGGTCTCCAACGATAGTCCCATCAGATTCTATTTCTTACTGTCACTTAAATTCAGCTAATTTTGAAATGTATATATTCAGATATAATCGAAGTACTGGTCAGTCTTAGAAATTTGAGTCCCAATGTATAGGCTTAATCCATTTAATGTAAGATTTTCAAGGCTTTTATTCTTTTACATTCTGTGAGAATTGTACAAAATTAACCTGAACATGCAACTAATTCATGTTGATGAAGAAATTGGGTAACACTCCATGTTTAGTATAAACAATGTAATAGGTAGCTTTGATCAGATTTTACAGTTATGTTCCTTGCCTTATCTTAAGGGAGCAGGGAGCTAGCTCCATGTAAATAATTTGCTTCAGTTCTGTTGTAAAATTCTATTAAACTAGAAATAAACTATCTAAACTTTTTCTTTTAAACCAAGGTTTATTTAGCTAAAGGAGCATTCTTGAGATGTTGTTGCTGTAAATCTTAACCAGGAATACAACAAAAACAACAACCACACGTCAATCCAAGCAAGTTGGAATCAGCTATATGAATCATACTATCCATGTTACTCCAATTAAGTTCATCTCAGTTAAGTATTATATAATGAATTGGATATCGCATAAAATTAGTACACACAAAAAGGAACACCATTTCTCCACCAAAAACCTAGTCTTTCAAGTGGTTTTCTCAAGCACACATCTATGTTTGTTTAGTTGTTCTCTTAGAGTCGATCAAAAATCTACTCTCAGAAGGACAAACACCAACTTCTTGCAAAAAGCAGTTGTCACTTGTCCTCTCCAGTAAGACAGGGCTATAAAAGTGGATGATCAACCAAACTTGTGTAAAGAGCCATAAATCATGACTGTTTAAAGAGAGGATATTTATTTAGAAGAATAAAAGCAAGTAACTGTGCCTAGTAATTTTTTTTTTCCTCAGTTCATATAGTGCTTACATTGCATGAACTTGACAGTATCCTGAAGGATCTTACAACAGCCTTGCTTGATTCATACAAGTGCGTCAAGACAGATACATGTCATATGTCATATACAATAACATGTCAAATTTCATATACATTAAAACATATATGCTAACATGCAGCCTTTGTTTAATTGGTTCAAAGGAACCTAGTATTCTTCACATGGGACATAAATGTATATGTGAAAACGACTAAAAGTTCAACAAATATTAACTTTTGAACTCATAATTTCAAAGTTACAATGGATCCACCTACGGAAGGTTGAACCCATCAAGTTTAATTAAACTACAGATCCACCTTCTGTCTCCCTTAGCGGTGGCACGCTGAAATTGATTTTGATTTTGTTGGTTTCCTTCGGTGGTAGCTTGAGGATGTTTGTTACTGCATTAGCCCCTCTTATTTCAATGGTTGCATTGTCATAAGCCAAAGCAGCTTCAATAGCAGTGTCAAAAGTTCCCAACGAAACCCGAGCTTTTTTTCTTGGATCACGAATCTCTGCTGCCCATCTGCCCCATTTTCTTTGTCTAGCTCCCCTGTACTTCTTCACATTTTCTTGCAGCAGCTTTATATCTTTCTTCTTCTTTGAAAAGACCCTAGTCTTTCCATTTTCAATGATGATTTCATTTATACACGTCTTTTTAAGTCGCTTGGACTCCTCTCCATGAAGCTTCTCATCCTCGTCACTAGACGAGTCCGTGGCATCACTGTCCGCCATGTAAATGCGTACAACACGCGGCAAGACAACAGAACTTTCGCCTACTTGGTTGGTGGATTTTTCGACTCTTTTTGTTTCTGATGGTTTTTCTACTGCCTCATTTGCCTGAAGTTCAACCTTGGAGGCCATTGCTTCATGAAAAGAGAATTTTTTTTTAAACAAAAAATGAAAGTCCCTCAGACCAGACATGCATACACTTCATTTATGATGAGGAACTCTTTCTTTTCTCCCTCCATTTCAATTTGTTTGTTTGGTTTTGACTTAACACGGAGTTTATGATAGTAAAGAAGGCTTTTGAATCTTTATCAATTGTAACCGTCTTAAACAAACGAAAACCAAACTGCCGACTTAAAGATATGTAGAATATACCAAAACGCCCTTTAATCTTATGGTCTTAAACATGTGGAAAGTTGGAATATAAAAAATGGAAAGATGCATTCTTTTTAAACGGAGTAAAAAGGAAAGTAAGACAAACAAATTGAAATGGAAAAGTATATAAAATTATTTAATGAACCTTTATCAATATGAGGTTTCACGTAACCTATCGCTTCCGATGTTTTTAGAAGGAAATTCAAATAAAAAAGAAATAAACAAACGAAAACCAAACTGCCGACTCCAAAAATCAAATATCATACGGACAGAAAAGGAAATTATTGTGACTTATAAATACTTTTTATGAGTTTTCAAATATATAAATTTTATATCAAAAAACTTAAATGATCCAGCTCCTCTCCATTTCACCAAGTTCCTATATAGATGTGTGGCATTTGTCTATTTAAGAATCAAAGTTCCAGATTTGTTTAATTAAATAAGTACCCTAACCATGATTAAAGATAGATATTACTAACCATTTAAGTTTATCCATATTTGGCAACAAAATAATTATCTCCTAAAAAGTCGACACCAAAATATAATATCTTTACGTATCATTTGAATTATCTACATAAAAACTTGTTTTTATATGACATTAACTAGTTGTGTCAAAGCAATTAAGTAACTACGATTAAGAAGTGCTGTAAATCATAAATATATTATAAATTAAATAAAACAATACTGTTGTCACTTTGTCAAAAAATATCAAAAGATCAATATAAGCTGGAGAAATTTATAAAAAAAATTAAATTGGACAAAAGAATTCTAAAACTATTGGGGATTTGAATATAAAAAACTTTTATAAGATCGAAAATATACAATTTTGGTAAATCACTTTTTCATAAAATACATGTATTTAGATGGATCATTTGACACATTTAGATGAGAGACATGTGTCCTATTTAATTTTTAAAGGCCAAGATTTTATTACACTAACAAGTATATTAATCATAGTTAAGTCAATAATTTTGAAAAAGCACTCTCCAACTCTGGAAAGAAAAAGATATTCCCCACAATTTTTGGTACTCATTAATATCATTAATTACATCTTATATAACGATATTTAAATGTTAAAATTGTAGAACATGAACCTAATAACGTGTTTGTTTAGCCTAATAACAGGAGTCTTCAAAAACATTTTTGATTTTGAACAATGTTTTATTTTATTTCATAAAACAAAAACAAAAAAAGATTAAAGAACATTCTTAAAAGATTTCTTCTTTTTTTCCTTCAAACACACGCATCTTTTTTTCTGTTTTTTATTTTGTGGTTTTTTTTTTTCAATGTTGAAAATTTTCCCCTTTATTGTTTCTCAACATAATATTTGAAAAATAAATTTACTGGCACCAAATTAAAAGTCCTACGGTTAACATTTAAATATTGTTATATAAGATGTAATTAATAATATTAATGGGTACCAAAAATTGTGGGGAATATATTTTTCTTTCCAAAGTTGGAGAGTGCTTTTCCAAAATTATTCACTTAACTATGGTTAATATACTTATTAGTGTAATAAAATCTTGGCCTTTAAAAATTAAATAGGACACATGTCTCTCATCTAAATGTGTACTTGACGAAATGGAGAGAAAGGGTAATGGAGAGGAGCCGGATCCTATTTAGATGACCTATTATAGCAATTCACAATCTTTTACTAAGTTAATCATTCACATTTTTCGTTAACATGTGTTGTAACGCTAATTCAATGAATTTATTCCAAATTTTGGGAGATGACTAATGAAAGGTGAAGAGAATTAAATGGGAGTACTTTTTTATTTTTTTATTATTATTTTTTTTGAAATGGGAGTACTTAAAATTTATATTTAACCATGAGTAGTACCTTGTTTATTAAATAAATCTGAAAAACATGTTTTGCTATTAGGGGCTGATCGTACCTTATGATAATGGTACTAAATTTTATATCTCTTGTCACAAATGAAGACTTGCTGAGAAAAATGCAACTGAGCATTCCAAGTCCACGGTCTTGAAAGCGTTACTTCTCTCTCTTCAATATTCACGAAAATAAACCTAAAACCTAGATCTCGTAATGGCCACGGCGGCCGGCAGCCAGCCACCAACGGTGGCTGGTTTGCCTCCTACCAATCCCCCCAACATCATAACCAATAACCCAAAACTCAATTATGTTACTGCACTACAACCAGTCACACAAGAGGAAGATGTACCCATTAAACCCATCACGTATTTGCATGGTGAACCGACTATTGCGTGGACAAAGAAGGAGTTTGAGGAGTTCACGAAGCATCAAAAATTGAAATATGCGGTGATTGCTAAGTTTTCATATGGGCGACCAGATTTGAAAGAATTGAAAACGATTATTCCTATTCAATTAGAGATTACAGATCCCTGTGACATTGGTTTTTTACAAGAGAGACACATTCTAATCCGAATATCTAGACTTGAAGACTATGCTGCTCTCACATCAAGTGCGTGGGAATTACAATTCAGGGGGAGAATATATCCTCTAAGGTTTTTAGTTTGGGATCGTTGGTTTAATCCGGAGGAGGAGACTACGATCTCTGTGGCATGGATATCTTTTCCTGGTTTACCTACAAACCTGTTTGATAAGGAAGCAATATTCTCAATGGCACATGCAGTTGGCACACCTTTGGTTATTGACAAAGCAACAAGTAATAAGACACGACCAAGTTGTTCTCGGGTGAAAGTACAAGGTGATTTATTAAGAGAATTACCAAAGAGAATACATATTAGTTGTGTAGATGAGGAGACTGGAGATATAAAGTCTAAATGGCAAAGAATACAATATGACTATCTCCCTAAATATTGCACCAGTTGTAGATTGCAGGGGCATGATTTACAAGGTTGTTGGATGGTGCATCCTGAATTTAGACCAAAGCCAGAGACAGCAGCAGTACCTGAAAGCCAAAAGCAGAAACAAGATAATGGTCAGACCAAGCAGGATAATGTGCAGCATAAGCAGGATAATGGTCAGACTAAGGAGAATGGTAAAACAAGCAAGTACTAAGCCTGTTCACACAAAAGGAAAAGGAGCAAACACAAATGGCAACAATATCACTTAGGAATGGAATGTTGTGACTAATAAAAAGAAGAGAATCAACAGTAATGAGGTGGTGCAAAGAACTGATGGTGAGAAAGGGGTCACTAACGGACATGAAATACAATCAAAGAACAACTTTGAGGCATTCACAACTATAGAGGAGGATCAGTCCAGTGAGAACCAGCCAAAACAGGGGAAGAAGGAATCAGCCAAACCTTGGGTGGAAGACTCATTTGGGAAAACACAAGAGCCTGCAATAAAAATACACAGTCAAACACTTGAGGAATGCAGTTCAAATGGAAAATCTGCTAGCAAGGAAACAAAAGGAGAATGTAGCAGCACCAATGATACAGTAAACAACAATAACAATAAAGAGGAAACAATTAGCAGCAAAGTGATGCAGCATGAAGATAATGATCAACAACAAATAGTGGACAAAGAGAAGGATGACAACAAAGAAAACAGACAGATGAACTTTCTCCTCAAAATGCAAACAGCCAGGCAATCAGAGAAGGGGCACATGATGAAAATAAATCCGGGGATGTTGAAATTAGACATAAGAAGATGAGTGTGGACCTCAACAAAGAACCTGACAAACCCCCAGATGATAGTAGTGCAATGTCAACTGGAGGTACAAAAGATATTGGACTTACGGATGGTGACACTCAATCAGAATCAAAGGGAAATGAAAGTATGGATATAGAGAGACAACATGAAGTGGATACTCAGATATCAACTGCTGGAAAAATTGATGCAAATATGGAGAATGTTACAGACAAGAATTTGGAGAAAAAACTGGACAAAGGAAGTAATGTACTGAAGGAAACTTGCCAGTTGACTGTTACAACTTTTGAGCCAGGAGGACAACAGCTACTTGAAGAACATCACAATGAAATAGATATAGGGGATGATGATGAAGTGGATGATCAGAATTTAACTCAGTGCTTGAACTAGGTTATGAATAAAGGGGGTGTATCACCAAGACATTATGCCAAAGGCAAAAAGGAGGCTACCAAAAAGAAAGGCAGGGAGAAAAGTGTGCCACCAGCAATCAGTGGGGGTGTACAAACAAGGAAAACAGCATCTAAATCAAAAGGTTCCCAATGAATAGTGCTCTCATATGGAATATACGATCTGTTAACACTCAACAAGCTTTTGAAAGAGTGGTGATGTTAAACAGACAAAAAAAATTCAATTTTATTGCATTAATGGAACCTTTTCAGCATCAAAGACACATAGAGATGTACAAGTTGTGGGTTGGAATGGAAACTGCTTTGCATAATATTAATGGAAAAATCTGGCTATTTGTTCAGGAAGGATACCAGGTGGAGATTCAATTGGATACAGATCAGCTTTTGTCCATTAAATTGATAAATCTTGATGGGGGTTAAGAGATCATCATCACCATGGTGTATGCTAGCACAGAAAGAGCAACTAGAATGGCATTGTGGAATGATCTATACCATATTTCTTGTAATATTAACTTACCTTGGCTTGTGGGAGGAGACTTTAATGTGATAGTTGATGAAAGTGAGAAATATGGGGGTTTGGAAGTGCCATTTGTGGAAGTAGAAGATTTCAATCAGTGTATTAACATATGTCAGCTTACAGATATGGGTTTCAAGGGCAGCATGTACACTTGGTGGAATGGTAGAGCGGATGAGCAATGTATTTTCAAAAGGTTGGATAGGTGCTTAGCTAATCAGGGACTGCAGAGTCTATATCCTAACTTTGAAGTGGAGCATCTTATCAAACAAGGATCTGATCATTCACCTCTTTTAATTACTTGTAAAGCTGATAGCAGGGTAATTAGAAAATCTTTCAGATTCTTAAATTTCTGGATTGATCATCCCTCTTTTCTGGATGTTGTGAAAAATAATTGGAATGGAATACATGGATCAGATCCATTTTATATTTTTCATAGCAGATTAAAGAAGTTGAGCAAAGTATTATCTAAATGGAGTAGAGATACTTATGGAGATATTTTCAAACAGATAGATACTCTGGAGGAAATTGTTAAGATCCATGAGCAAGAATTTGAGGAAAATCTTTCTGGTGCTAAAGGAGAGAGGTTACAAAAGGTTCAAGCAGAGCTTATTAATTTCTATGCAGTGGAGGAGAAATTCTGGAAGCAGAAATCAGGAATGCAGTGGTTCTTAGATGGAGACAGGAATACAAAATTTTTCCATGACCATGTACAAGGAAAAAGAAAGAAATTGCACTTGACAAGAATCCAGAATCAAAATGGAGTGTGGTTGGATAGAGAGGAGGATATTGTGGAGGAGGCCATCACATTTTTTCAGTCTCAGTTCACTGCTGAAATAGAAGCCACAGATTTTGAGTTGCTAAAGCACATCCCAAAGTTGATATCAGAAGAACAGAATAAGGAGATAAATGAGTTTCCAGAGGAGAATGAAATCAAGAATGCTATTTTTGGATTGAATGCTAATAGTGCAGGGGGTCCAGATGGTTATACTGGGAAGTTCTTCCAAGCAACCTGGGAGATTATTGCAAAAGATATCATTACTATGGTACATTCCTTTTTTTGTGGACATGAACTTCCAAGGTATATTACATGCACTAATCTTGTATTATTACCTAAGAAGAAAGATGTGGTTACTTGTTCAGATCTTAGACCGATAAGTCTGAGTAATTTCATTAGTAAAGTGTTCTCCAGAATCATCCATGAGAGACTAGTGAAATTACTACCACTTATTATATCTCCTCAGCAGACTGGGTTTGTGAAAGGCAGAAGCATTGTGGAAAATATACTTCTTGTTCAAGAAATAGTCCATGAAATCAGAATAAGGGGCAAGCCAGCCAACACAGTTATCAAACTGGATATGGCAAAGGCTTATGATAGAGTCTCTTGGCTATTCTTAACAAAAGTACTGAGGAAGATGGGATTTGGAGAGTTTTTGATTGATATGGTATACAGGCTCATTTCAAACAACTGGTACTCTATTCTAATCAATGGACAGGCTCAGGGATTCTTTAAATCAACTAGGGGAGTAAAGCAAGGTGATCCACTATCACCTACTTTATTCATAATAGCAGCAGAGTGTATGACCAGGGCATTGAATGAGTTACACAAGAAAGAAGGATATGTAGGTTATGGCATGCCAAAATGGAGTCCATATATTAATAACTTGGCTTATGCAGATGACACAATTATTTTCACATCTGCACAACCACATACTTTGAAGCTTGTAATGGACACTTTGGCAGAATACGAGAAGATCAGTGGCCAGAAAATCAATAAAGAAAAGAGTGCAGTTTACCTGCACCAATCTGTTTCTCAGACTTTGGCAAATAGTGTAGTAGAGTGTACCCATATTCCTAGAAAGGAATTCCCTTTTACATATCTTGGTATACCAATCTACTATGTGAGGAGAAGAATTGCTCACTTTAAGGAGATCACTGAGAAGATACAGAACAGGTTAGGCCTATGGACTGGAAAACTATTGTCAATAGGAGGAAGAACAACCCTTATTAATCATGTGCTACAGAGTATGCCTATCCATTTACTATCAGCATGTGATCCACCATCTGGAGTGTTTGCACAAATTCATAGAATGTTTGCTAAGTTTTTCTGGAGTAATTCAGTTGGAAACTCAAGTAAGCATTGGGTATCTTGGACAACTTTATGTCATCCTAAGGTAGAAGGTGGAATGGGTTTCAGATCTTTGCAGGATATGTCCAAAGCCTTATTTTCTAAGTTGTGGTGGAACTTTAGAACAAAACAATCCTTATGGAGGACCTATATGAGCAATAAATACTTGAAGAAGGCCAATGCTGTAGTAGCACAGTGGAAAGGGGGAACATATGTGTGGAAAAAAATGTTGCAATGCAGAGACACAATTGATCAGGACATCTGGTGGCAATTAAAACAAGGAAACTCTTACTTCTGGTTAGACAATTGGACTGGAAAAGGGTCTTTATGTCATAATATGCCACCTAATCATCCATGTGATCTCACAGTAGTGCTAGTGAAAGAAGTTCAGGAAGAAGGAAGATGGAAGGAGGAGCAGATAAGGGCACTGGTACCTAAAGAGATGGCCAACCACATTTTACAACATGTTCAGCCACCTACTGGAGAAGATACAGTAGATAAAGCTTACTGGAAGTTGGATTCTAGAGGTATTTTCACAGTGAGTTCAGCATACCAGGTAATGAGACAAAGAAGAGAGGTTAACAAGGTGTATGAATACATATGTATTAAAGGTTTTCCTACTAAAATATGTTTCTTCATGTGGAGACTATGGAAATCCAAGCTGCCATTAGATGAGACACTGAAGAAGTGGGGTTTTCAATTTGCATCAAGATGTAATTGTTGTGAAATACCTAAGGAAGAGACCATATCACATGTTTTATTAAACTCTCATATGGCCCAAACAATATGGAAATATTTTTGTGGTCCTGTTGGTTTTAACATTTCTGGTATGCATCTTTCTCAGGTAATAAATCTATGGTGGGAAGCTACAGTTAATCAACACATCAGGAGAATTTATCAGGTGATTCCAGCAATTATAGTATAAGAAATATGGAAGAGGAGGAATGCTATTCTACATGGAGGAAAGATGACTGTTAATAAATTAAAGTATCAAATATTGCATACTTTAAATTTATTCATGAAGGAAAGCAGAAAGAATTTTCAATATGCACCTTACAGTTGGATGGATCTTATCAAGGCATTACATGCTTATTCACCTAAACTGAAAGTAATCCAAGTGTGTTGGAAACCTCCAGATAATGGTTGGATAAAATGTAACATTGATGGGGCATCTAGGGGAAATCCTGGAAGAAGTTCTTGGAGCTTTTGTGTTAGAAATTCAGATGGAGATTTGATATATGCTCAAGCAAAGGAAATGAAGGATGGCAATTTTTCCAATACTCATGCTGAAGCTGAAGCTATTCTACAGGGTCTAAGGTACATGAACAGAATGAATATTCTCCAGATGGTGGTGGAAACAGATTCTATGTTATTGAAGAATGTAATTGAGAAGAAGTGGAATTGTCCTTGGCATATCATTAACATATTGGAGGAAATCTGGAGAATTATGGGGGAAAGAACAATTCTAATTAATCATATATTCAGGGAAGGAAATAAACTTGCTGATTTCCTTGCTAATGTAGCCCTTGATAAAGGGGATGTTATAGCTACTAACTTCCTGGACATAGAGATTTGGGGAAGGAAACTGATCAACAGTGACAAGAGTAGAATCCCTTATCTGAGAATTAGGAGTTGTAAATGATGATTTCCAGGATAGAAGAGGAAATGTTATAGGAGAAAGGAAAAATGAGATGGAGAAGGAGACAGAATAGAGTTCTAATTTCTCAAATTCCATGGAAGGAGAGAATGCGGAACTTTTTTTGTTACACTAACATAGCTATTTGTTTTGCAGGTTTAGCATACATGGTGTTTTCACTATGGACTATCCAATGTGTGGTATTAGCATCCTTGGATGCTCATTCCGTTGGACAGAAAAATAGTGAAAATACACCATGTGAGGAGAGCAAATCACACATCAATGGAAAAGGGCATTAACAACAAGAAAAAAAAATAAGCAAACAAGACAACCAAGGGAAACAACAAGAGGAAAGGCAGTGTTCTATACACACAACGAGACAGTGCAGGCAAAATCAACAAGGAAAGGCAGCGTTTTATACACAAAAAGAGACAGCACAGGCAAAATCAATCAGAAACATAAGGGGCAAAACGGGAATAAACTCCAAACGTAATCATACAAATTCAACAACTATGGAGATGGACGAAAATTGCAAAGACGGAACAAGATCTGGCACAGCAACACTAAATCAGAAAGATATACATGGTGAATCTCATCAGACATGGAAAAAGAGGAATGAAGGGTTTCATCTTCAAAACAAGGGGGAAAAAAAATCAACAAACCTCAGATCCTTGCTCAAATATGTCGGAATCAACTAGAGGATCAGATGTGGAAGCTCCGGCAAAAGCACCAACACGGGCAACTAAGGGCCACTCCGATCTGCTCATTTGGCCATTTCATTTCTTTCTTAGCTCAAGACTTATTTTTTCGTTTGTTTTTGCTGTACAGTACTTAGCTTGTGTTTTATTTACTTGATTATTAATAAAATAGCCACTAGGGGTTGAAAATCCTAGTGGCCTTTAAATTTTTTTTCTAAAAAAAAAAGACTTGGTGCAGCAGAATTTACACTCACTCACTTAAAATTCTAGATTCGCTTTTGTTATGTCATTTCTCTTGATTTTCAGTTTCCATACATTGAAGATGTCATAAATTCATCCATGAAATCACATAGTTCAGAAGATAAATGCTCAAAAAAACTCAAAAACAAGCAGATCTAAAGCAGTAGAATCTACACATATAAGTTTCAAAATGTGGTTGCTCGTGCGTATAGGAGCACATAGAAACTCACGTCACACATAGATTAGTTCAAAAACAACTGGTGGCCCAAAAAAGAAAAAGAAACTAAGAATTGAACATACCTTGAAAAGAAACTCAAAAGCTCTCAGACAAATCAGAGTTACAATTATATCCTTTATGGAAATGGCAAACCGATTCGAGGAATTTCTGACACAAGTATTCAATTAGTTCGGACTTGTTTAGTATTGAATTGGAATCAAGACAAAAAAAAAAGTTCTTCTTGCGAGGAAGCCCGTGCTTTTTTTGTTGAACTAAGGACAAATGGTTTGATTCGACATTTCCTAAGAAACAACTTAGTGAAATCCCCTATTTTATATATCGGAAAAAGGAATGATCCGTCGGGGTCAGGATTGCACTCTGATATTCTGAATCTTCTGTTTGTGGCTTCATAGTTATGAAGTATCCAAATATACAAGAAGCCTTGGCGGAGCACAATAGGTACCTACGACTGGATTTTTGTAATCTACCAAGTCAATTAAATGATGTAGGTAACCATCCATAATATTTTTTAAGTAACCTGATAAAAGAAAGGTGGGAACCTCATGTTAAATTACACTGCTTTAGTTATGATTTGTGAAGTATTTAAGGATAGTTATGTCACACCCCGACGAGGAGTATGACGGGCTCCGCCCCATAGGCCGGAAACCACCTGACTTAACAGTTACTTTGAACGTCATATATTGTAACTCAAAGAACACCTGCACGCAGAAAAGGCCCAGCATAGAAATATCCGATAAGCACGTGAACCCATTGGAACAGGGCCCTTCTTCTTTGCAAAAAAGCTTCTGAATTCTCATCACATCAGTAGGCACAGAAAGCAAATCTTGATATTGACTTATTGAAAATCTCAAAGAGATTGCTTAGACAAATCTTTTTGTGTGAGGCCGCTGTTTCCAACAAATCTGTACATATGCGAATCGGCAAGGTCGCTACAACATCACGAGTATCATAAAGCCAGCAAGGCTAACAGGAAAGTATCACAGACCAAAACAAGGCTAACATGACCATATACAATATATACACACCCCACTATGTCTATGAGCCTCTAAGAGTGTACAACAGCATATATTACACTAGCGAGAAAAGTACCAAAGGATAGCAAGTCCTGAGTAGTGGCACGCGACATCGGCTGTCGCTCTTCAATAACCCCGTCGAGTCACGAAATGCGCGTCCCGGTGCAATGGGACGTCGGTACGGAGTAAAAATCGAGTATGTAAAAATGGAATCAATAGCATAAGTAGGACGGAGATATAAAGAGAATAGAAGTAACCTGCCATTTGAAAACGTACAATATACAATGCATGAGTTTAAAATCATATGCAAGCATACATATATATATAAATAGTATCATCATCATAACGTACCGGCTACTTTTCGAGGACTCGGTGTATAACGTGCCGACACTTTTCGGGACTCGGTGTATAACGTACCGGCCACTTTCGGGACTCGGTGTATAACGTACCCGGCCACTCGGACTCGGTATGTAATACCAACTGATCGGTAGTTGCACAATAGGTGTCGTACACGGTCGACTATAAGCGCGGCTCGGTGTAGTAAAATAATGCGTACATATATATATATATATATATATATATATATATATATATATATATATATATATATATATACAATGCATAATGAGCCAATGAAGTACAACGGCCTTTCGGAGTGACATAAGGTCAGTAACCTCCAAAACAATTTATGGAACCCGTATCGAATCAAAGAAATAACTAAATGACGATAAACATGATAATGTTTCAAGAATCAATCAAATAATTAAGGCTTTAAGATTTGAAATACATAGCATAGGAATGGAGTGAATTTGTTATGGAACGCTCATGTTCATGTTCTAGTTTGATTCGTGCCAAAGAAAAAGAGAAGCGAACATTACATGCCTTATTCGCCAAGCCACCACTTAAAGGAATCCTTTACTTCGATGCTGCCCTTCACCCGAACCTATATATATTGAGAAATATATATTTAATCATACTTCCATCATATTTCCATCAACTTATATGCATGAATTATCAAAGACTAATTTGGTTTACGAAAACTTGGGCAACATCTATCATCTACTTCCTCCAAATACCAAAACAACTCCCAAACAATACCAACAACATCAACAACAATATCCTCAATATTCTACAAGATAAATATGTACAATTCTATCCAAAACTCCCTTCAAACTTCAAACCATAAGCCAACAACACTAACACAATAATTATTACTCTTATTCTCATAAATATTCCTAAATCAATATTAATAAAGAGAGATTCACACCTTACCTTTGCTAGAATAGGAAGATCTTCAATATTTACTTTGAATCAAAGCCACCTCCAACGCAAAACGAAACTATAATCGGGGCTATACGCTATCTGGACCCCGATTAATACTCCGTCACTCAAAATTACTCCAAATCCTCACTTTTGTGTTGTATATGAGCTCTCATATGTTGCTGAGCTTTCTAGAATATTTTAGGAGATTATGATGGAGAAAAATGGGGTTTTAATCCTTTTATAGTGGATAAGAGTCGGTTGGCACCGACTAAAAAAATGCTCTGCGCATTCGCGCACTATAGCAGCGCGCGACACTACAGGTTTACTCGTAGGCGCGCATTCGTGCCTTGTACAACGTAGGTTCGCGCGGGCAATCCATCTACTCCGCCCACCAACTCAGAACGTCCATAATTCTCTACTCTGACGTCGTATCGACTAACAGTTTGTTGCGTTGGAAACTAGACTTCTTGAACTTCAATTTAGGATTTTTCCTTACCTCAAAAATCCTCATATACTAAAAGATATTCTTTCCCCAAGTAGGGCCAAGATTGCCCCTCATACTTTCTCTAAAATCCAACAAACTTAATTTCCTTGGTTCACTTGCCCTCCAATCCTTCCATAACGTATTATATGAACTTAAACCGTTATAAACATAAGATAAGCGCATCTAATCTCATATATCCTTGGAGGTAACTCCAATGTCCATACTCAAAATAGCCAACACCTACGAATTTCCACGTACCAAACTACGGGGTGTGATAAGTTAACTGCAGGGGCCCCGAAAAATTTGTAATTAGCAGTGAAGGCTCCAAGTTCTTTTTAATTAGGTGAAAGGCCCCGATTAGTATTAACGCTAATTAATTCCTCAAAAGTTATCTGACCTTCAAAATCAACCCCCAAATTTTTAAAAAAAAATTACATTTTGGTCCACCGTAATATAATTTTTTTTTTTTTTAAAAAATGTTTTCAAAAAATGTCTTAAGGCCTTCCTCCTCCAAAATCTTTATTAATCCGAAAAACACTTGCATCCTAGACCTTATCGAGATTTTGCCAGGGAAAACCCACCAAACTTAGAGCCTATTTGGATTTGCTTATTTTAGGTGTTTTTAAGCTAAAATAACTTTTAAGAACTTTTGCAAATGTTTGGGTAAAGATTAAAAAAAAGTGCTTTTAAACACTTTTTTGAAAGTCAAAATAACAAAGCCAAATATCAAGTCAATAATATGTTTAGTAACCAGGAAAAAAAAATTAACTTGTAATATGTCAAAATGAAAATTAAAAAAATTATGAGACTATTAATGTGTGTAATTTAAATTCTGTTTGAATTTGCATGATATGCGTGTGGCGGCAGACAGTGACAAAAAAGGACCTAAATATAATACACAAATGGTACTGCAATGACTTGCTATTTTGTCTTGCCCTTAAATCTTTTGCATTTTGATAGTCATTTATTGAATTCAAACTTTAGCAACACAGCAATCATCACGAAATAGAAATGGTAAGGAATTAAACAACAAATTATTAAAGCTTAATACTTGAATTTGTTTCACAACAACTTTCCAATTTCTCCCGTGATCATTCTTATCATATATATGGATCAACCATAGTCCCATCATATTTTAGTTCTTACTATCACTTAATTCTAGTTTAGTTTGCAATGTATATATTTGGATATAATCAACGGAAAAGGCTCAAACATGCCATTGAATAATCGGAAATGGCTCATTTATGGCAATTTTAAATCCCAAATCATCGTTTGGCTCACTTATTCCATCGCCATAACTAAAATGGTTCATCCATTGTTTTTCATTAACGCTAGTTTTACAATACTAGGATGACACGTGGCCTCCAATTAGAGGTCCACGTCGCTTATAAACCAGCTCAATTTTAAATCCCAAATTAATAAAATAATCCGACCCATTCACCCGACCCACCCACAACCATAATCCAGTTGGAGGCCACGTGTCATATCTGGTATTGTAAAACCGGCGTTAATGAGAAATGGCATGGATGAGCCATTTTGGTAACGACAATGGCATGGATGAGCCATTTTGGTAACGGCGATGACATAAATGAGCCAAACTATTCACGAGTGGCATAAATGAGTCATTTCCGATAGTTCGATGGCATATTTGAGCATTTTTCGTATAATCAAAGGTACTGTACAACCTTGGTCAATGCGGAGTGTGTGTGTCTTTGAATGGAAAGGAACGAGCAAATGTCTCTTATTCAATATTGTTTTTTTTTTTTTAAAAAAAAAAAAAAAATTAAATCATCTCTTTATGTTTTGTTAATTATAATTTCTTAGCTAGTTTACCCGGGTAAATAATTGAGATATTTTTTTATGAATTTGCAACGAAATAAGCAAATTAGGCTGCAAATCACTAAAAGAAATAAAATAAGGTTTAAATTACAAAAACGTGCATATTTTAAAGATGCAAATTGTGAAGAACTCTTTACGTTCTATGAGCGAGTTAATTTTTTTTTCCAACTAAGTTGAGGGATGATTTCCGCCTATATATTTAAACAGCTTGAATCTTTCAGAATGTTGATGTGGTGAACGTATAGGGAAATATAAGTTCATCCTGAAATTGAAAAAAAAAAATTAACATAACAATATATTTACTTAAATACGTACATCCGCAAGTTAACTTGGAAAAAGAAGTAAAAAAATTGAGTAAAATATCACATTGAACAATCTACGGTTCCTCGTGTGATTAATAAGATTATTATGTTATGAGCAACAATATATGAAAGCAATAACAACGAAAAGAAAGAACACACAATTTTATGTGGGAAATCTCAGTGAGAAGAAAACCCATGGCTGCTACTAAACTTAACAGAATTGTGGAGCTAGAATTCAGCAGAACATACTCACATACTCAAAATGTTAAACTTTCTTTAAACACTTATTTTCACCTTTTTTTTTCAAGGTGACTGGACTAACTTACGCACGCAATGCTTATCTTCACTTTTTTCAAACAACTTGATTTTTCCAAAACACTACACTCCCTTTTATTATGATTCCATCAATCGTAGTGTTGTCTAAATAGATATTAAATATGTTATGATTTCATGTAAATACATTTAGGGGCGACTTAAAAATGCCTAATACTATTTATCCCCCAATTATGCGCACTATTTGAAGGGCGAAAAAAGGTTATCCTCATGCTACATTATCCAACAATTTGCTTAAAGTAAACACGGGTATTTATAAAATTTAATGAACCGAGGTGTCCAAATTCTCTCCCCAATATTTTTATGCCATCCTGTTGTCACCTACAATCCATTTATTTTTGATGTACTTTGCTAGTTAAAATTTAACAAGGTGTCAAAAAAGTCTCAGACCACACATTGCTCTCTATTATGTTATATAGTACTAATAATACACTAAGGTAGACCATTTAATTTCGATCGTTCTTTAGCAACTTTGCCCCCAGTCAATCTTTTTTAAAAATCATTTTTGAGGATGGAGATGGTGGATTGATGAAATTGATCTCCTTTAGTGGTGGGTGGATGAAGTTAATTTCAGTTGGTGGTGGGTCCCTCGGTGGTGGCTATTACGGTTCACTTTTACGGGGGCGCATAAAAGCTACTAAAAAGTTGTTGGTGCTCTAATTGGATTTTAGTATTTTTTAGAATCGCCACCTAATTTATTTAAGGAAAAATAGGAAAAACCGGGATAAAACGGTTTATTCAAGCAAGAGAAAAATCCTTTTAGGACCAGAGTTCGAGGTAAGGGTCCTGGTGATCCCATGGGAAGGTTTTAAGCACCCTAGTATTAAGGATCTGTAGAATACGGTTGACCTGCCAGCTTCAATATGTGATTATTGTAATTATTTGCTCAAAGTGTTTACTTTATCACAAAATGTCATTCTTTATCATAAATTCAAAATTTCGGCAAAATGTCCCCTTAGAAAAGGGTGGTTTTTGGTTTCAATCCGTATAAGCATTCAACTCACTTTATTGCCGGACCAAGACACACCCGGGATTTCTCCCGAGTAGAGTAACTACTATTTTGGTCATAATAAAATGAGCTTAGTTCTTATAGGTTTTATTACATATATAAGAAAATATGGAGTATATCTCCTTTTTTTAATATAAGTATATAATAGGAATTGAAAGTTCATTAAGTTCATTTATCCTTAATTGAAGCTCATAGTCCCACAATATTCAACTTCCCAAAGCCATCTTTCCTCAAAAATGGCCCAAGTATAATTCTCTTTGATTTTTGCCCTTTAGTTGGACTTTTGGCCCAAAAATATACTTTCTTTTCTCTGAAAATCTATCCAAAATTATGCAATCACAGTCCGTTTCAGATCCTGAAGTTCCAAACCTTTAACCTTATCAAAATTTTGTCCAAGTTCTAAGAAATGTATCCCTTTTGCCAATTATCCCAAACAACCTTTAAATTCTTTTTTGATTTTTATTCCAATTTACATTGAAGTGCATAGAGAAATAGTTTCAATGTTATGACGCGGGCTTGAGGCCCAAAACTTATTTCCAGATTTTTCCACAAAGGCGGAAGGCCCAAATCCTCTATTCAGTTCCCTTTAAAGATCATTCAGACTTAAGCAAACGTTTTGAACCAGTTTTAAACTTTAGAAAAATATTGATTTCATGCAAGTGCTAGATTAAGTGAGGTTTTAAAAGTGTTTAGGCGACATCCTAATAATACTAATCATTTTCCTAAGTTCTAACATCCATAGGGTTTCAATATTATATATAAGTGTTTTTGCAAATACACATCATATAAATAGAATGGAAATGGAGAAGAGTTAGGCTGGTGGGCCTACCTAAGCTGTTACACCTCGAAAAAATTTCGCGTCGTTTGCATCGTAAGTAAACTAACGTAAGCCCCGAGAGGTTATGGAACTCTTATAAGGTTAAGGAAGACTTCTAACAAGTGCTAAGAAAGTTTCTAAAGGTTTCGGGATCAAGCGAAATGAACGAATTAAGTTTGTCAAAACTTTGGGAAAACTTGGCAGAATTCCGGATAGAATTTTTGGTCCAACTTGAGGGAGGTATATCTCCTAGTATATAAGGAGTTATGGAACGCATAACCTATTTAAATTGAAGTTAATTGAGTCTAGTTTCCTATGAAACTCGTAGATATGACACCGGAGTAGAAAATTATGGGTGTTTCAAGATAGGCTATCAGAGGCTTCTCCGCGATCGCGAGCCAAAGGCCTCGTGATCGTGAAGGCCAAACAGTGAGTCGGTGCGAAACCGACTTTCCACCATATAAATACCCTTTCTCTCCACTTTTATCATAATTTGCACTTATTTTGAGCTCTAGAATCCTCCATCCATCTCTCCTAACACCTCTAACTCCTTAGATCAAGAATCCAACAAAATTTACATACTAACTAGCTTGGGAAGTTCGTTATAACATCGTAATTCTCGTGATTGTTCCCAAGACGAGTCGAGGAAGGTGGAATTTCGAATCCAAGCCTTGAAAGAGTCAACTAAGTCTATTAAGGTAAGGATCTTGCTCCATATTGGTATAACTACATTTAATCGGAGTCGTGGTCACGAGTTAAGCACGTATTAGGCTAAATTGAGATGAGGGCATTATATGTTTGTGTGGAATGTAGTTGAAGAGGTGATATGGATGTTGAATTGACTGATGTGTTGTAGATATTGATTGGGATGTTGTTGTGATCTTGGAAACGTAGTAGAAACTAGGAAAATGCTGCCCGAATTTTTAGAACCCCGAATTGTCCTTCGATATACAACCTATATATGTGATATACGAACATGTTGGGACCTAAATAAGGGCATATCCTTCAATTAGGTGCAAGGGAAGAACAAGCTTCGGAATAGAGAATTTCTTCAAGTAACGGCTTGATAACTAAGGTATGTAAGGTGTTCGTTTCCCTCTTTCTTTGGCACGAATCCAACTAGAATATGAACACGAGCGTTCCATAACAATTCACTCCATTCCTATGCTATGTATTTCAAATTTTAATGCCTTAATTATTTGATTGATTCTTGAAATATTATCATGTTTATCATCCTTAAGTTATTTCTATTTGATACAATATATATATATATATATATATATATTATATATATATATATACACACACACGTCACTCGCGCCGCGATGTTAGTTCATTGACTCCTCATGCATTATATATATATATATATATATACACCAATATAGGGCATGTTATGATGTTACCCCACCGACGTGGGATGATGATGTTACCCGATGATGATGATCTCTCTATATATATATATATATATATATATATATATATATATATATATATATATATATATATATATATATACACACACACACACACTTGCATATGATTTTTCAAACTCATGCATTTGCATATTGCACGTCCTCAGATGGCTCAGGTTACTTCTATTCTTTAATACCTATGTCTTACTTACGTTATTGTTTCCTGCCTTACATATTCAATACATTTTATCCGTACTGACGTCCCGTCCTACGAGACGCTGCATTTTTTGTTGCAAGTCTTGACAGATAGAGCAGAGGACCTCTGCAGTAGGATTATTAGCTTCAGCGGATCGTCAGCAAGTGCCATTGTACCGGGCTTGCTCTTTTGGTATATGCTATGTTCATATGTTATGGATATGCACTCCTAGAGGCTCATAGACAGTATGATGTATGTAGATGTCATGTGCAACTTTGCCGGCTAAATGTTATTATGAGGACACTTGTAGTAGCCTTGTCGCCTAGCGATATATATATATATATATGGTCATGCATATGTTTTCCAGTGTACTGGGCCTCTTCTGCGTGCAGGTGTTTTCTATGTTACAGTGAGCTCACATTTCAAGCCTGGATAGTTGTATTGAGATTATGTCGGTATACGCCAGGTGGTACTCGATCGATAGAGCCGGGTGCCCGTCATGCCCCTCGTTGGGGTGTGACATAAGCTCACCAGTTGCCTATTTTCACCCATAGGTGGGCCTTCAAATAATATTAGCTTCCCTTTTAATTTCCTTTTCTTCATATCCGGACTCAATTCAAAGAAAAAGTTGGGCCTCAGGCCCAACAAGTTAATGCAGTAGAAGGAGGCCCAAATGGCCCGTGATTGTTTCACATGCAACAGGAAAAGGGAAGAAGGGAAAGAGAATTAGAAAGCATTTAAAACCCGAACCATTTATTTACCCCAACTAAGTACACTCACATCCATAAATAGAAGATTAAATGTATCCAACCACAACTAACTACATATGCGGATTAAATGTATCCAAGGGTAAAGTATATTCAGCCCAGTTGATATAAGAAAAAATTAATGGGCAAAGCCCAGATTCTCAACAGTTGACAAAGACGACGAAGCCCAAGTACACATTAAGATGCAATGCACAAAGAATGGCCCAACATGTTAAGCAGACAAGGGACTTGGCCCAACTGATATCATTATGATGCAAAACACATAATTTTAGTTTTTTTTTATTAGAGAGATATACCCCATGTATACCAGATATATGAGTTCATATATACCATAAGTATACAGAACTTGCATATGTTTGGTATGCCTTGGTATATCCTATATATATACAACCTATTTTCTAAGTACAACAGTCACTTATTCACAAAAATATACTTATCTTTCTTTCTTAGCATGTTAAAGACAACATTTAGTTGAAGACACAAGGTAAATTTTAAAAGTTTGATATACCAGTGATATACACAATATTCTACAATTATAGGCAAATAATGAGATCACTACACATAGAAAGACCCTCTTGAAACAGTGTTGACTCTTCAGAATAGGCTTTTTGATATTACAAGAGCTAAACATACATGGTGAACTACAGTCACAAAGACACACACTATCATTCAAAGAGAGGGAAAAAGGAACAAAAATACTCAGACATGGGAAAAGTAGCATAGAAACAGACTTGGTATCATTTAGACCTATTAATGATACTTGGGCCTCACTTTATCATACTGGAGCTTAAATGAAACATGCAGCTTATACTAATACCAAATTTATCAGAAGTGACTTGTAAGTTAGTATGGAAGCCTTAGTGATACCACAACAGACTTTAACATGGATAATCTCTTAATCGTTCAGGATTACTAGTCCTATCAGTTTAACCAAATCAAAATATATTTAAGTGAAAAATAAGCTTAAGTAGGTCCAGGTAGTGCAAGGATAGGTGAGTATTGAGATTAAAGCTAGATGGAACATATAGACAAGCTTATCACACTTAATCATCCAAGCTAAATTCATGTTAAGAATGCAGGTTGACCTAGGCCTTATTGGTGTTTATAAGTGTTCTTTACAGTAGACAAACAAGTGATTAAGCCTCTTTTACCTCAACAGTCTTTATTTACATAGCCTAGAACCCATAAACTAACATGCTCTCAGTCAAATAATATGATCAGATATCATTCTTAACATGGTTCGGGTAGCAGGTTAAGCACAACTTAAGTTCTTATCCACAATAGCACTTCAAACAGAGCATATATGATATTGCTAAACCACCACAACAAGGGACCTTAATCAAAACAGACCTATGAAAGCATGCATAATCCTACCAAATTACAAAACGTACTACTAATAATACAAGCATAGAAACAAACAGCTTTAAGGAGAATGAGATGGGACAGAAACCACACTAATATGATGTCCTTCTGCGACAAACTCAAATCCTTCTCAAACAGCATAAGTAGACAGTTCATATTTTACCCCAAGAACGAATAATCCACATAGCTAAACTAGTTGTAGTCCTTAAATAGGTCTGGTTAGACATTACACACATACAACATACATTTTACCCTTGAGCAGCCTAGATATATATTTAATTAGAAGAGTGTCACGACCCAATTCTGCTAAGTCGAACCCTCAACCCAACAATAGTAAAAACACAAGGAATTAATTAAATAAGCGGAAGAAATAAAATCACGTAAGTCTGACGATAATAATATAGAAAGTATGCGGAAATAAGGAAAATACACCCCAAAGTCTGGTCTAATCCATACAAGAGCATCTAATATCAATAATACATCAAGTCTGAATATGTCTCGGAATAGAACAACAACAACAACAACAACATACCCAGTGAAATCCCACGGTGTGGGGTCTAGGGAGGGTAAAGTGTACGCAGACCTTACCTCCATCTCAGAAGATAGAGAGGCTATTTTCGAAAGACCCTAGGCTCAAGAGATGTCTCGGAATAGAACATAAGACATAAATAATGAAGAATCTTCAAGGCCGCGAACGTCTCGAGCTCACCCTGTAGACTCTAAGCAACTCTCGGAGTGACTATCAGCCACGAGAAACGAGAGTCGAAGTCACCTGGAATTCTGCATTCATAGAAGAATGCAACAAGTGTAGGTCAGTGCAAAACCACAGTACTAGTAGCTAGGTATCATAGGCCAACTAAGTTTAACTAACATAATCCAGACAATAAAGTAAGATAAACAGGTAAATCAACAAGTATAAATCAACACAAATCAGAAACCAAGTACACGTCGTCACCTAGGTTACAACATCTAATCCCAAGTGTGCCAAGTCTCAATATAATCAATCTGAATCCATATAGCACAAGTATATCACCAGATCATCAACATAAAGTGATAATGCAATGTAATGCAATAATGTATGAAATGTGTATGAAATGCAATGCTGTGTACACATGTACTCCGGATGAAAATATCGACGTCTCAGTAGCACAACCCATGAGGGACTCGCGGAGTCCATGTACCTCACGGTCCGGCAACAACCTGGATACCGCTACCTCACGCTCCCGGCACAAACCTCGGGAGTTGGTACCACACAACCACGATTCCGGGACAACCATCGGATATCGGTCCTCACATCACTCTCATCCAACTAAGCCCAGCTCATCACAGTGTTTCCTCAAGTATCATTAATGTATCAATAGAATATCATGAAGGATGAGAATGCGTGCAATGTATGAGTTCAACATCAATGATCAGATCAATATCACAAGTACCAAGATAGGTATGCCAACAATATCATGAAAAGGCTACACAAGCCATATAGAACACTATCCTCGTATCAAACATCAACAAGTAAGATATTACAATATCATGAAAAGGCTACACAAGCCATGTAGAACACTATCCTCATATCAAACATCAACAAGTAAGATACCACATTATCCTGAACAAGATATATCAATAGTCTCCAATATCTATTATCTCCACGCGGCACCAATCCCACAATAATAGAACAAGCTAAATCGAGTCACGCAAACGGGGTGGCTAACCCCGATCACACAACGGACCCACCTAAGACAATATCCAACCCAACTTCATATCCGAAGGTTTACATGCTTTCTCCAACAATATTATCTAAATATATGCTTCGCTAAACGAAGTCTGACCATAGGGTAAACCGAAACCTACCTGGAAGGCCGAATAACAAAAACACCAATAATCACTCCTTAGCCTTTCCTTTGAGCCTCAAGATCAAGAAAGTCTAAGCTTATTCGAATCATGGAATTAGAATCAAGGATAACATCAAAACAAATCCTACTTCTATCAAGACTCAAATCCCCAACCTATGGAATAGGGTTTATGAACTAGAAGGGTGAAATTAGGGATCTAAATTTCTCAACTTGAAATTAAACCTCTAGGTGATCAATTCCCATCATTAGCAAGCTAGAATAATCAACAATTCACTCTATTTCGCATTCTAGGCAAAAACCCCCAAATTTGGGTGTAAATCCTGGCTTCCAATTCCACAAATTAGCCTCTAATTAGGAAGAAATTATGAAATAAAGGATTCTAATCATCAATTCAATGCTTAAAGAAGCTAACCCAACCAACAAATCATGATTTAGAAGCCTAGATAGAATATTCATTAAACCCACTTTTAATCTACCATTACTTAATGAACTAACAAGGTAAAGGGATTCTAAGATGATTCGGGGTAATGGAATAGGAAAGAGATTAGAAGGACTTACCACCAAGAATCGTCTAGAATTGCTCCCAATAGCTCAATTTCCGGAATTGTAATAAATGAGAGACTAAGGGCTTTTAATACACAATTAATGAAATAATAGACTCGATACCGATACGGCGGTCCCGCCCCGACGGCCTCTCAGACCGTCGAGACAGCCGACTATAATACACCAGGCCGTCCCAACGGCCCATCTCACTGCTATGGTTGTGCCGCTGGGACGGTAAGGGTGCCGCCATGGCGGACACCAGCACCAGAATTTCCCGAAACAAACACAATCTCAATCCGAAATCCCGACTAACACCTGAGGCCATCTGCTCACAAACCACATACACCGACACACATAAAAATATGCTACGAACTCACTCGTGACCTCAAAATTTCCAACGGAGGTCTCATTGACCGAGTCAACCCTCGATACCTCAATTTTAACGTCCCAACCCAAGTCCCAAAATACACCTGAGTGTATTGGGAACCGAACCAGATATACACACAAGTTCTAAATGACCATCCGGACCTCTCAAAATCAACGAATTTCTGAAAAAGGTCCGTTTACCCAAAAGTCAACTTTGAGTCAACTCTTTTTCGCTTAAAGCCAATTTCTCCCAAAAAGTCACCACAATCAATCCCGAACACCTTCGGGAAGCATGTCAACTATCCCCTCGGGTCAAAAGTGAGCTAACCAAGCTCGGGAAAGGGTCAAAAGTGCTGAAAAGATGATAACAACCAAGCGGGTCGTTACATCAAATACCAATTAAACCATCGCTCTTCCTCGAGCAAAGAAGGAAAAAGAGCTGGAAGGATACCTGAGCCCGCAATAACTGGGGATATCTCAACACATAACAAACTTCTCCTACTACAAAAGGATTCTCATCAAACCAAAATTGAATACCAACGAACGATATAGGTACCGTCAAAATGGCACTCCTTCAACATAGAAACAAGAAAATCGGATGAACTCCCGAGAGGCCTGGTAAAAAAAAAAATTCATAGAACACAGGATCAAATAACGAATAGTCTAAAAAGGCAACTACACCTCTGGCTCACTTTACAAGTCATAACTCTCTAAACCTAGCTCAAACTTCAACTCTCATATCCCCGTATTCAAATTCCCTTCACAACTGATACCCGAATAAACGGATTGCTCTACTTGAATTCTCTGATTGATAAAATCGCAACTCTGAACTCGATCAATAGACCCCACAACATTTCCCCAAACCAACGCAATCCTCTGAAACATGGTCACAAACCATAGCCCATTCTGAACCAATAAAATACTCTGATTTCGCTAATATCTTCTCCCACATCTTCTAAGGCCGTTACTCGCACCGCGATTCCTTGGAACATATGAACACGCATACCAAAATTCTGAACCCATAACTTACTCTCGCCAAAAAGAACCCTTGATTCATTTGAGATCCTTACGCAATCCCATCAAGACTGATCTTACTGACGGCCAACTTGGCTAGTTCCAAGGCTTCTTAAACCTTCACATCACAATACAAAACCATACCACTGAATACCTCGCCGAGCAAAGTCCGTCGGAACCCAACTGATCACTATAAAGACATCTTGTTGACACCCAATTTTGTTCCTCCTTTATTCCAATTCATTTTCTTGAGCTTCTAATAATTATTAACAAACTAAATATCTTATTTTTTAGGAATTGTTACTTTATTAGTACCTCGTATATTGCTACTTACTCATTACGTATTAATAATAAGATATAACCTATACAATATTCTTACTCTATTATTACTTTACTTATATATTATTAAATTATACCTTATTAATGCTAATGGCTAAATTATTATTATTATTATTATTATTATTATTATTATTACATATATATATATATATATATATATATATATATATATATATATATATATATTATGTTATTACAAAGAGGCCCAAAGAATAAATTAGAATAGGGAAAGAGACCATTTAATTCAGCCCAAAATAGCCCGCGTTTTACATCCAAATCGGCCCTATTTGAAAACCGAAACTATTTTCGACTGACCCAAAATCGATCCTAAACCCACTTACCGAGACCCCGGTCGTGTATGACCAGCCCCAACAAAATGTCATTCAACAACATACACATCTTAGCCTCTTTCTAAATTTCCTAAACCTAATTCCTAACTCTACTAGTCGCTAGTCACCCCCGTATCTCTTTTCCTATTTCCAAACCTCTTTCTCTCTCCTTTTACGGAAGTTGTCTCTCCATTTTGGTGTAAATATTTGAATCCTCTCTCTTTCCTCCTAATTCTCTCATCAAATTTCAAAAATCTTGAAAAGTATCTCTGCAAAAAATCACAAGATCTTTGAAATCTTAGAAGAAGACAAACAAAGGGTGTAGCTTTTCTTCGTCCTTGCATCTGTCAAGTTTGCCACCACCAACGTTCAAAACGAACAGATTTTTTCAACTTTAAAATCCCGCCCAAAATCACAAATCCTAGTTTTCTACTCCTATAAATACATCTTTAACTCTTCAGCCGAAAGGGGAGCTGGAACCATGAAAAACTCTCTCCTTTAAGCTATTGTTATTTTTCTAATGTTTCTAAAAGAAAACTTTAGCATTTTTTTTATCCTCAATCTCTGTCCGTTTCAACTTTATTTGAAGGAGAGTAGATCTGGATCGCCGTCTTGTTCACTGCGCCAACAATAGGTCAGATCTTGATCTATATCTTTCATTTTTTTTTATTCTTAGTCTCTTGTACGTTTGGAATGATGTATTGAGTTTACTTTGATTTTTATGAAATTCAATTGAGAAATGTATGTGCTGTTGGTTCGATAAAATCATCTCTGCTTTGTTACGTTTTTTTATCTTCCCTTTCTTCTGTTGTAATGAGGATAGGAAGGTTTGGTTCCAATGTTGTAAAAAATGAGTTATTGGTTCTATGTTTTCAAGGGACAACTAGAAATCATGTTAGGAACTAGTGAGTTTCATAAGTTGTTGTATGTGTAAATATGGATATTACTAAGTCTTTAGCCTGACATACTGAAAACATAGTTTAGAATGTCTTTTTCCTCCTATATAAAACCATTTTTGATAGCTATTTCAGAATGTTTGGTGGAAAAAAAAACACTTAGAATTTGGTAAAGTAACTTTAAGTCATATCAAATAGCTTTAATGAGAGTTATTTAACATTACATGATACAGTTTGTTTTGCCACAGGTAGTTGTCCAATTAGTATAGAATTTCTATAAGAATCTCCTTCAATATTGATGATATGTTTTAGCATCGTTGTCGTTGTCATGCTTTACATTCTCGTTTTATCTTCAACTAGTTATGTATTCCAACAGAACCGTTAGATTATATTGCTAACTTTTATCTCTTCCGTTCTTTACATGTACACTTTGGGAGCAAAATGGAGTCTTTGTAAAAGACTCTCACTGTCCAAGCAGGTCTCACCCTGAGACTTCGACGACATCGCCACATCGACTACTACTGCATTTCATCTCATGTTTGAACCCATGTCTATAATGGATCAAAACTTAACAGCCACAATTCTTGATTTCGGGAGGCCTATACAAATGGCTTCTTACCTCTCGTTTTAGCCTTTTTAATTCTTTATTTGCCTTATCTAAACTTGTTGTGTTAAATAGTTTAGTTGATCCATAGTCTGCTCACTTAGTATCATATTTAAGGTTTAAAATATAGTTTATATAGCTGAACCAGTTAGAGATAGTTAATTAATTAGTTTTGACATCACCTATTCAATGTAATACATACTCGTTTTGGCTTTTTTTTTTCTTCAAACGAGTTCAAAGGTTTTTTTTAAGGTGTTTGGTCCATTTCTTATGCTCATTTCTGGAACTCCAAACGTTTTTGGAAACCTTTAGGCCAGGACCTAAACATGAAATCATTTTTCAAAGTGCAGGCTTTGTTTTTGGCCTAACTTGGCATGCTGGGTAACTTTAATGATTTTTAAATGAAGAATTCATTACGGAAGTTGGTTTTCTATACAAAACAAGATTTTAAAATATTGATTACCTTCTTTTCCACTCTTGATTCTTGAATTCAAATGTAAAATTATTTTAACTCGACATCACATTTTTAATAACGTCAAATGGACTTAAATATAAAGTTAGTCACCGCTTTTCACTTTTAATTACTGATTCCCTCTTGTTTTATAATTAACCAATTATTTTTGTACATTATTACTTATACTTCACAAGTCCTTTAAATTAACATAAGTCCGGTCGGTTAACCATTGTTAATGGATCTTAAAGGATGCTTAATACCTTCCCTTTAGGTTAGTTGAACCCTTATCTAAAATCTTAAGTTTGTAGACCATAAACGGAGTTAACTTTAAACAATGACTTTAACTAACTTTAGGTGCCCTAATTCACCATAAATAATTAGGTAGCGACACTTTTTACTTTAATTAACCCGGAAATTACTGGAATGTTGTAAACCATTTTGATTATGGTTAAAATGGGGTATAATAGCTTGGCGACTCTACTGGGGACACTTCGGTTCTAACCATAACGGATTTAGTTTAATTAGGCTTTATGTGCTTACTTAATTACTTTACTTGCTTTAACTTGTTTCACATGCTATAAAATGTTTTGTTTGATATAAATTGTTTATGTGTTACTGTTTTGATATAAACTGTCATCTCGTATCAATTTTTCTCCATTTATGGAATTCACACTATCACACGTACACGTGAAGTGTGTTTTGCGCATCCACAAATTTCTTTTAAAATCCCAAATTTTAGGAGTTGGCATATGCGTGGGCTATCTGGATTTTTCGTGTGACTGCGTAGCCTTCTCACTCGAGTTGTCCGCTCGGGAACCTTACGCCTAGTGAACCCACTCTTAGTCAACCTAGAGTAGAGCTAAACCAATACCCTTTATTAGGATCATACATTTCATGACCTAGGAGGTTTAATACCCTTGGTGTATTAAGCCCATTAGATGACTTTACCCAAATGTCCAAGTGGGTCGTAGTGACACTTATCATAATCTATGTGCATGTTTGAAGGATAACTGTGCCTAAATATTGACCATTTGCTCTAACTAATTAAACTTTAGGGGGGAGGAAATGACTAACCTTTCTATGACAGGTATGAAGACTTTACATTGGAGTACGCTTCAATCAACAATGAACGAGAACCGAGGTCATCTCAAAATGGACCTAAGAAGTTTAGATATGACAAAATTGTATTTACTTTATTTATATTAGAAAGTACTTTACTTTGTATTCATTTGGTATGCAATAAATATTACACTGCGTTTGTACTTTATTTTTGGGAAATAGAATTTGTTTAATTAGCCAAGAGCAATGAGACAACGTATTATGGCACATTTTACCCTTCAACAAATGTTAAGCCTACCTCTGGCACAAAGAGGTCACATGCATATTAGGACGCGTTACCCTTGTTTGATACATATGTATTATTTGTTTTATGAATTTGTTACTTTACCATTTACTTGACTTTACTTGATTACCTATTTGCTACATGATTTATTTTAACATGATGTTACTAGATGTTTTCATCCAAAACTAACACCGTTTGTGGTTTTTTTTTTTTTAATTTATTACTCCCAAAAGAAAAGTTGATTTATGTTGACTCCGACATGACTGACCAAACACGTCTCATGAGGTTCAAGAGGGCAGCACCTTCCTTTCCCAACTGGACGATTAAAAAGAAGAGGACAATGTTTGATCCATATGATGCTAATTTGACAAATGCCATGATTCTTGGTGACAATTCCCGGACTTCTGAAGACAAGACCGCCACTTGGTATAAAGAACATTTCGCTCGTCTAGAACAAGAAATCAAAAAACTACGAGAAGAATTGAATCGGGTTAAGGACTTAGTCGACCTATCCATCACCACTACGCCAAATAAACCTCAATTCTCATCCATTAATTTGCCTCCAAAACGCCCTTTACTCATCAATAATATCCCACCTCTAATTACCTCTACAAGTTGGCCACTGGTTTACACTCCTAACGCCTCAACCAATCCATCACCCGTAAACTCTCATGTAATTCCACTGAATCAACTAGCAACAACTCAGAATACCCCTACTATCCAAACTTATCCAATCGCCCAACATATATCAAAGGCACATGTTTCCACTCCTAACGCGCAACATGCAGTCAAATCCCAAACATCCACTACCCCAAGGGCTGTAAAGTCCCAACCCGATTTCGATAAGTATGAGGATATAGGAGAATCTGATGATTTGATAGCAAATGAGGTCCAAAGTTTGAAACAAACTTTGAAAAGTCATCGAACCACTAAGGATATTAAAAGTCTGGAATACGAGGACTTGTGTGTTCGCCCTGATGTTGACTTGCCTACGGGTTACAAGCCACCAAAGTTTGACACGTTTGATGGCACAGGCGATCCTCATGCACACTTGATAACTTATTGTGAGACATTAGGGGAAGTAGGAAAAGATGAAGTGTTATAGCCCGTATTTTGTACGTCGGGATAATCCGAGTCAACCATGAAAAGTTAGGCGCAAGACTATTCCGGAATACGAAGTCGAGATTTTTGACCACAATCTTGTTTTAAGGCATAAGTGCTTATGAACTTGTTGGCATGGAATATTAAAGAAATTTGGGACTAAAAGTGAATATTAGGAAAATAAATATTTCATGAATTAAGAGGGAGGTGGCCGGCCATGTGGAGTGTGGGCCATGGCCACATGGAAGTTTAATACATGTTATAAAAAGATGACTAAGGGATCATTTTCATCATCTTCACCCTTAGAATTTTCAAGAAACTTGGAGAGAAAACCAAAGGGGCCATTTTCAACCAAGCTTGAACCGACCAAGACCAAGGAAAATTGATCAACAAAAATTATTTTCTTCAAGCATTTCAACTCCTTAGAAGGTGAAGAACAACGTGGAGTGGTTGTTGCGAGTAGCTAGAACAAGAATTAATTCAAGAACAAACTCTAGTTAAGTTGAAGAACCAAGTGAAGAAGGTATGCTTCAATATTCCTTTTTAGAATGTTATGCATGATTTGTGTGTGTTGTGAAGGGTGGAAATGGATGAAATTCATGAAATATGGCATGTTGAAGTGAGGCCGTGTGTGTGGGTGTTTGGCCGTGTGTGTGTAGTGTTGTGTTGAAGTGATGAATTGATTCTATTTAGCATGTTTAGTGTTGTAGTGTATTGAAATGGATGGGAATCATGAATATGGGGTGTTAGGGTGGTGGCCGAATATGGCCTACCTTGCATGGTTGAGAACGAATTAACTCTATTTAGTGTTTTGGTTGTTATTGTTATGAGTTCTATGATGAAAATGAAAGTTTGATGATTCAAGTTAATGTTGTAGTGGTTATGGGCTGTTTTAGTAGCCAATGTGATCCTTATGTAGATTTCATGTTTATAGAAATGACATTGTTAAAGTGTGGATTGTTAGTGTAATTTATGAATTTGTGAGAGAGGAATGTGTTGGTGATGTTGTTCTCGGGTTTGGGGATGAATTCGGGTGAGTTGGTACATTGTTTGGGTTGTTTGAATATTGTATGGATTGTTTAAAGTGTTCTCGAATATTGTTGGAATGGTTTCGGATTAGTAATTGAACGTATGAGCATGAATATTGGTTTGAATGTAAGCGGTTGAATTGAATATAATGAATGTTGTTGAATTATGTAGTAAAGGGTTGCTAATGTTAGAATACGTTTAGAATTGATTAATGATGTTGTTAGTATGTTGTTGGTATGGTTGTTGATGAAATTGGCCGAGTTGAATTCTCGGGGTTGATGAATTTATAGGGGAGATCTTTGCCCAAATTTACGTCGTAGAATTAAGCGTTAGTTTGGAATTGAACTCTTAAGTGCCTTTAGCTAATGTTTGGCATTTAATGACGCATTGTCGATCTTGGGAAGTCCACGACGTAAGTTTGGATTAGCTTGGAGAGCGGATAAGGTATGTGAAGCTTACCCTTTCTTTCTTTGGCATGTCTTAGACGTAAGGGAAAAAGCATACGAGCCTCGGGGAAATTCTATTCTTACGATCCGAGCGGGTTTACGACTTTTATTCACCTCTTGATGTTAACCTTTTTAATGTAGTCATGTCATGATCCTTGTGTCCTTTGTATGATTGAATTTTAAATGTCACATAAGGAATTTTGTTCTTAAAAGATTTCATAACTACGAACGACCGTAACTTTCGTAGACAGCTCGGATCGCTTCAAAAGGCTCGTATGAGGTCCCATAATGAGTATATCCCCCAACTTTCATCAGGCGGGCTCGGGCGGGTTGGTACCCGTCTCAGGGCCCCCGAGACTTTCTTTGTATAGTTCGACGTTTTTTTAAAAAAGAACCTAGTATGTTTATTATCGACTCGAGTATGATTACTTACTTATTTACCGAGTCCGAAACAGGATTGTTATGCATATGATTCCGATACGTAGTTATGATTCTTAAAGTTGGCTTGATATGTTCCCGAGTGGCATTCGGAAGAAACCCGATTGGACTATTGTCCTAGTTCATAAATAATGGTTCATTTTGATTAATTTACTAAGTCCTTGTAAATGTTTACATTGCATATGGTTTATAAATGTTTTAAATTGCATATAATTCTTACGATTCTGCTCGTGCACATTATTGTTAATTCCTTCGCCGAGTCCCGGGCCGGTATGTACCGTGCGCATTTGTTATATTCCGAAGTATGATGAGTTTTCCGAAGTATGATGAGTTTTGATATATGATATGATCTAGTATGATGACGAGTTCGAATTATGATGTGATGCGGAGGATGATGTGTTCGAGATATACAAAACTTTCGAAGTATGATGAGTTATGGCGCCCAAGACAAAGAGGGGCGACCATGTTAAAATCCGTCGGGTCCCATTATGGACCGCATATGATATATGTTTTTGACATGCATGATTTATGTTGAAGTAAGCATTCGGCATTCTCGATTATTTTACTTGTTTTCCGTACTTCGCAAATGATTTCCGAATCGTCATGCATGATTTGTGTTCGTGAGTAAGCACTTTGGTATTCTCGATCACTATATATGTTTTCCGGACTTTTTATGTATGATTTGTACTGATGTAAGCACTTTGATATTCGATTATTATGCTCACTTTTCGTACCTCCTTATTCGATTGCTTATGACCTCACGTATTTCATACTTTACATACTCAAGACATATTCCGCACCGACCCCCTTTCTTCGGGGTCGCGTTTCATGCCGCGTGGTACAGACATATGTTTGGGCGAGCCGCCAGCTTAGGATTCCTACTCCCGACTTGGGAGTGCTCCTTGTCCGAGCCCGTATTTTGGTACGTACTCTTTATTATATGTTTGTGTGTGTTTATTCGGGGAGTACGGCGGCGGCCCCGTCCCGTCATATGGTTCTCGTTATTTACCTAGAGGTCTGTAGACATATATGTGGGTTGTGGGTAGCGCTGTTCAGTTGTGTTTGCGCTCTGTATATTTTCCGGTTGTTCGTATAATATATGCATAAAAGTACACGCGTCACCGTACCTTTTTGTATGTATAAGTTCCTAATATGTTTGCTATGAACAGATTATGGTTAGTAGAGGGTGCGAGTGCCCAGCCCGGGCACTAGTCACGGCCTACGGGGTTGGGTCAATGTGATACGAAGGCATCGGGATTAAATTATTTGTAAGGAGTTTGGTTGGTAACGCCCTTATCTGGTATGCACAACAGAACCCTAAAAAATGGCATAGTTGGACCGTCATGGCTCAAGACTTTATAGACCAATTCAATTTTAATATTGATATTATGCCAGACAGGCTCTACATGACAAGGTTAAAGAGGAAATCTACAGAGTCATTCCGAGAATATGCTTTGCGTTGGAGGTCTGAAGCATCAAAGTACAGCCATGCATGAACGAAAATGAGATGACCGTCATGTTCATTGAGTCTCTAGACGGTATATATTATGAGAAGATGATAGGCATGGTATGCCGGAAATTCACAGAAGTTGCCAATATGGGCATTCTCTTGGAGGAAGGAATCAAGTCTGGGAGGATCTCTAACCCAACAACTTTGCACACCACAAGCAAAATCATTCAATCTGAGTCGACTAATGAGAGTAAAAGGGAAAGGAAAAAGGTATCTACTGCCATGACTACCCGTGAACATAAGCGACATAAGCCAAATACGAGTCATAAAAATCGTCCATCCAAATACTCGCACCAATACACCGAGGCCTCTCGTACCTTCTGTCATACTTCTTATCATAACCCATATTTTTACCCTACCTATAACACCCAACCAAACTACTATCAACCCCGAACCTCTATTTACCAAAATTCACAATCTTATCAATAACCATACAAAGTTTCGGTTTACCAGAATCCTCAAAATACCAAATTTAGACCCCGCCCAAACCCCAAAGTCAGAAATACCTGCAATTACACCCCAATAGCCGAACCTTTGGCTCAGTTATTTGAAAGGTTGAAAGTATCAGATATGATACAACCAATTGAAGGAAAAATCCTCGATCCTATTCCAAAATGGTTTGACGGTTCCAAGCATTATGCATACCATTCTAGAGTTGCTGGGCATGATACCGAGGATTGCTATGGGCTCAAGAATAAGATCGAAGCCTTAATCAAGGAAGGAGCAACTCAACTCACTGAAGCTCAATCCAATGTGAGCAAAAACCCTCTACCTAACCACGGGAATGTCAACGTGAACATGATAGCTACCGAGAAAGGTTAGAACTTGAAAGGAACAATCATACTAATTGAAAGGGTGGAAAAAGATACATCATTGGCCTTTGTTTCTCCGGTGATAACAGTCCAGGAACAAGCATCAATGGAGGTTGCTGCTACAACTACTCACAACACCGAGACAATCTAGGGTGCCAAACCATAGGAGACTTTGAAGAATTGGACTTGTACTCCGTCCCTGGTTCGCCGGGAGTCTTGATAGAATGAACAAGTAGTAATGCTTTTTGAAATAGCATGATTTTTTTTTTTAAAAAAAAAAACAATTTGAGGCTTGAATCGTGCCTAAAACTTTATGTTATTTTGCCTCATCTTTTGAAAACTTAAAAAATCTATGAATGCATTTTCTATTTTTAATTAACTATCTTTTACTTGTTATTAAATTATCAAATCTGTCAATTTTGTGATTGTGACATATAACGAAACAAATGGAAAAAAGTTTGTATACCAAACAAGATTTTGAAGAACGGGAATTAGACATACAGTTCAAGCATGCAGCCAATCCGTTTGAGAGAAGTCAAGGCCTTACGTCAAAGGACGACTATAGATAGGTTTCCTTTTGGCTTTTAATTTTCATTTTTTCATGTAATTACGAACTACGCTGACCTGATTCCTTTTGTGGGAGACGTAGGCAGCCCACATAAGGTTTGGTTTCATTGCAGTAAAAAGAAAAAAAAATCTTTATTATTTATATGTAAGGAGAACTACGCTCGACTCCGATTCCCTCAAGGATATGTAGGCAATCCATATATCTTAAGTTTGGCCCCCTTTATTAGAAAAAACCCAAACTATTTTTTTAATGTACGAACTATGTTCTGACCTGATTCCCATGGAGGGATACGTAGGCAACCTATCTAAGATTTGGTCTCACCACAACATAAGTTTAGTATACTCTACCGAAACCGAAAATGGGGCTAATTTTGGAAAGAAGTGGACGAGCGATTCGACATTTCCAAGCTACACATGATTTAGGCCACCAAAAAAGAAGTATGAAGATAAATGATGTTTCAATTTGTTTTAAAAGTGTCACAATCTAAGAGTTGGTGGAAATGTTTACAACCTATATCCATATATTTACATATATATATATATATATATATATATATATCTTTCAAATGATTATATTTTCTTAAAAGCTTTCACTACTAATCATCTACCAAGGCTTGGACGGAGATCACAAGGTCCGAACAGAAGACGAATGGAGTGCGAACAAAGTCAAGCTTCGAGTCAACACGAATCAACTTCCCCCCTCCCAAACTAAGAACTTTTCTTTGAGTGCAGGAATGACAAAACCACGAGATCAACAATCAAGTCTACCAATCATGGCCAAAGAATATCATTTGGCCCGCTGTGGCTTCGCCTTAATAAGCCAAATGGCTTCATCTCTAACTTTATCTTTTATTCTTTATTTTTATTACAACAGCTTCACGACTTTATTAACAAATACACTCGTATTTTGCAGGTTGTCGAGATCAAAGGCAAATCAAGATCAAGACTACATAAATCAACACTAAGTCTTTGAAAGACAATCGAAGACATCATTTGGCCACACGACCTCATCTGCATAAGTCAAACGGCTACACTTTTATCTCACTCTCTACGTTATCATTTACTTTATAGCATTCACTTTACCAACTTTTAACAACTTTGCCTTTATTTTTAGAGACATCGTTTACCATCGAGTCCCCGAAGACAATCGGAGACGTCACTCGTCTTCAAGACTCGGAAGACACCCGGAGGCCTCACTTGGCCATACGGCCCCATCGTCATAAGCCACACGGCTTTATTTCTTACTTATCATTTACTTTATCATGACTTTATGACTCTATTTAACAACTTTACTCTAAAGTTTTACAGGATTTACAACAATCAGCAGCGGACCCTATAGACAACTGGAGGATTTCACTACAACCAACATCAAGTCCCCGAAGACAACCGGAGACGTCATTTATCACCAAGTCCCCGAAGACAACCAGAGACGTCATTCATCACCAAGTCCCCAAAGACAACCGGAGACGTCATTCATCACCAAGTCCCCAAAGACAACCGGAGACATCATTCGGCCACACGACTCTATTTCTCACTTATCATCTACTTATTCTTCACACGACTCTATTTCTCACTCATCATCTACTTCATTCTTACTTTATCATGACGTTATGACTCTATTTAAAAACTTTACCCTGAAGTTTTACCGGATTTTATAACACTCGACATCAAGTCCCCGAAGACTATCGGAGGCATCATTCATTCAAGTCCCTGAAGACAACCAGAGACAACATTTGGCCACACGGCCTCATCATCTCATAAGCCACACGGCTTCATCCTCATTCTCACACTCATAATTATTATCATTTTTACACTCTTTATGAATTTTACACTTTCAACTTTACCCCAGACTTTACTAATGATTTTAGCATGAATTTTAGGTAACTTTTGCTTGAGACATTACAACACATCGTTTGCTGAGGAAACCACATAAAGATCTTAGAGACATTATTTCGACTCATCACGACTTCATTTGCATAGCCATATGGCTTCACATTTATCTCAATTTATATTCTACTTTTACATTTTACTTTATGTACTTCATTTGCTAATTATTTACTTTAAGATTTGACAGGAAATACATTCTACACGAGACGTAACACAACGTGGAACTCTCTCTTATGCAGTGAACTGGGGCAAAATTTGTTGAAGAGGAATGTCAAACTCGCTAGCAAAGGTCACAGATCTACTCTCGAACTCCGCCCACATCCCAAAACATGTGATACGTGGGTTTTTCAATTTTTCTTTCATATACACCATTAAAGCTCAAATCAATCAGCTCTTTCATAATCTTATCCCTTTCTATATCCCAGTGTCCCCGTAACTCGACACTAGGAAAATTTTTGAGAATTCGTATTATGTCTAGTAGAGTCCTACTTATGGGTGTGTTGTGCACCACATTTATAATTAGAACACTATAAACATACGTACCATTCTCGAACATTGTTGTCATTTGTCTTAAACCCCTCGAGTATACAAATCACAACTCATCCAATATCTTTCCAAAATCATTAACTCTCTCAATACTTCATCAATCTTCACTTCACAATGCTTCAGTCTCACCATAATTCGACACTGGGCAGAAAGCAGTGTTGAAATCGACCGCTTCTCTCAAACTACATATGGCCTGATTCTCATGGAACCCGAGATATGTAGAAAACTCAAAATCGGGATTCGGTCATAATTTTTCCAACATCCCTTCTACCCCATAATTTTCCAACATTCCTTCCATCCCATAATTTTCTAACCTTCCCATAATTTTTTTCAAACATCCCTTCTATCCCCATAATCTTTTCCACCATTTCTTCTAACCCATATTTTCTCAAGTTCTTCCAAGTTCATATCTATTGGTCGGGACAAAATTGGCTACTACGTCAACTTCTTCTCCCGAAAACTCTTACATCATCTCCGGTCGAAGAGGGGCAAGCTGTTGACACCCAATTTTGTCCCTCCTTTATTCTAATTCATTTTCTTGAGCTTCTAATAATTATTAACAAACTAAATATCTTATTTTTTAGGAATTGTTACTTTATTAGTACCTCGTATATTGCTACTTACTCATTACGTATTAATAATAAGATATAACCTATATAATATTCTTACTCTATTATTACTTTACTTATATTTTATTAAATTATACCTTATTAATGCTAATGGCTAAACTATTATTATTATCACACACGCACACACACACACACACACACATATATATATATATATATATATATATATGGTATTATGTTATTACAAAGAGGCCCAAAGAATAAATTAGAATAGGGAAAGAGACCATTTAATTCAGCCCAAAATAGCCCGCGTTTTACATCCAAATCAGCCCCCTATTTGAAAACCGAAACTATTTTCAGACCAGCCCAAAATCAGTCCTAAAACCCACTTGGGCTGAGGCCCAATTCGTGTATGACCAGCCCAACAAAATGTCATTCAACAACATACACATCTTAGCCTCTTTCTAAATTTCCTAAACCTAATTCCTAACTCTACTAGTGCCGCTACACACCCCTGTATCTCTTTTCCTATTGCACACAAGATTCCAAACCTCTTTCTCAGCCTTTTACGGAAGTTGTGTCTCCATTTTGGTGTAAATATTTGAATCCTCTCTCTTTCCTCTTAATTCTCTCATCAAAAGTCAAAAATCTTAAAGAGTATCTCTGCAAAAAATCACAAGATCTTTGAAATCTTAGAAGAAGACAAACAAAGGGTGTAGCTTTTCTTCGTCCTTGCATCTGTCAAGTCTGCCACCACCAACGTTCAAAACAAAGATTTTTCAACTTTAAAATCCCGCCCAAAATCACAAATCCTAGTTTTCTACTCCTATAAATACATCTTTAACTCTTGACCGAAAGGATGGAACCATGAAAAACTCTCTCCTTTAAGCTATTGTTATTTTTCTACTGTTTCTAAAAGAAAACTTTAGCATTTTTTTTTATCCTCAATCTCTGTCCGTTTCAAATTTAATCGAAGGAGAGTAGATCTGGATCGCCGTCCTGTTCATTGCACAAACAAAAGGTCAAATCTTGATCTATGTCTTTCATTTTTATTTATTCTTAGTCTCTTGTACGTTCGAAATGATGTATTGAGTTTACTTTGATTTTTCTCAAATTCAATTAAGAATGTATGTGCTGTTGGCTCGATAAATCATCTCTACTTTGTTACATTTTTTTATCTTCCCTTTCTTCTATTGTAACGAGGATAGGAAGGTTTGGTTCTGATGTTGTAACAAATGAGTTATTGGTTCTACGTTTTTAAGGGACAGCTAGAAATCATGTTAGGAGCTAGTGGGTTTCATAAGTTGTTGTATGTGTAAATATGGATATTACTAATGATTTAGCCTGACATACTGAAAACATAGTTTAGAATGTCTTTTTCCTCCTATATAAAACCATTTTTGATAGCTATTTCAGAATGTTTGGTGGAAAAAAAAAACACTTAGAATTTGGTAAAGTAACTTTAAGTCATACCAAATAGCTTTAGTGAGAGTTATTTAACATTACGTGATGCAGTTTGTTTTGCCACAGGCAATTGTCCAGTTAGTATAGAATTCCTGTAAGAATCTCTGTTACATTCTCGTTTTATCTTCAACTAGTTATGTATTCAAATAGAACTGTTAGATTATCTTGCTAATTTTTATCTCTTCCTTTCTTTACATGTACACTTTGAGAGCAAAATGGAGTCTTTATAAAGACTACGATTGTCAACGTGTCTCGCCCTGAGACTTCGACGACATCGCCACATCGACTACTACTGCATTTCATCTCGTGTTTGAACCCATGTCTATAATGGATCAAAACTTAACAGCCACAATTCTTGATTTCGGGAGGCCTATACAAATGGCTTCTTACCTCTCTGTTTTAGCCTTTTTAATTCTTTATTTGCCTTATCTAAACTTGTTGTGTTAAATAGTTTAGTTGATCCATAGTCTGCTCACTTAGTATCATATTTAAGGTTTAAAATATAGTTTATATAGCTGAACCCGTTAGAGGTAGTTAATTAATTAGTTTTGATATCACTTATTCAATGTAATACATACTCATTTTAGCTTTTTTTTTTTTTAAGGTGTTGGGTCCTTTTCTTATACTCATTTCTTGAACTCCAAATGTTTTTGGAAACCTTTAGTCCAAGACCTAAACATGAAATCGTTTTTCAAAGTGCAGGCTTTGTTTTTGGCCTAACTTGGCATGCTGGATAACTTTAATGATTTTTAAATGAAGAATTCATCACGGAAGTTGGTTTTCTATACAAAACAAGATTTTAAAGTATTCATCACCTTGCTGTCCACTCTTGATTCTTGAATCCAAGGATAAAATTGTTTTGAACTCCACATCACATTTTTAATAACGTCAAATGGACTTAAATATAAAGTTAGTCACCGCTTTTCACTTTTAATTACTAATTCCCTCTTGTTTTATAATTAACCAATTATTTTATACATTATTACTTATACTTCACAAGCCCTTTTAATTAACATAAGTCCGGTCGGTTAACCATTGTTAATGGATCTTAAAGGATGCTTAATACCTTCCCTTTAGATTAGTTGAACCCTTATCTAGAATCTTAAGTTTGTAGACCATAAATGGAGTTAACTTTAAACAATGACTTTAACTAACTTTAGGCGCCCTAATTCACCATAAATAATTAGGTGGCGACTCTTTTTACTTTAATTAACCTCGGTATTACCGGAATGTTGTAAACCATTTAGACTATGGTTGAAATGGCGTATAACACCTCTCGCACAACATTTCGTCCTTAATCTGTACTAAGCTCATTGTAAACAATTATTCTATCCAAGTAACTGTTCTCAGAAAATATCGTCAAATCCACTGGGAAACCCTGACAAAGCTCGGTAAATCTGTCATACCTCAAATCTGAGTCGAAACACATCAAATCTTTAAATATCTTCCTGAAAATATAACCATAGACCATTAAGCTAAACTCGAACCATGTTGACCCTGAATGAATGCCCAACTCTCAGATGTCACTAATAGTCATTTGAACTGACTCCGAATTCCCGAACCAATCACAGTCATACCACGGATAACAAGTCCTGTCGCACATCTGTGGCGGTCAATTCTCAACTTTTCCTCAAGCATAACAAATCATGTCTATCACTTTCGACTCCACAAGTTGAGTCCTATCCAAGTTATCGACTTAGTACCGAAGAGCTATACCTTACGATTTCAATCTTCATGTTTCTCAACCTTTACCCCATACACAAATCCGATACAAACCCGAACCTTTTGATGCAAAACCTAAAGTCTCATATAGTAATTATATAACCATCGAACCTCTCATAGTATCACCTCGATATGCTCGTAAATTCTTCGAAAATATCAAATCTTGCACTGCCGCTCTAAATCTCTCGCAATTACCCCCAAGTCCAACCAAAAGCGATTACCCAAACTGTCCAGTCAATATTACTTGCAATCATACTGAATTACCATGAGTAAGGTCCCTCCCCAAAAATATACTTAGCCTCACATGATAGGAATTCCTCAATCGTTTCTCTTAAAGCATGCTAACTCATTCACTGTAGAAGGTCATGAACTTATCCGACAGTGTACCACCAAGCCACTTTTTATAAACCTCAACAAGTCGATTCACTGAAATATTCTTCTCACAAGTCACGGATCACGAACCTCACGGAACTCTATCATATCATATAGTCCATCCCTGTAGATTTCCTTCTTAAGCTCTCGCAACAAACACATCTCAACTAGAAAATGCAAGAAGACGACACCACAATCCATACTGACCCAAGAAATCCCCAAGATGTACCTTTTTCTTATCGATTCACAATCATCTATGACTTTTCTCGACTTGTCAATTCCCAATTTTCTAATCACTTCACGATCATCGATACCGTAATCAATCCTCGAATCCACTCCATCGAATACCACATAATCATAAATCTTGCAACTAGCCGAATTAATTCTGGAGATAGGATTGTACCACACACTCTACACATTAGCTTTTCCTTAATGCTTACCACTCTAAACCATACGTTCTCTAAATTCGGCCTATCACACAATAGTATCACTAATATCCTCATGTATGCCACTAAATCGTACTTGCCCGAATTGCCTTACTCAATTTCCGAAATGTATACCGAACTTAACTTAGTTAATCCATCATTGTCTATTCTATCATTTTAGGTACCCAGGTTTACTAATCCCTTACTCAAATCCTTAACGTTACTAGTCCTTGAAGAATCACCTCAATTATCGGATCTGAATACCTCTAATCACTTCTTACCTCAATAGCTATGAATACAAGGTTCCTAACCTCAGTCCATCACTGACCTCTATTAGTCTATGACACAATCGAACATACCCACTCATCCATAAACTCTCAAGCCGGCTCTACGCTGCACAATCGCAACCAAGCTCTTACATCACTAATTTTTGTTCCCACGATTTTCTTTCTGCCCTTAATCTCGAAGACACCATTCAACCTCATCGGTCACACCCCTTACCGTACGACGTGATATAATGCCTCCGTAGTCCAAACACAACTCACGTACTCATGTTACCTTACCTCAAGTCTTACGAACCTTAATCTCCTGAACCCGATAGCAAGATGCCTCATTGTAATCCTTCAGTTCCCATATTCCATCTCAAATCACTCTATCACTATCAACCAACAACGCTCAAATCCACTCGATCCTCTAAACCAATCATTCCTCTGAGCCGAACGAACCACAAACAATATCAATACCTCTCCTCAAATCGAAGTGTGGCGACCAGTAACTCCTAAAGTCCTTAACTCATTGCATACACCTATATTTGAAGTCATTTCCATCAGTCGATTACTAACTTCTCAGAAGTCTACAACCCAGTCAATTTACCGATCAAACGATGTGCCTATAGCATTCACTTAATAATTGAGTAGTCTTTTAACATCAATGAGCTCATATCAAGAATAACTTTTGCCCCAGTCTTAACCTTATCCTGACAACCATGTTAGATACCAATTTTTTCCCTTCTCAATCTCACGAAAAGTATTCATGTCTAAGATGTTCTATGAAGTCTCACTTCGCTATACGTTTCCTACAACAGTCTTCCTTTATGTCCTTATTGTCAACTTCCTTTCTTTATTACACGCAGTGACAATACGTTTGCCCATTTCGATGGTCATTACCGAACTTACACTTGTTCCCATATACTGAAGTCTAATACTATACTACTGCTGAATCGTCGACTCGCATTGGTACACCAATGTCACCAAACCATCAGTAAGCCTTGATGAAGCTGAAGTCAAACTGATCATATAATCGAGCAACCTACTATTGAAACATGGAGACCCTGTTACCCTCTAAACTATCTTTCCCATTTCTCACGAACTCTCATAATAATCAAGTCTAATCGCTACTCCACACAACAACCGAGTCTAATCGCGACTCTACACAGTCGAATCCTCAGGCCATAACTAAAGACTGGACTTGGTCACGTTCCCGAATCAGAATAACATATCTCGCACCCAAACCACAACACGCCATAGATTAACCATTCACATAAGAATTTAGGGACGAGTGTCCACCCTTCGTGAGTGATTAAGATAAAGTTCAGATACCAATTGGAATCGACTAGATACCAATTTGAATGAAGTTGCATGAGAGAATGAAAGGATTCAAAGTTTTCTAAATGTCCTATAGCCTCTCGTAGATAAGTTCAGAGCTCATCGTACCCATCCATGAGACTCTACTAGACACGCTCACATATTATAGACTGGGCAACCTAGCGCTATGATACTAACTTGTCACGACCCAATTCAGCTAAGTTGCACGGGCACCTACCTTTCCCACCTCCATAGGAAAACCCTCAACCCAACAATAGTAAAAACACAAGGAATTAATTAAATAAGCGGGAGAAATAAAATCACGTAAGTCCGACGATAATAATATAAAAAGTATGCGCAAATAAGGAAAAGACACCCCAGAGTCTGGTCTAATCCATACAGGAGAATCTAATCTAGAATATACAAGTCTGGAATATCAATAATACATCAAGTCTGAATATGTCTCGGAATAGAACATAAGACATAAATAAAGAAGAATCTTCAAGGCGACGGACGTCTCGAGCTCACCCTGTAGACTCTAAACAACTCTCATGGCGACTATCAACCACGAGAAACGAAAGTCGAACTCACCTGGAATTCTGCATTCATAAAAGACTGCAGCAAGTGCAGGTTAGTACAAAACCACAGTACTGGTAGGTATCATAGGCCGACTAAGTTTAGCTAACATAATCCAGACAATAAAGTAAGATAAACAGGTAAATCAACAAGTATAAATCAACACAAATCAGAAACCAAGTACACGTCGTCACCTAGGTTACAAAATCTAATCCCAAGTGTTCCAACTCTCAATATAATCAATCCGAATCCACATAACACAATTATATCACCAGATCATCAACATAAAGCCATAATGCAATGCAATGCAATAATGTATGAAATGTGGATGCAATGCAATGTTGTGTACACATGTACTCCGGACGGAAGTATCAACATCTCAGTAGCACAACCCATAGGGGACCCGTGAAGTCCATGTTTCTCACGGTTCGGCAAAAACACGTATACCGCTACCTGCTGCCGGCACAAACCTCAGGAGTTGCTGTCACACAACCACGATTCCGGGACAACCATCGGATATCGGTCCTCACGTCACTCTCTCATTCAACTGAGCCCAGCTCAGCACAGTGTTTCCTTAAGTATCATCAATGTATCAATAGAATATCATGAAGGATGACAATGCATGCAATGTATGAGTTCAACATCAATGATAAGATCAATATCACAAGTACCAAGATGGGTACGCCAACAATATCATGAAAAGGCTACACAAGCCATATAGAACACTATCCTCGTATCAAACATCAACAAGTAAGATACTATAATATCATGAAAAGGCTACACAAGCCATGTAGAACACTATCCTCGTATCAAACATCAACAAGTAAGATACCACAATATCATGAACAAGATATATCAATAGTCTCCAATATCTATTATCTCCACGTGGCATCAAGCCTACAACAATAGAACAAGATAAGGCACAACACAACGGGGTGGCTAACCCCAATCGCACAACAGGGCCCAACCTAAGTTAATATCCAACCCAACTTAATGCTCGAAGTTTTACATGCTTTCTCCAACAATATTATCCAAACATATGCTTCGATAAACAAAGTCTCGCCATAGGATAAATCGTAACCTATCTGGAAGGCCGAACAGCAATAACACCAATCATCACTCGTTAGCCTTTCCTTTGAGCCTCGAAATCAAGAAAGTCTAAGCATATTCAAATCATGGAATTAGAATCAAGGAGAACATCAAAACAAGTCCTACTTCTATCAAGACCCAAATCCCCAACCTTGTGAGAATCGGGTTTATGAACTAGAAGGGTGAAAAATGAGTTAGTGTATTTATTACTTTGTTGTAAGTACTTCGGCTATTTTGATTAATATATTGAATTGACTTTCGCTGTTAATTATATTATATCTTGAAGGATAATGAATTTTGTTCTTTATTTACAAATACTTTATTTTGGTTGAGGGTTCGCCTACCGAGGTGGAAATGGTATGTACCCACGCAATCCTAAATTGGGTCGTGATAAGTTGGTATTAGAGTTATAGATTATCGGTCTCACTAGTACAAGAGGAATGTCTAGTAGAGTCTCGTGGAATGGTACGTAGACATTTATGCCCATCCACGAGAGGCAATGAGTCATTCTAGGAAAATTCCCTTCTTTCTAGTCGTGCGACTTCGTTCAAATTGGTATCTCAATGGATTCAATTAGTATCTGGACAATTCCAAATGGTATCTACGCATGTGAGTGAGTTACGTCACTAGTTCGACTCGGTTTGTGTGAAGACTTTATTTGGCTGTTTCGTGGGTGCAAAAGTTGTCGAATTTTAATTTAAGTGTACCGTTCAGTGTTTTCCACCATAGAAGTAAATCAGCCTCTATGACGGTACCGCTATAACGATTCCTTCACCGCTGAAGCGGTGCATTCATCCTTCTTCGTGACCGTTTTTGCGATCCCTGCTCCACCGAAGCAGGACCGCAGAAGCGAAAGTACAGAATTCAGAGACATGAACTCCTCCTCTATTTTCGGCTTGTTCCCCTATTCGTACCATTCAGCAAAAACCAAATGAAACAGCAGCAAATCCAAACCAACAGTGATATAAAGACAAGCCCAATAAGGGCAAAAATTATTCAAGTCAATACCACAAACCTAATTACGAATACCAAAACAAGAAACTAGATAATCCAACATTCAAACCACAAGTATCCAAACATCAGGTCAAAGCAAACCTAACAAAGACCAAAATGACATTATCCCAAAGATATCAAAACAAAACCAAATAAGCCAAATAGAAATTGTTTAAATAGCAAAGCCAGACATGGGCATCCATAACACCATCATAAAAGGGGGGGGGAAGGGGAGAAAGGGTCTCTAATCATCCATCTTGCTCAGGGCATCATCATCATCCGAGCTGTCGGCTACCTCTACCTGTCTAGCTGTACTACCAACCTCTTGAGGCAGCTCCAGGAAGGAGTACCTATAAGGGTCATCCTCATCTCCTACAAGGATCGGTACATCAGGACTCATGGTGCCCCACACTACCTTGACTCCTCTCCAAGTTGTCCCAAGATTTGTTCCTTGTCACCTCAGCATCGAAATCCTCCCGAAGTTTCCTGTGGCCTGTGGCCAAAATAGTGTAGTTGTCTGAAGGGAAGAAAGTGACCCAACCATGGTCTGCTGGGTCTCGAAGTAACCCTTCATCTCCTCCCTCATGACAAAAGTCGCAAAGATCCCCCGATGAACTAGAACCCTCTGAGATTATAGAAAACTTCTGGAACATACCCTTCATCTCATCGAAGCGCAAGTCTATACCCTTCTGGATGCTTATTTAGCACTTTTTCCCCTATCAATATTATTTTTTAAAATCATTTCTCAACCCTAATAGCATCTGAGGGTGGAAATGGTGGATTGATGAAGTTGCTTTCCATTGATGGTGGGTCCATTAATGGTGGCTTGAGAATGTTTGTCACAAAGATAAACACCTCTTATTTCAATGGTCGCCTCGTCGAAAGCCAAAGCAGCTTCTTCAGCATTATTGAATGTTCCTAACCATCAGACTTTCTTTCGTGTCTCCCGAATCTCTGCCACCCACTTGCGCCATTTTTGTTGTCTGACCCCTTTGTACTTCTTCACATCTCCTTCCGGCAGCTTAATCTCTTTCTCTCTTCAGACTTTTACATCGAGATTGCCTCGGTCTTTTCGCTCTCAGCAATTATTTCCTTTTCACATGCCTTTTCATGTCGCTTTGACTTCTTTCCTTTAGCTTTCTCCCCCTCAACATTAGATGAGCTTGCGACACCACGGCGCGGCACGTGAATTCGTACAGGAAGTGCCAGGACACTGGAACTTTCTCTAACTTGATTGGTCGATTTTCCAGTTGCATCATTTTTTAGGGCTTTTTGGAGGCCATGGCTTTAGGAAAAGAGAAAACAACAAAGAACGTTAATAAGTGCGTTAACTTCATTTATAATCAGAAATTCTTTCGTTATTTTTTTACTTAAAAAGTATTCATCGAACATTTTATCAAAAGAACTAGGTAATCATACTCTAAGTCTTCATAAGCTTGTAGAAGGAAATGTAGACGACAAACACATATATAAACAAACAAATTAAAAATAAAATTGTCGGCTCCAGGAATCATGTAATGTATCTTGCCCGCGCATATATGTCCGTGCGTACCATATTTATTTGTACGTATCATAGTTGTCGCTATCGACTTTGAACCATAACATAAGTATCCTTAAAAACATATATTTATGTTAAGTTCTGCATCAATCTTTACACAACAGCAACTCACTCAAAATCCTAGATTTGTTTATGTCCCTTAGTGTTTTTAAATAGAAAAATTCCATATATGGAAGAATTCACAAATCCATCAAAGAATTTAAGTTAGTTCAAGAGTAAAGACAGCTGCAAACCTCAAATACCTAAAGTAGCAGAATCTAGACATTATTATAAGCTTAAAAACTGCGTCTAAAACACACAAACTTCTGACTCTTTTATGAGAAGTGTGATAGATTTCTAACTTTTTTTTCTCTGTGTAGCTTTGTTAATATCGAAGTAAAGTTGTCTTGAGTATATATTGAGAAGGCTATGTAGTACAGGTGTTACATCAACAGATGCATGGCATTAAAAGAAGAACAAAGGGTTAGACAACGAAAATTGGGCAAGTACGTGGCCGAGATTTATGACACAAGAAAGAAAAAAACTCGAATCTGGTTTGGAACATTTGACAGTGCTGAAGAAGCTGCTATGACTTATGATAGGGCGGCCATTAAGATGAGAGATATCGATGCTGTGATAAATATCCTCAAGCCACCACCAATATAAATCAATTTCATCAACCCACAACCAAAGAAGATCAATTTCATGAATCTACCATCTTCATCCTTAGATGATGCTAGAGTTTAAGAAATGATTTGCTATTTTATTGTACCTTAGTCGAACTCTAATTAAAACAAGCTAACCCCCAACTTATTGGGATTTAAAAAAAAAAAAAAATATGTGATATATGATATGTTTGCCGGACTATTGTGGACAAATAAATCAAACTTCTATCTTTATCCATCTCTATTCTTATGCAATCATTTTCCTTCAAGTTTGTAAATAGGGGTTCGGTAATGGTTTTAAGTAATTAAACTCATTAATTTGCATATATCTTGATGTGATGAATATGGTTTAAATTAAATTCATTAATTTGCAAATAAAGTCATGCATTTAATACCTTGGATCACGAGCTATTTAATTCAACCTGCTTATGTTTTTTTGGCAATAAATGAATAAAGTTAAAATGATTAGAAAACCTGCCTATGTTCCTATATGGCATTTAACTGGTTCTTTGCATTTTTCACCTCTAATCTATGCATGATTTTTTTAAGGGATAAGGCATCAATATCCCGTGAACTTTACTCAAAGTTTCAGCGACATCTCGGCTGGCCAACATCTCTTCATTTGTTGAGTGGAGTTAGGAATAGGCGTAACTGAGAATAGGAGAGAAATCTAATTCGGGTGCTAATTTACAGAGAGTAATTTATTTACTTCTACCAAATTTTCCTTTATTAGTCCTAACCATATTAGGGATGGACACTTATATAAAAATAAGGGCAAAGGGTCAAATTATGCCCCTAAACTATGCGAAATCAAATAAATTTACCATTCGCGAAAGAATCAAATAAATTTACCATCCGCGAAAGTTTTGCTATATGTGTTTCACAACTGATTTTTTTTCTTTTGTGAGACAAGAAAGGAGACCCACATTGTAATGATCTGAATAAATGAGCTAAGTGGAGAATAAAGAGAGGACGAATAGAATTATAATACGTGGATGCCCAAGATTAAATCTGAGTAAATGAAGCTGAAGGGCTGTGATTGCACAGTATCGATCAATTGAGTATTCTTCTCACATCTTCAATTCTCTCTCAGCTCCTCTTCTCTTTCTCTTCTTTCTAATCTTCTCTTCTTCCTCTTACGAAACCTCTCTTCCAATTGCAGGTTTCGATTATCATCCATGTCAGCTTGTTAGCGCAGTTGTTTAATTCCATTTCGCAATTTCCATTCAATGTATTTCCTTCAGTTGAATTAATAAACCGAGAATTGTCTCAAAAGGAGCCTCACACAACTGAACATATTAAAATCTTTCATGTTGCAGGTGACTTGCAGTTTCTTAATTTTCTCGACAACCTGTGTTCAATTCTCAGTCCTTTTTCGTTTCTCCAATTACGTTTGTGATATGATCTGTTTGTGACAAGTGAACTTTTGTGTGTTTGTAGATACAAATGTGCACACATTTTAAGCTTATATGTCTAGATTCTACTGCATTAGGAATGTAAAATTCTTTGATGGATTTATGACTTCTTCCATGTATGGAATTTTTCTATTTAAAATGCTGGAGGAGAGCCGGACAGAAGTGAATCTAGGATTTTAAGCGAGTTGTTGTTTTGTGAGGTTGATGCAGAACTTAACATAAATGTATGTTTTTAAAGATAAAGTATATATAGTTCAGAGTCAAATAATGACAGATATGTATGGAAAAATACGTATTATTATATGTACCAATAGATACGATATGTGATTATTGAAATCAACATTTTGTATTTAAGCTACTGCAAGGAAATGTGATAAAGTGGTTAGTCAGCGAAAATGGGAGGTTTGAGATGATTGAAAGAAAAGCGGGCGAATCACAGTTCAAGTTTATAGCATGCATTGTCTGCTTTGACTATTAGACCTCACGGATTTGTTTCTTGGGCTACTCAATCGAGCTCAATAACGTGTTCTGATGAGTTATGATATGTCGTAGTTTTGATGATGTGACAAACACACAAGGGACCAGATTATAGCGGGCGTTGGGATTTTAAGTTTTAACGACTCGCACATGCCTCATAAAAGGAGGGAGGTGTCTCGGGAAAGTATGGTTGTCAATCGTACCAGGAAAGTCGAAAAAACCCACCAACTACTTAATGGTACTCTAAAGGATACATTTTAGAGTCGCCACCTAATTTTTAGGAAATTAGGAAAACCGATTCAGAAAGGGTTCATTTAAAACTATTATTTAAAAGAAACCTAATCTATCAAAGTCTGGGTAAGGGTTCTGCTGACCCCCCGGTGAAGGTGTTAGGCACCCCGGTATTAAGGATCCGCTTAATTACGGTTTACCTACGGGTTCTAATAGTGTGCCTTATGATTATAAATTGTTTTTGGATAAAAATTGCTTAAGTCTAGATTACCGCAATAGAGGTCAGTCATTTTCATGCAAAAATACGCTTTTCAAGAAACGAGAGAAGTATAGTTTTGCCCAAAATTGGGCATAGGGTGTCGGACTAGAACACCTAGGCTAATACCCGAAGGCTCTTAGCCTAAGTAGGACTCCACGTAAGTCCACCCAAAAAGGTTTTTTGAAAAGCGTTTAAGTATAGAAAATAATTTTATACGAAAGATAATCTTTTGTATACTATGTAATAATCATGTATAAACCATAATTATACCAAGTTATTTATACTAAGTTATTTACTAAGTTATCCAATTTTTATTCCAACTTTTATCCCATTTTAATCCGTTTTTATACAAGTTTTTGTACAGGTCTAAGAATGTCGAAATCAGTCCAAAACTTTATCAATTTCAGCAGTTATCGTCCTCGATCGGTCCAAAACAGTCCATTTTCAGTTTTATGCCATATTTAACGTTAATTAATTTATAAAAGGGTTATTTTAGCAACTCTAATATGTAGATTAATCATAAAGGTTCCAATTTTGAATTTGTAACGCACATAGTGAGAATTAAAATATGAATTGTAAAGATAGGGGACTTGGGCCGACCAAGCCCAAGAGAAGGAAATAAAATGCAAGTTTAAATCCAACATATGCTCCAAATGCGTTGTCTGTCCATATTTGAGGTTGACTCGACCTAGTGGTGTTAGTGGGCCTCGTGGAAGCCCACCAACGGATCTTGGGGTAGAAATACAAATGGGTATACATACATTAGTAGATATTCAATTGTTAATATTAAATTGCTGAAAATCAAACAACTAATTACTATTACAATGCCAAAAATTAAATTACATTATCACATTTGGACTAGGCCCAATAATAAAATAAATCAGAGATGAGAAAATGCAACCCAGTGGCCATTACTGGCCCAATTCTCAGAAAAATAGGACTAAGTGTGTGCGACTGAAGACCAGGCCCAATCCAAGGCCCAACAACAATTTTTGTCAAAATAATCCTAATTGTGCCAATGAGAATATACATGATATACAAGCCAATACACAACCCTTGTTACCCCATTTTTCTAAGTATTGAACTGCAACAGTGATACACATGATATACCACTTGGTATACTCTCATTTTTTTTCAAATTTTTCTAACTATAAGGACCAAATATACCAATGATATACCTGGATATGAAGGGCAAAACCTCACAGCAAGGGGCATACCCTTCCATATCCAGGCTAATCTAAAGGACTTAATGCACATAAATCACATATAGGACACCTCTAGATAAAATTCAAGAAAACAGTCAACACTAATAGAGACTCAAGGCATAATATCACACCATGACAAGGTACAACAAATTACAAATCCTACCAAGGACTTAGAAAAGCAAGACAGTATAACATAGGCAACCAAGGTTCACAAGTAAAGGGGGAGGGGGTAACATAGACAGTGTAAGACCATAGAGGTGCAGTTTTAAGGAATAAGTTAAACGGCAATAGGGATAACACATGAGACCTTCAAGCAAGCATACTATTAGACTCAACATCAAACACATTCACACACCTATCATGAGCTAAATGATCTCAAGTACAGTTTCAAAAAATTAGTGATGCTAAGTGTCCATGTTAGTTCTTTAAAACCATTTTTCTCAAAGTTTTAGTGCCAAGCAGTTGGAAACAGTTGATTAACCTCAGAGGTTCAGTTTTAATGCAAAGTTTTAGTTGTTTTAGAGTAAATAACTTATGTCAGCTTAAGGTGAAGAAACAAACAAGTGTAGGTAGACTTGGAGAGTATTTTATGACTTAAAGTACTGACATTGGTAGGCTATACTAGGCATGGGTAGACACTAACACACAGATAAGGGGCATCAAGTTCTCAAAAATGGCAAATGGACACTTAGAATCAAGGCTAGTGTATCCCAGTGACATCAAACATTCCCAGAACCGAACTGACAATAAGAGGGCAAGGTCATGACACAAGATGACTCCAAAATAATTAGACAGTAAGAGGGCAAGCGGGTTAAGGTGACAATTAGGCAAGTTCTTTTAGATGGCACTTAGGTGGTTTCTTAGACACAAATGAGAATCAAAACAAAGGCACATGGAACACACTAGTCTGGGCTTCACTTTGAGACAATAGGTGAGGACACAACAACAACACACAATGATAAGCAACAAACCAAATCCCTCTTTGCTCAAAATAGCAGGTGAATGCACATGAAAGGCCATAGTAGGCAGTGTTAAATGGTAAGATGATTATCTAACACTTAGTGTAGAGTCTTTTAAGCTATGTATACCATAAAACTACTTGAAATATTAAGGTTTACAACCCAACACAACCATTATTTATCCTTTAAAACACTTAGGACATGAGTGAGTGAACCAGACCACACAAAAATGAAAGAACAAACAGATTCAAGTAAGGATGATGCCATTGACAGTCAAGTAGAGCAAAGGGTCCAGAAACTTTAGGCAAAACAAGCAACCAATATTGTATTACAAAGTGACATAAGGTCAAACAAATCAATTTTAGACCAAAACTGCATAAGAGTTTTCAAACATTTGAGTCCATTTTGAAGCTGATTTGCTACGATAAGTCAACTAAGTGTTTTAACTTGCCTGATACCCTGGTTTTAAGTCACTTAATTATTTTTAGACTTGAATATTACTATGAATAGCTAAGACAGCAGGCAACAAGTTCTTTTTAACTCTTATATTAGTTAACTAAGTGTGTCATCTCTAGTTTTAGGCAAGTTTTAACTTCAAAACTGAGTTATAGTGATCAAACCTTTCAAATACTAGACAACAACAACTTTTCTCTCTTTTAAACTTATTAGTTTTAAGCAAAAAAAACTTTCAGAAAACTTTATTTAAATACGATTAAAAAATGAGCAAAAACAACACTACTTATCCATTGTAACTTATTAAACCAGCACAATTACTATCTGAAGAGTACTAACACCTTTTAACCATATAAACCTTAAAGAAATTTAAAAAAACAACCTCATTCAAACTAGCTTCAGAGAAATCCACAAAACATTCAGAGGAATCAGATAATATTTCAATGGAATAGTACTTCCAGTCAACAATGAAGAGGTTCTTTCTTTTTAAAGCTAGTATAAGATTCAAACTCACTAGAGCAGTATCATAACACTAAAATGGGTTCAGGATTTCAAAAATCTAGTTGGAACAAACAACAAACTTAATGAAACTGTGAGTTATAACTAGAAACCCCTTACTTCTTCATTTTTTAATTTCCCAGAACTGATTTTTACCTTAAAGAGATCTTAGAAACCCTGTTAACATCATTAAACACATGAACAAACTACAAAGAGACATCAAAACCATCTAAGTCATAAACAAGCAAATGAAATATCACATTAACAACTTTAAATCAACTAAAATCACAATAACAACATTATGAACACTAAAGCAGGCCACATAAGCAGTATCACACATAAAAAGCACATCTAGGCAGTTCTCAAACTAGTAGAGTATAAAAATAGCATTTTAAACAATCAAAGCATAGTAAATAAGGTAGAAGCAAGTGTTTACCTTTCTTTGGGGCAACCAAAAGATCAAAGAGGGGATTAGAGACAGCTTCAAACACCAAGCAGCCTCAAAACCCAAAAACAGATCCTTACCTCAATTTATCTTATTATATTAGAGTAGTATATTGTGTATATAAGTAGTGTATTGTATTGTATTGTTAAAATCTTAGTATATAGTAGTATATTGGACTGTATATAGTAGTGTATGTATATAAACTCAAGTGTATATCTCTGAATTTTCCCAAAGGAGGAAGGATCCCCTATTCTAGCAATTATCTTTCTATTTATAGGGGTAAAGAGTGAGGTTGGAGCCAAAAAAGGAATAATTCCCCCTCCCTTAAAACAGAATTTCCTCCCAAAATAGTACTACAATTCGAAACTTTTCAAAAATCAGCAAAACAACAGAATTCTTATCCAAATTCATACTGAAATCGTACTATTCCCAATCCAAAATGATATATTTCACAAAATCTAACAAATTCCAGCCAAATAAATCCAAATAAAACCTAACAAATTCCCTAAAATTTAGGATAGTACGCCTAGTCACATAAAAATCCAAAATCAGTACCAAACTAATGTATACATTGTACAATTTAGGATACAAATCCCTCAATGGTTCAAGGACCTTTGGGTTTTTACCCTAAGGTCCTCGTTTTTACTATTTTGGGTGCACAAGTTGGCTAGAAGTTTAAACTTCTCCCATGGCAACCCAAAATAACGGGTGACCCAAACAACAACCCCTCGGGTCAGGCGTTGGAGAATTTAAATTGCGAAATTAAAAGAAAATAAACCGTGAAATCGAGATACCATG